>NC_090834.1:112896400-113201650 GCF_028021215.1 Eschrichtius robustus | reverse complement strand
GTTTTCTCACAGCTCAGTGATGCTGAGTTCTTTTTTTATTTTTCAGTCTTTTCTCTCTCTGACTTTCATTTGGATATTTAGTTCACGAATCTGCCATTGATCCTATTCAGTGTGATTTTCGTCTTGGACACTGTACCTTCATCTCTAGACATCTTTGGACCTTTTCCACATCTTCCCCATCTCTCTTTAATTTGTTTGTGCTTTCCTTTACCTTCTTGAACGTATGGGATACGATTATAATAGCTGTTTTACTCTCCTACCTACAAATTCTTCCATTTTGTCACTTACGAGTCTGTTTCTATGGATTGATTTTTCTCCTCACTACGGACAATAGTTTCCTGCTTATTTGCATTCTGGTCATTTCTGATTGGATGCCAGGCATTGTGACTCTTACCTTGTTGAGCGACGGATACTTTGTATTCCTGCAAGTATTTTTGAGCTTTGTTCTGGGAACCGGGTGTGTTTGATTCTCTTGGGTCTTAGTGGAAAGCCTTGTTAGGCAGAGCCAAAGCAACATTTAGTCTAGAGCTAATTTTGCCCACTATTGAAGTAAGACCTCTCTGGGCACTACTTAATTCCCTTAATTCTTAATTCTTAATTCTGGGTACTACTGTGAATTATGAGGTGTTTCCACTCTGGCTGGGGTGAACTCCAACTCGGCCTGGTATTGTGTGAGCTCTGAGGTTTGTTCCATTTCCTTTGGGTTGGTTCTTTCCCCATTTTAGGGTGGTTTCCCCAAATGCATGCACCGATCGTAGCTAAAAACTTGAGAGAGATCCTTGCAGGCCTCTGGGGCTCTCCCCACGCTGCTCTCTCCTCTCTGGTACTTTGCTGTATGAACTTCAGCTGTTCTGACTCCCCTGACTCCACACGCATCTCCTCAGTGAGGTTGCCAGGCTCCACCCAGGTCCCACCGCCACTGCAGCCTGGAAGCTCTCTGCAGACGTTTGCCTGTTGCAATTCTTAGATCATCTGTCCGCCCCCATTAAGGACCCCAGCCCTGCACCGACAGATGTCCAACATCTGAAAAACTTTTGTTTCATATTTTTTTTCTATTTTTGTTTGTTTCAGATTGGAGGGTAATCTGGTGCCTGCTACTCCATGGTGGCAGGAAGCAGTAGTCTCCCAGATGGGGGATTGTTCTGTTTCTCTTCCCATTCTTTTTATTTCCTTAGAAAGTTTTGAAGTTTAGGCCAGAACTCTTTCCAGAGCAGGGAAGCCAGTTTTTGCTTCGTTTTGTCTTGGGATCTAATTGAGATGAGAAATGGAATATTGCCTGCCATATCAGTAAACAAAGGATGTCACAGCCATCAGCGATTGCAGCCCTCCAATGTGAGCTGGTGAGCCCTGAGGAAACTCAGGATGTGAAAACACAGGATACTGGCCCCAGGTAGCTGAGGTACATATCAAAGGAATGATTTCAGTGGGCCCAGACTCTTGCACCTTCCCCTACATAGAAAAGCTCTAAATTCCTTGGGAATAACTTGGGATATCTGGTTTTCTTTAATTAACAATAACCTTTTGATGTTCAGACTACCTGCCCCTCGTTGCAAAACTTCTATATAACCTACCCTCACCCCCACCCCATCACCTCCTTGGACCAGTTCTTTCAGGGTTGCCTTGTTTTTTTTTTTTTTTGGCCGCACTGCACGGCATGCAGGATCTTAGTTCCCCCACCAGGGATCAAACCTGTGCCCCCTGCAGTGGAAGTGCAGAGTCTTAACCACTGGACCGCTAAGTTAGTCCCTTTTCAGGGTTCCTTGAGATGCTGCCTCCTGGGCTTGAAGTCCTAAAAATTCTCGCTGAATGAAACGTAACTCTCAACTTTTAGGTTGTGAATTATTTTTTAGTTGACAGAGATTTATAGCAAAACAACACAGAGAGATGAGTTTTTATAGATCACATAGAAGGAAAATGGTTCCAACAGATGGACATCGTGTTTCTGAGAAACAAGAGGAAGTTTGCCCGTGGCTTTCCTTGTATTTGGAGAGGATTTCCACCTGCCAGTGCGCAGCCCCAGATGTAAATGCTGCCTCCTCAGGACCTCAGCTCACCTGACTTGTCCTGCATGGGTCACCCCTCCCCCCACACACACACACGCCAGGACACCCCTGAGCCTAGGGGAAGATGACAGTGGGGGAGCCACACCCTGCCTTTGAGCACTAGATCTGAACTAGTTTGAAAGCCCCAGAACCAGAGCAGGATTTCCAGGGCCCCTGGTACCTGCAGCAGCTTGGCTGGGCTAGGGCATCTGCTTCCAAGCCAGGTGGCCCGGAGATGTAGGCAACCTCACCTGGGTCAAAGACCCAACCCCCCCAACCCCTGGCTGTGTCTGGAACATCGTTAAGTATGGACATAGGCTGAAGGGAAAAATAGAGCAAGGGCATCAAACTCACCTGGCCTGCAGGTGCTGAGGACCCGCATTCCTCCCAGATCTCACTTAGGGATCTGGGGGAAGTGATGGAACAAACAGCCCCTGGCGGGAGCGGTCAGACTCTGGATCTATTTTGTGTGTTTTGAGTGAGATCTGCTGATGGGCTAGGAGTGGGTCTGAGGGGAGGAAGGGTCAAGGTAGGGTGGCCTGCACACCTGAAATAGTGGGGCTTCCATTTGCTGAGCTGGGAGATCTGGGGGTAGAGGGAGGAAAGGTTTGGTGGTTGGGGGCACATTGGGCTTGGAGGGGGGCATCCGAGGGGAGATGTTGAGCAGAGAACTGGATCCGTGGGTCCAGTTCAGGAAAGAGGTCTGAGCTGGACTTCAAAATTTGGGAGCTGGTGTATTCGTGGAATTAGAATTAGCTCCCTGCGGACTGAGGGTTGTTGACTTAAAAAATATGCACAACCTAAAAGCTGAGAGTTATATTTTATTAGGCAGGAAATTTTAGGACTTCAAGTCCGGGAGGCAGCATCTCAAGTAACCCTGAGAGAACTGCTCCCAGGAAGTGAGGGGGGGCGGAGCTAGGTTATACAGAAGTTTTGCAACTAAGGGCAGGTAGTTGGAATGTCAAAAGATTACTGTTAATTAAAGAAAACCAGATATCCGAAGTTAAGGAATGTAGCGCGGAATGTAGCGCTTCTCTATGTATGGGAAGATACAAGAGTCTGGGCTCACTGAAATCATTCCTTTGATGTGAACCTCAGCTCCCTGGGGCCAGTGTCCTGGGCTTTCTCATCCTGAGTCCCCTCAGGGTGCCCCGTGGGGAGTGGCTGCAGTCTGATGGCTGCTAGATGGCAGGTATTCTTTCTGTCCTGAGTTCCCTCAGGGCTCACTGGCTCAGACATCCTTTGTTTACTGATATGGCAGGAAATATTCCATGTCTCAGGGTGCCCAGAGCAAAGGTGGAGGCTGAGTTAAGGTGGAACTTCAAAGCAGGGGAGATGGAGTGTTGGACGGTACCATTATTTCACAGTTTGCGGGGGCCGGGGGCAGGAATGAGGGTGTATCTCACCCCCCCCCAAATTAAATTCCAGACGGATCCATGATTTAACAATAAAAAGTGGAACTGTTACCAAGTCCAAGCTCGCTTTGCTCGCCACATGACAGGGCAATCAATCAGGAAACGAAGTGCTGAGGCAAGGAGTACGACATTATTTAGAAAGCTGGCAGACCGAGATGATGGCAGACTAATGTCCTAGAGACCATCTTACCGGGGTCTGGTTGCTAGTTTCTTTTATAGAACAGAGAGGAGGTGGAGGTGAGGAAGTAAAGTAAAAAGGCCATCAGTCTTGCAAAACATCTGGTTTGGCCAGCATCGGGGAGGGGATGCATTGCTTTCTTCCTTCTTGCAGCCATCCACAAGTGGGCAGGGTCAGGGTGTTTCCCTGTGAGCTGAACAAAGGCACTTTAGTTTAATATTCAGGCAGAGGGGCAGGGTTCCCTGAGGCAGGCCATTATGGATGATTATAGCTATAGACAGATACTAACAAAGGCAAAGGAGAAAGAAGGCTAAAGTCAAAGAAACAGTTCCAACATGGGGTCAGCTTGTGTTCTTCCCTGTTACAGAACTATAGAAGCATACAGCAGATGATGGGTGACAGCGGAACAGAGTGGATGAGAGGCTCTGAAGCCAAACGGTCCAGGTGCCCATCCTGGCTCACACAGGTGTGACCTCTGTGACCTTGTGAAGGTCACTTAGCCTCCGGCCCTCCCGTTCCTCATCTATAAGGTGGAATAATGGCAGAGCCACCTTGTAGAATAAATGAGCTAATAGGTGTTAAGCCCTTACAATGGCCCAGCACTTATGACTCACTAGATGGGAGTGAGCTGTCATTATTATCATTATTGTCTTTTGTTATTGTTGTTTTAGCATCTTAGAGTGGGGAAGGCCTTTCATGGCATGACACTAAACCCAGAGGCCAAAACCCTGAAAGACGGATGAATTTGGTTACCTACATTAAAAAAAAAAATTTTTTTTAATTAGTTAAAAAAATTTTTTAATTAGTTAAAAATTTTTTTGAATGTTTAATTAGGTAAAACGCTAATAGGCAAAGTCAAAAGTCCTCTGACAAACTCTGAATAAGTAACAATCACAGAGAAAGACTCATTTCTCTAATGTATGAGGAGCTCCTGTAAATAATAATTTAAAAAAAGAACACAATAGAAGCACAGGCAACTGAGAGAAGGAGAAATTCAGTGGAAAGGAAGTACAGTTGACCCTTGAACAATGAGGGGGTTGGGGTGCTGACCCCCGTGCAGTGGAAAATCCATGCATCATATTTTATTCCCCTAATTAGTAGAATTAACTACTAATAGCCTACTGTTGACTGGAAGCCTTACCGATAACATGGTCAGTCCCATACGGCAGGGATGGGGTAAAGAGTTTTCACTGTGTGCCCTTTTTAATTTACACCCATGTGAACATATTACTTAGTCAAAAACAATAAATTAAAATCTAAGTAAGTTTCAAGAAACTCCATGAACAGCTACTACGGAAAACAGTATGGAGATTTCTCAAAAAATTAAAAATAGAGCTACTGTATAATCCAGCAATTCCACTCCTGGGTATTTATCTGAAGAAAATGAAAACACTAATTTGAAAAGGCATATGCACACCTAAGTTCACTGCAGCATTATTTAGAATAACTAAAATATGGAAGCAACCTAAGTGTCCATTGATAGATGAATGAAGATGTGGCATGCATATATATATACACACACATACGCATACACAATAGAATACTATTCAGCCATACAAAGAATGAAATCTTGCCATTTTCAACAACATGGATGGACCTGGAGGGCATTATGCTAAGTTACATAAGTCAGACAGAAAAAGACAAATACTGTATGATTGCACTTATATGTGTGTTACCAAGTCCAAGCTCCCTCTGCTTGCCCCACGACAGGGCAATGAATCGGGAGACGAGGTGTTGAGACAAGGAATACGACTTTATTTGGAAATCCGGCAGACCGAGAAGATAGTGGACTAAAGTCTCCAAATAACCATCTTATCCGGGTCTGGATGCCAGTTTCTTTTACAGAACAGAGAGGGGGAGGAGGTGAAGAAGTAAAGTAAAAAGGCCATTAGGGGGCTTCCCCGGTGGTGCAGTGGTTGAGTCTGCCTGCCAATGCAGGGGACACGGGTTCGAGCCCTGGTCTGGGAAGATCCCACATGCCGCGGAGCAGCTGGGCCCGTGAGCCACAATTACTGAGCCTGCGCGTCTGGAGCCTGTGCTCCGCAACAAGAGAGGCCGTGACAGTGAGAGGCCTGCGCACCGCGATGAAGAGTGGCCCCTGCTTGCCACAGCTAGAGAAAGCCCTCGCACAGAAACGAAGACCCAACACAGCCAAAAATTTAAAAATAAATAAATAAATAAATAAATTAGGGGGAAGAAAAAAGCACGTAGGGAGGAATATTAATTCAATAACTCAGTTGATAAGGCTGTGGACCATAGGTTAAAAAGCAGTAGCACTGGCCTATGTCTAAACATTGACACATTTCTGACCTTTCTTCCGTTCACCAAGGATGCAGATGAATAAATACATACAGTTTAAAAAAAAAAAAAAAAAAAAGGCCATTAGTTTTGCAGAATATATCCTGGTTTGGCCCCCACTGGGGAGGGGATGCGTTAATTTCGTCTTTCTTGCAGCCATCCGCAGGTGGGCAGGGTCAGATTGTCTCCCTGTGAGCCGAACAGAGGCAATTTAGTTTAACATTCAGGCAGAGGGGCAGGGTTCCCTGAGGCAGGCCATTATGGATGATTGTAATAATAAAAGCAACGAAAAGCAAAGGTTAAAGTAAAAGAAAGAGATCCAACAAGAAGTCAGATTTTGCTCTTCCCTGTTACATGTGGGATCTAAAAAACAAGACAGACGAACAAACATAAAACAGAAACAGAGTCATAGATACAGAGAACGAACAGGTGGTTGCCAGAGGGGGTGGGGCGGGGGCAGGAGAGAAATAGGTGGGAGATTGAAAGGCACGAACTTTCAGTTACAAAATAAGTGAGTCACGGGGAGGGCTTTGTCCCACCAGACAGCAAGTTTACCCTGAAACTGCAAAGGTAGATACCATGTAACAGGTATCTTTTATTTTTATTCAAAGCACACACCACGCACAGCTGGTTATCTTAATACCTGCTGGTTCTATTTGCTGTCTCCCCGGCTAGAATGGAGACAGCATTTTGTTTGGGTTTATTCACTGCTGAATCCCAGAGCCTCAGGAGGTCACCTAGAAGATGCGACCACGTATCACCTTGAATGAAACATCGTCCCAAACTCCATCTCGTATATGACCTTACTTTTTAATAGCGCTTCTAAAACGTCATCCTTACACTCTTGGTTTAAACCTGAGTTGGTCAGGAAATTTTGTCACATGTTTTAGGATGTGATTTGCTAACATGTTTAGTTAGGATTTTTGCATTCAAATACGATTGGCCTGTAATTTCTTTTTCTCGACTGTCATCTGATTTTGGTATTGAAGTTACACTAGTCTCATAAAATAAACTTTAAAACCAACTTACTTTCATAGTCACATGTGTGTAAGGTTGGAACAGTTTGGTCTTTTATTCCCCACCTCTCACCTCCTTAGGGTTAGGTTGTAACTTCTGATTTAACTGCTTCAGTGCTGTCAAGACAGGTTTTCTTTTTCTTCTTGAGTCAGATTTGAGGCAGGAGATAGATGGGCCCCAGGCTGGGCAGCTGGAATCTGTCCCCTGTGGACAGATGCTGCAAGATGAAAAGGAGGAGGAGCTGAGTCCTGCCCAGATAAAAGATAAAAGACCACATATTCCTCATTCTCAAGGTCAAGGAGACCTTCCCGACTACACATGCGCAGAGAGGCTCCTCGGAGGTCAAAAAGAGAGTGATGTCAACCTACCCACAGGCCTCTGCGCTAGAATCCGTCTTGGCTAAGAGATGTGCACGGACCCCTGGGAGGACCCTGAGACAAACCAAATACGGACTCAGAACCAGACAAAGCAAGATGATTGGCCAGAGGAAACCCGGAAGAAATGGCCCATAAGCGTGATTCAAACCACCACAAGGGTGTGACTGTCTCTCTCTGAGCCCGCCCTTGTGTCTATCCACATGCACTCATTTTATTTTATTTTATTTTATTTTATTTTATTTTATTTTATTTTATTTTATTTTATTTTATTTTATTTATTTATGGCTGTGTTGGGTCCTCGTTTCTGTGTGAGGGCTTTCTCTAGTTGCGGCAAGCGGGGGCCACTCTTCATCGCGGTGCGCGGGCCTCTCACCACCACGGCTTCACTTGTTGCGGACCACAGGCTCCAGACGCGCAGGCTCAGTAACTGTGGCTCACGGGCCCAGCTGCTCCGCGGCATGTGGGATCCTCCCAGACCAGGGCTCGAACCCGTGTCCCCTGCATTGGCAGGCAGACTCTCAACCACTGCGCCACCAGGGAAGCCCACATGCACTCTTTTTAATCCTAATAAACACTTTACTTGTTTCACAACTTTCCGTCTCTCTGTGGAAATTCATTTCTACACAGCTGATGGGCCAGGGCTTGTCACTGGCCACTGGTCCCTGGTGGTCTAGTGGCCAGGATTCAGCAATCTCACTGCCGTGGCCTGACTTCGGTCTCTGGCCGGGAAACTGAAACCCTGCTTCAAGCCGCTGCAGGCTGAGGCCGCCAGAGATCAGTTTGACATGATCTTTTCCTATGAATTTGATCATTTCAAATACAATTTCAAATGACTTGGCATGCAGTTGTTCGTAGCATTCTCATATTATTTCTAGAAACTTTGGATGCATTTGTATTTGGTATTGTAGATTTCACTACTGGTACTGTAGATTTATTCTCCCTCTCTTTCTGTCTTCCTCCCTCTGATCTTGTGAGCACTTCTAACACATCTTTGTTTTCAATTTCATTAATTTCTACGGTATTTTTAAAATTTCTTTTCCTTCAAATTTAGGGGAGGGTCACCATGCTCTTCTTCCTAACTTCATAAATTAGATGATTACCTCCCTGATTTCAGTCTCGGTTCCTTTCCAATTTAGAGCTTTTGGTTTTCTTACAAGCACTGCTTTAGCAGCAATGACATCCTCAAACCCTGGCCTATAGTGTTTTCTGTTTTCATCATTGTTTAGTTCCAAATTCTATCTAATTTCCATAATGACTTATTCTCAGCCCTCCAGCTATTTTAGAACGTCTTTTATCTTTTAGGCTTAAAAATGCATGTTAGGTTATCTTGCTGTTGTGGTTTTTAACTTACTTGCAGTATGGTCAGAGAGCGGGGTCAGTATGACACAAATTCACCCTTTGTGGACTTAAACGCTGTCAATTGTCACAGACGTGAGCCTGAGGAAAAGGGTGATTCTCTAAATATCAGATACAGGGAACTACATCATTCTGTTACATCAGACTTCCTAACCTGTCATTAAATCATCTATAGTTTGGGTTTCAGAAATTGCACGTAGCTCTCTGCAGAAAGCAATGATAATTCTGGGCAAAATATTTTTAAAAACTCTGTGGAGGGACTTGGGAAGAGTCGCAAGCAGGCAGAAGCCTGGTGGGGTTCAAGGTATGGGCAGACACAGCGGCGGGGGGCTTGGTCCTGCGGATCCTCCAGTCAGTGCCGAGCAGGGAAGCTGGGGTGCAAGGAGAAAGTGCAAATCCTGGTGGATTCAGGTATCAGAGGCTGTTTTGGGGGTGAAGGGGGAGACCCCAGACAGGAGGGAGCCCCAGAGAGGGGACCCCAAAATTCACACAAAACTCACCCCAAACTCACCCCGACCCCTAAACCAATCATGTGCGGGAGAAAATCCAGGTGACTGGTTGAAGCTGGAAGGTGAGAGTTGAGCAGAGCTTTCAAAGGTTGATCCCAAAGAGACGGCGGAGCTTAGACTTTGAATCTCACTGCAGGAGAGAAGCTTGGATACCCCGTGGGGCTTCCATCAAAACCCCAGAAGGACCATGGCTTCAGAGCAGACTGTGTCCCCAGAATAGGGATTTGCCCTAAGACTGAGGCTCAGGATGCAATGAACAGTTCTAACAAGGTGTGAGGTGAGCCTCTGCAAGTTCAAGGTGACCACCTAGCAATTAAAGGCCTTGCTAGTAGGAAAGTCAATGCTGGGTACGAAGAACACCTTTACACCATAAATTCGACAAATTGAAAGAAGTGGACCGGGGCTTCCCTGGTGGCGCAGTGGTTAAGAATCCTCCCGCCAATGCAGGGGACACGGGTTTGAGCCCTGGTCCGGGAAGATCCCACATGCCGCAGAGCAACTAAGCCCGTGCGCCACAACTACTGAGCCTGCGCGCCACAACTACTGAGCCTGCGCTCTAGAGCTCACATGCCACAACTACTGACCCCACGTGCCACAGCTACTGAAGCCCATGCACCTAGAGCCCGTGCTCCGCAACAAGAGAAGCCACCGCAATGAGAAGCCCGCGCACCGCAACGAAGAGTAGCCCCTGCTCGCCGCAACTAGAGAAAGCCCGCATGCAGCAATGAAGACCTAACACAGCCAAAAATAAAAATAAATAAATAAATAAATTTATTAAAAAAAACAAAACAAAACGGAAAGAAGTGGACCAGCGCCTAAAAGCTAACTCAAACTCAACTGAGATGACACAGATCATGTGAAAACCCCCGTAACTATTAAAGAAAATGAATTTGCAATTTAAAAGCTCCCAGTAAAGAAACCTCCATGCCAGAAGGATTAACCTCAATTTTACATAATCTCTTCCACAATATTGAAGAGGGCGGGACACTTCCCACTCATTTTGTGAAGCCAGCCCATCCTGATATAAAAACCAAGGACAGTGCAAGTAAGTCCCCAAACGCTCCAAAGATGTGTCTCACAGATTATATCATCTGAACCCAGGGGAAATTAGAAATCAACTTTTAAAAGATATCCAGAGAAGCCCCCAAAATATTTGGCAAAAAAAAAAAAAGAAAAGAAACTACAAGGGAAATTTGAAAACATTTGATCTGAATAAAGATGAAAACTCAGCACACCAAAAATCTGTGGAAGGCAGTAAATGCTGTGCTTAGAAGGAGATGTGCAGCTTCAAATGATTATGTTAATAAAGAAGAGCGACTTCCCTGGTGGTCCAGTGGTTAGGACTCTGTGCTTTCACTGCCAAGGGCCCAGGTTCGATCCCTAGTCGGGGAACTAAGATCCCGCAAGCTGCACGGCCAAAACGAAAAAAAAGAAAAAAAAAAAAGAGAAAGGTTTAATATTAGGTATTTAGGTTTCCACCTAACGAAGTTGAAAAAAAGAACCAATGAAGCTAACTTTAGTAGAAGAACTAAAACTAAGAGCGGAAATTGATAAAACAAAAGGCAGAAAAATAAGAGGGAGTAATTAAGAAATGGATAAAACTCCTAGCTAAATTAATCAAGAAAAGAAAGAGAGAGTACACGTTACCAAGGGCTGGGATCTGGGATGGGGTGTTGAGAGACCACCCTACGTGGGTCTTCCCTCTTTTTTTTTTTTTCCTTTTTCTTCTTATTTTTTGGCTGTGCCGTGAGAGCATGGAGTCCTGACCACTGGACCACCAGGGAATTCCCACAGGCCCTCCCTCCTCGGCACACTTGGTTCCAGACCATCTTTCTAAGAGCATTTGTAAAGCGAACAGCCTTGGAAGACAGTGCCTCCCTGTGGGGCAGAAGGCAGATGGTCCAGAATGACACAGATAATGTCTCCCTGGCCACAGCGGGGTGGGCTTGCTAGCAGCCCTGTATAAAACACTGGGGTTTCCTAAGCTTAGGGGCCTCAGCTGGGGCACAGACCCCCTGGGTGTATGAAACAGTGGCAGGCAGGAAGGTGAAATCTGCTGAAGGAAACTAAAAACCTAAATAAGTGGAGACAGAGAGACCATCCATCATGTTCAGTAACTAAAAGTGTTGGTGGTGTTCAGATGTCGGTTCTCTTCAGGTTCATCTACAGATTTAAGACAACTCCAATAAAAATATCAGCAGGATTCCAAAACATGTGGAGAAAAACAGGAGCTAGAAGAGCCAAAATCATTTTGGAAAAGATCAGAGTCGGAGTCGTCTTACCACCCAGCACCCAGACTCGCTCTGGGGCCCCAGTGATTGAGGCCACATGGAGTTAGTTGGTGGACACACCGGCTCCAAGGTCAGTGGGTGGGGAGGGCACGTCCAGAACAGACCTGCTCGGAGATGGTCGACTGAGTTCTGACAAAGACACAGTAAAGT
Source organism: Eschrichtius robustus (assembly GCF_028021215.1). NCBI lineage: Eukaryota > Metazoa > Chordata > Mammalia > Artiodactyla > Eschrichtiidae > Eschrichtius > Eschrichtius robustus. Next base: position 113,190,017 of record NC_090834.1, on the reverse strand, counting down.
CAGTGGAGAAAGGATCGTCTTTTCAACCAATGGTGCTGGAAACACCAGACATCACCTTCTTTTTTTTGGCCACATGGCTTTCGGGATCTTAGTTCCCTGACCAGGGATCGAACCCGGGCCCCCTGAAGTGGAAGCGTGGAGTCCTAACCACTGGACCACCAGGGACGTCCCCAGACATCACCTTCAATCAAAGCAAATCAACAGCCTGGAGCTGTACCTCAACTTACACAACAATTAACTCAAAGTGATCATGGACCGAAATGTAAAACATGGCAAATGAAACTTTTCAAAGACAGCACAGGATGGAGACCCGCATGAACTGGAGTTAGGCAGAGCTCTTAGTTCTGAGAGTCAAAGCATACTTTGTAAATGAAAGAATGGTTGTGTTGGACGTCAGTACGATGAAAACTTTGCTCTTCAAAAGACAGGGTTAAGAAAAAGAACCAACCAGCTGTGGACTTGGAGAAATTTTGCAGATCACGTGTCCGACAGTGGATTTGTATCCAGAGTCCCCTAAAGCGTTCACGACTTAATAAGAAAAAAACCCTGCTTCACCAAAGATACACGGGCCCGAGGATTCTCAACACCATTCCTGTCCTGAAGACCCAAGTTAAACCCCAGTGAGTTACCCCTGCACACCTGTGAGACCAGGTGGAATAAAGCAATTAAAAAACAGACAATGCAAGTGCACTGGGGGCTCTCACACGTTGCCAGCAAGCCTGGACACTCCGAGGCATCTGGAGTGAGATGAAAGCTCAGGTTCACACAACAACCTGGATGGGAATGTTTACAGCAGCATTTGTCATGTCATTGCCACGAAATACTGTAAACCACCCAGATGTCCTTCAACATGTGAACGGATACTGAGATAAGCCCGCAATGGGACCATCCACGGCTATACAAGGAAGCAGCTAGCGATCCGTGGATGAACCTCGGATGCATCGGGCTGGGTGAGCAAAGCCAGATGCAAAAGCCTACATGTGCCGCGCGATTCCATTAATAGAACATTCTGGAAGTGACAAACTCTGGGCCCGAAACCAGATAAGTGGTTGCCAGGGGTTAGGGGCGGAGGGTTGATGACACACAGGGCGCTGGCAAGAGAATTGTTCTGTCTCTTGATTTTGGTGGTGGTTATATAACTCTTGGCAAAACTCACAGAACTGTACACAAAAAAGTGCAATTGGCTGTCTGTAAAATTTAAAATGCATTAAAATATAATATGTGTTCTTTACAATGTTTCCTGTTTGTTAGTCAATCTCTCAACAGTCTTAAACCCCAATCTCTATCTCCTACATGATGTGTTATCATCAGCAAATATTCTATTTCTACTTTGTTCATTTATCCCTACAGATTAGTTATTTATTATTTTGAGATTTGCTTAGATTTACCCCAATGTTTACCAGTTAATTCACTCACCGTTTCTTCTTGCATTTCCTCATTCCCGTGGAACACATTTCCTGTGTATTTTCCTTGCATTTCCTTAGCCCGTGTGTCTCCACTGTGATGTCCTCATCACTGCGTCCATCTCACATGGACATCTGTCTCATTCCTGATCTGGGACTGTTATGAACACTGCCTCGACGGCCATTCACGAACTCAGGTGGCGTGATGCATGTTACGTGAATCACCCAGGCCCTTGTACTCAGGAGTGGAATTGCTAGATGGCCACAAGAAACATGTAAGTTCACTTTTCCCAGATAACGTCGAACTGGTTCTCAGGTGTCATACTAGTTTCCATGGGAACAGCACAGCAGGAGGGCTCTGATCTGCATCCCCGACAAAGCTCGGTTCAGTCAGGCATCTAAATGCTTCCCTCTCTGGGATGCTGTAAGGGCAAGTCAGTGTGATTTTCTAACACAACTTTATCGAGGTATAATCCACATACCATACAATGTGCACTTCAGTGGTGCTTAATATATTGACAGAGTTGGGTGACTGTCACAGCTAGGTATGTCCAGAATGTTGTCATCCCCCAAATCCCTTAGCTGTGACCCCCGTATCCCATCCTGCAGCCCCTGCCAACCACTAATTTTGGACGCTATACATTGACCTATTCTGGACATTTCACATAAATGGAATCACACAAGACAAAGTCCTTGGTGACTGGTTCCTTTCACTGAGCGTGATGTTTCCAAGGTACATCCACGTTGTTGTGTGTGGCAGTACTTAGTTATTTTGGTTACCATTGTCGGGATACGACACGTCTTGTTTATACATTCATCAGTTGGTGGACACTTAGGTTGTTTTCACCCTGTGGTTATTATGAGTTACACCTGCTATGAACACTCGTGTGCACTTTTTGTGTGTGGACGCACATTTTCATGTCTTGGGAATAGACCTAGGAGTAGAATTACTGGGTCATAAGGTCATTCTATGCTTAACCTTTTGAGGAATACTCCCACCAGCAGTCCACGAAGATCCCAATTTCTTCACAGCCTCGCTAACACTTGATATTGTCTGACTTTTTGATTCTAGGCATCCCGTAGGTGTGATGTCGTATCTCCCTGTGGTTTTGGTTTGTGTTTGCCTGATGGCGATGGGGTTGAGCATCTTTTCATGTGCTTGTTGGCCATGTGTACGTCTTCTTTGGAGAACTGTCTACCCATCCCTGCAGTTTTAATTTGCATTCCTTGGTTATATACGAGGTAGAATATCTTTTTCATGCGTTTACTGGCCATTTGAATGTCCACGCTGGTGAAACGGCTGTTTAAATATTTCGCCAATTTTTCTATTGCATTGTCTGTTTTATTTTCTCAGTGATTTGCAGGCATGGATCATTTATTCTGTATACAACACCTTTGTATTTTATATGTCTTCCAAACGTGTTCTCCCAATTTGTGACTTTTCTTGAACTTTTTATGGTGTCTTTTGATGAACAGAACTTAGAGAGTTAACTATTGAACACATTTAAATGTAGTCAAATATGTTGATTCTATTTTCCTTTCAGATATGGTTTAAGACGTCTTTTCCTACCTTAGGTCATGAGAATATTCTCCTAGTGTTTCTTCTAAATGTCTTAGGATTGGTCCACATAACTAACGTTGTGTGTTTCTTTTCATCCACACGGGTGCCCTGTTGCTCCAGCATCGAATTCTAAGGGACTGTCCTTTGGTGCCAGCATTGCCACGTGCCAGTGGTCCAGACCCATCCGGATTGCTCCCTGGGGTTTGCATTCCATTCTATTCTTATTAGTTATCACTTAGCACACGTGTGAATACCATCCTCTCTCAATTGTTACAGTTCTGTGCTGCCCTGATCGCTGGTTGGGGAGCTCTCCTGACTTCTTATTCTTCCAGAGTGTCTTACTCTTCTTGGCCCTTTGCATTTTTGTCACAAATGTTAGTGTCAGTTTATCAATTTCCACAAAACACCAGTGAGAATTTTGATCAAGATTGCATTTAATCTATAGACCATTTGGGGGATGATGGACATCTTTAGAATATTAAGGATGTAAAACAAATAGATGTACCTTCATTCAATCATTCATTCATTATTGTGAAATATGCAGAAGAATGCATAAAGCACACATGTACAGTTTAATAAATTACTGTAAAGCAAACATCCACGTAACCCCTATGCAGGTCAAGAAACAGAATATTATTCCCTCTCCAGAGAGCTCTCACGTGTCCCTACTCAATCATAATCTCTCCTGCTCACCTAGGAACCACTAGCTATTGATGTGTATCAGTTTTGATGTCATTCCAACACTGTATTTGCCAAAATCTTGGTAAACATCCAAGTATCCCTCAGTAGTAAAATGGATAAATAAATGTGGATATTCGTACGATGAATACAACATGGCAATGAAAATGAATGGATTACAGATGCAGACAGCATTATGGAGGATGTAAACAGGCATACGTGGGCACAGGGTGTGTGATTTGTGTAGATGATATATGTACATGCACACACGTATGCATATGTGCGCACATGACGTGTGCACGTGCATGCACACGGTTATCTATTCATTGTAACATGGATCCAGATGTTCACGTGCACATATAGGCGTTCATGTATTTTGTACGCATGCATGTGCATGTACACACGGGTATATGTGTGTATACCTGTGCACGCAGAGGTACATGTGTCTTGTGTGCCTGCACGCACATGTATGAATGTGTGCACGTACACATGTGCATCCATATGTGTACATGTGTGTATGGATATGTGTGTATGTGCACTGCATTGTGTGTGTATCTCGATCGATAGACATGTATGTTTGTGTGAATGTACATGCATGTATACATGTATGTATGCATTTGTGTGCCTAATGTATGTCTATGCATGCATAGTGTTTAGGTAGTGTATGCATGTGTGTATGTGTAGTATACATGTATGTACACACACATAAATGCACGTATATATGAAATAATCAATATTTGACAAAATCTGATGTACACAGATGGTAATTTTTTTTAAAAAAATTATTTGCCCTCAGCCTCCACCTTCTGCGATTCCAATTACACATATTTTTTTTAAAAAATATTTATTTATTTATTTTGGCTGCGCCGGCTCTTAGTTTTGGCATGTGGGATCTAGTTCCCCGACCAGGGATCGAAGTCGGGCCCCCTGCATTGGGAGCGTGGAGTCTTACCCAATGGACCGCCAGGGAAGTCCCCCCACAGATGGTAATTTAACAATGCCACCCAGCTTTCCCAAGTGGATGCACAAATTAACACACTTCCAGCCACGTGTGAGCATTTCTGAGGTTCCACATCCTTCCCAACACGTGGCATTTTCAGACTTAAGTGATTGCCAATCTGATGAGTGTGTAATAATTTATTATTGTAGTTGACATTTGCGTTTCCCCCACTGTCAATGAGCACCTTTTCATGTGTTTTTTGGGAATCTGGATGTGCTATTTTGTGAAGTACCTGTTCCGGGTTTATGCCAATTTCCAGTAGAATTATCTGTCACTTCCTCGTTGATTTTCAACAGTCTTTTTCAGTTACACGTGTGGAAAATATCTTCTCCAGCTCCATGCATTCTTTTTTCACTGTTTATGGGAGATTATTGTATCAACTTTATTGAGATAGAATTAAAGACAATAAAATGAACACATTTTAAGTGTACAGTACAATTAGTTTTAGAAATGTATACACTCGTTGAACTCTGACTGCATCAGGACATAAAACATGCCCATTTCTCTGTAAAATTCTTTATCTGTTCATCTGTTGATGGACACCAAGGTTGCTTCTACGTCTTGGCTATTGTGCTTAATGCTGCTGTCAACATGGGGTGCAGACGGCTTTTTGATATCCCATTTTCATTTCCTTTGGTTATATACTCAGAAGCGGACTTGCTGGGTCATATGGCAGTTCTATTTTTAATTTTTGGAGGAACATCCATACTGTTTTTCCTAGTGGCTGCATTAATTTACATTCCCATATAAATTGGGAATGTATAAAGCTCTTATGTTCCTTTCTTTTAAATATTTTATCTTCCATTTTACTAATTCTCTTTTAAGCTGTGCCTAATGTATATCGCGTCCATCTAACTACCACTGAGGTCTTTGTATTTCTAATTCTAGAATTTCCATTCCATGCTTTTTTGCAATTTTTCTGCCAAATTCCTCTATCTGGTTGTTTAATTTCTTAAAAATCATAATCAAGTTTCTATTAAAGAGATGCCTGACAATTCCAGCATCTGAATCTTCTGTTGGTCTGTCCCTCTTGTTTATTTTTCCCCCTGTTTTGGTTCTCATGTTTTTCTATGCTTGCTTGTTTCTGATTTAGGACCAGACCTGTTATATAAAAATCCCAGGAGATGATCAGAAGCTCTGGAGGATGTTATCACCCTCCAGAGAGGGTTTCCTTCATAATCTATCAGGTGATGGCGGTAAGAGGATGGTTGTAATTCACTCTAGAATAGAGATGACCTAAAGTGGGTTTCAGTCTTTACGAGGCAGGTGGCTTTCGGCTCCCCTTTCCCCATGGGTGTGGCGCTCCGGGGTCCCAGCTCGGACCCTCGTGGTGCACTCAATCCCTCCAGCCCTGGGAGACACAAAACTCCCCTCAGTTCCTCCAACTTTCAGCTGCTGAAATTGCTTTAGGAACGTGCAATCTCCCGAAGATTCTGCCCCCAGCAAGCACTCTTATCTTCTCTCTGAATCTTAGACAAATAAATCCCGGCAGCCCTGTTAAACCCCCATTGTCTTCAAAAACTCTTTTTTGTTCTTTTGATGTTTTCTCTGGTTGTTCTGATCAGGAGAGGTCAAACAGTTTAATCCGTCATTCCCAGAAGCCGGATTCCTCCTCCCTTTTTTATTATCTGGGAACTACCATTATTTTCTAGAAAGCTCAGCACAGTGTTTTAAAGGCTCATTGTTGAGCACGTCTGGCTGCTTTTATGGGGGAGATAGTGAAGCTTTCTATTCTCCATGTTGCTGTAAATTAGGTCGCCGCTTACTTTCTTAATTGCTTCCTGGAAGAATGTAGAAAAGATGTTTACACAGTGCCAGATCCTTTCAGGAAAAGAGCAATCACGGAGACGTGCTGTCTTGAGGGGTGCGGGTCTGTCTCGGGGAAGGACGGCATGTGTGCCAGGCGCCCCTGGGGCCACTAAAGTTCTCCCTTTTCACGTTGACCAGACTGAGTCTGAACACAGCCCCGCCCTCTGCATTGGGTCTCCGAGGACACGTGTCCCCCACCTGGGGACCTTCTCCAGCCTGGAAACTGGGGGACACGAGCCTGCCGGCTGTGAGTGGCACCGGAGTAGGAGGGGCAGGGGTCCCGCTTGCGGAGTGAGGTGTCCTCACAGCTGAGCCCAGGGTCCTGCAGACCCTGTGATGCTGAAGGGTCAGCTAAGTGCAAACACACGACGTGGAGCTCGTGGGAAGCATCAGTGGGGACTCACAAGGCAGGTTCCCGGGACCGAGGAGCGAGGCCGTGCTGTGCTGCCTGCAGCCCAGAGTGACATGCCTTCGGAGCGACAGCTCCTGCACGTCCCTGTGCCCCGCCCGCCATTCCTGCCCACGACGAGCTCAGTTCTGTGCATAGTAACTTGGAGGTGGTGCTCCGAGACCAAGCCCAAGCAGGACCAAGGTGCACACATACGGTACGTGACCAGCTAGTCCGGAACCCCGAGTCCCCGGCCACAGGGGGGGACTGTGGCTGGGGACTCCCCCAGCCACGCCTATGGCCACAGGAGGGTCCCTTGGGACCAGGTGAGGGGAAGGAAGAAGCCTGCGCTTAGTGTCCCGACAGGCTGCCCCACACGCAGGTGCGAGGCAAGAAGGACGGTGGCTGTATTGCGCCCAGTCTCAGGTGGCCTTGAAAGACGCTGGAGAAGGAAAGTCACCCCGATGGGTGGGGCTGAGAGCCACGCACCTGACGGCCCACCTGTGTGGAAGGGGAAGTGGCCCAAGCTGAGAAAATACCGACTTCCGGGCAGGGGCCGGTGGCGGGGCTCTCTGGTCAGGGGCCTGAAGGAAAAGCACTGAAGGTGGGAGACGGGGAGTGTCAGGTGGCAGAGCATCCAGCCGGGGAGCCCCCCGCGGAGGATGCGGGGCAGGGCCCGTGAGCACGGGGTCCACTGGCCGTGTCACACACCACGCCGCGTGCAGCACGGGGATGGTCCTCTAGCGGCATCATGGGAGCACCACTTGGAGACAACGTGACGGAGGAAAGGGGTGACATCCTTCGGCATTAATTACGTGTCCCCAGTCCGTCTCTACACTGCTCCCCCCGAAGAAGGACGCTTGGGTCCAGGAGAAAGGGTGGGAGTGTGGCTTAGTCAGGGGCCTCTAGAGAAACAGAGTCAATCGGCTATAGGGAGACCCGAGGCGATTTATTATAGGCATCGACTCAGGCCACCGTGGTGCCCCACGTGCAGGCTGGGGAGCTAGGGGAGCTGGTGCTGTCGTTCGGTCCACGTCCGAAGGCCTGAGAAGGAGGAGGGCCAGTGTCCCAGGGCAGAAGAAGACGGAGGCTCCCACGTTCCCTTGCCCTATTCAGGCTCTCCGTGGGTTGGATGATGCCCTCCTGCATCGAGGAGGGCGTGTACTTCCCTGAGGCCCCCCGTCAAACGCTCATCCCTTCCGGGAACACCCTCACAGACACCCGAAAACCGTGTGTCACCAGCAACCTGGGCCTCCCTTGGCCAGTCGAGCTGACATGTGAAGTTGACTGTCACCGAGCAGGGGTAGCCACTGGCCATCGCTCGCCAGGACACCCTGGGGGACCGTGTGCTTCCTGGCCCCACTGCCCTGGGCTCAGCACAGATGGAGGTTCTGGTCCCCAAAGGAGGCACACTCTTTCCCGGGCACATCAGTTGACCTTGGTGCATGACCTTCCCGTGATGCTTGCCACGCCCAGCCCTGCCTCCCACCCTCTGCAGCTGATGTGGTAAGGTGACTGAGTTCTGGCCAGTGGTTGCAAGCCCGTGTCCAGCAGCTTCTGGAGCCTTCCCTGAGAGACAGCAGTTGTTTGGCTTTTGCCCTCTTCTTCATTCCTCCATTCACCTGATGCTCCCTTCATCTGGAGCACGGCAACGGGCATCCTTGCCCACGATGCGAGGGCCACGGGCTGGGGACGATGGAGTGGTGAGCTGGGCAGATGCTGCCGTGTCTTCAGGAGAAACTCACTCCTAGTGCCAGCCGGAGAGCCGCCCACCCGCACCTGACCCTAACCTGTACCTGTGCCCTGGACTCAAGATGGGTGCCAGAGCCTGCCAGAGGCCCAGTGACAGCAGCCAGTGGAGCCCGTATCCTGCCTAAATGCTTTCACGCGTGCGTCAGTGAACTCAGGTGGCCAGAACAAAGTCCCACAGCCTGAAGCTTTAACCACATTCATTGTCACCCAGTCCTGGAGCAAAACTTCCTCTTCTTACAAGCACCCCAGTCACACTAGGTTAGGACCCCACCCTAGTGACCTCATTTTACCTTAATAACCTCTTTAAAGGCCCGGCTCCAAATAGTCACATTCTGGGATGCTGGGGGTCAGGACTGCAGCGTATGACTATGGGGGACACTGACCAGCCCATCACGTGGCTGCACAGCACGCATGCAGGGGCTGCAGAGGTGAGGGATTCCGGCGTCCTCTACGACCCAGGGCACATGCAGAAGGACGCAGTGGGAAAGCTCGGCCAGGCCGGCCTACCGGAGGGCTGCAGATGGCAGGAAGACGTCAGGGAGTGGTCCGGGTCTAAGCCTTGGGGCAGCCCCCCCCCCCGCCCCTGTCCACCCCCCAGCACTGGCCCGGCTGCAGGAAGAGGAGACCACAAAGCAAAAAAAGTGCTGGTGTTGAGTGCTGAGTGGAACCAGGGAGGCGTGGAGGTGGCCCCCGGGTGGCAACCATGCGAGGTGGCCAGGGGAGCCTCTGGGCGCCTGCACTAGCCCCCCGCCCCAGCTTCTGGGGACAGAGACCTCCTTTCCCTGCAAGAAACAACCCCTCCTCCTCCGCTGGAGCCATCTCAGTGGGCCTGCGAAGCTCCCCCTACACGGGTCTTGAAGGAAGGATGGCAGGAAGGCCCCGGAGGGAGTGTCCACTTGTCCCCCAGCCAGGAATCGGGTCCCCCGTCCAGCCTGGGCCTGGTCCTTTGGCTCCTTCTTGGGTTCTGCCCGCTGCCCCTCCTCCTCCCCTGAAGACTCCTTTCCTTTTTTTCGGCTCGCGGTGGCCGGGGACCGTCTGTTATTTGTTACTGGAGAGCCTCACCCGATGCCCGGGTCCTGCGATGATTACGCTGGAATTTCCTGAGGGCAGTGGGGCAGGGAGGCGCTGACTCCTGGGGCTGCGGGCCAGTGGCCAGGCTGGGAGGCGTGGGCGCAGGTGGCCTGGGCCTCAGCGAGCCCTGTCACCTCCTGGCCGGCCAGCGCTTGGGGCAGCCCAGGACAGCCTTCCTCGTCGTGGGCGGTGCGATGCCGGGTCCCAGGAGAGAGGTCCAAACCCCACCGCGTGCGCTGCCTTCGCCGGGAAGGGCCCTGCAGTCCGCAGCAGTGTCTGCATCCGCGAGCGGATCCGGAGTGTGTGCCATCCGGGCGCACTGAGGACCCGGGGCCTTCCAGAGGATAAGCCATCATCTGAAATGGCTGAGCTGCCCGAGCCGTGAGCGCGTTACTCCGTTATCCCTGACCTTTGTGTCACGTGGGCTTCGTCCCCCTGGGTGGGGATCGGCCGCTGATCTCCGGGTCCGGGCACCGAAAGGAAGCAGCCGCAGAGCCGCGTGGGTGCTTCCAGGACAGAGCTGCCCAGACGGGAGCTTCAGGCGGCAGCGGAGGACACCCCCAAACTGCCCGGACACGTACAAGGTGGCGTGTGTTAGCCCACGCTTGACGCACTCCCCTTGGCAGCAGGAAACTGGAGGTGCCCCACGGGTCCCCAAGTGGGGTCTGGTGGGACAAACCCTGGGGTGGCCGCTGGATGGTACGGGGCCCTGCGCAGGGGAGGAGGGGGCCCACAGGGCGAGGCTGGTCCCCAGGGCCGGAGTCGGGGAAATGCGGGGGCAGACGGGGTGAGGACCGGGGGTCGATTTTTTCAGAAAGGGTCTGGACGTGAGTAAAGACATTTTAAACAGGTGGCAGAGTAAATCAAAGCTAACAAAAAAGATAAGCCAAGGGCACAGAGGAGAACGCCCTGCGGAGCCTCCCGTGCGCTACAGCTGGGACTTCAAAATCACAGAAATGAGCAATGGAGTGTGAAACCCAATGGGGTCAAAATGAAGAAACCAGCCCCAAAGGGGAGAAGATGAAACAGAGAACTGGCTGCACGCAAAGTCGGTGACTTAACCACTCAGAAGGACTTTATTTCAATCCACCTTAAAGCACAGTAATTTGAAGACAACTGTCAAATGTGGTGGATTGTGTGTGTGTGTGTTTACATTTATATGCTGTGTGTGTGTGTGTATGTGTGTAATTGTGTAAAATGCCATTAGGAAACAAATTTTCAAGTTGGCAGATATAAATATACAATTGAAGGAGTCAAGAAAAAGACTTGAAATTCTGCACTGGAATTGGAAATATCGGTCAGGATATTCTTTATTTTTTAAAATTCCTATTTCCTAAGTCAGACACAGAAGGACAAATCCTGCACAATTTCACTTGAATAAGGTTCCTAGTGTAGTTCAATCCATAGAGACAGACAGTAACAGACAGTAGGATGGTGGGGCCTGGAGCTGGGGAGGGGGATGGGGGTGAGTGTTTAATGGGGGACAGAGTGTCAGTTTGGGAAATGGAAAGTTCTGGAAGTGGATGGTGTGATGGTTGCGCAACAGTGGGAATGCACTTAATGCCACTGAACTGCATACTTAAGGATGGCTAAGACTCTGAATTTTCTGTGTATTTTATTACAATAAAAATAATTGAAAACATATGAATGTCCTAATTCTGTCCACTGAAAAGGTCTGGAGGCAATGACCACACCAGCCGCAATGAGCACCCCAGAACCCAAAGTGGGTCCCTGAATACCCACTAAAGTCCCTCCAGGAAGGAGCCCAGGGTTCCTGGAGAAAAGGCTGGCACGGGGGCTTATATAAGGTGAATGGAGAACCTCGGGTCCTGCCTGAATGCATGGAAACTATCAAATCCTGCCGCATCATTGCAAAATGACACACTGGCGAACTTGGTCCAAGATTTGACCCCTTGGTCACTGGTCGGAATGGTAAGTACGATGAGTTGAAATGCATCTCAGCCCCCACACCTGGTGTGACCCCCATGAGTCCCGCCGTGACAAAACCAACTCCCTCCCCTCCATGTGGGTGGGGGTCTGTGACTAGCTTCTGACCTGCAGGCGAGGGCAAAGGTGCAGGGTTTTCAGAGGTGAAGGTCCTTTGAGTTAGTCAAGGGACGCTCCTCCTGGTGGGCCTGACCCGATCAGGAAGGCCCTTTCTAAGAAGGTTGGGGCCTTCCCTAGAGTTAGAGGCTCAAGGACGCAGACGTGGGAGTGAACCCTGCCACGACCTGAGAGGGGCCTTCTCCAGCCTAGCCTCTGGATGAGAGCACCGCCCAGCATGCACCTTGGCCCGGTGAGGCCCCGGGCAGAGGACCTGGCCCAGTCACGAGTTACGCCAGGACTGCTGACCCACCGAAATGCGAGATCATGACGGTGTGTGATTTTAAACCTTTAAGCTTGTGGTGATCGTCACTCAGCAATAAAAACTGCTACATGCATGAAATATATTTAAATATGTTCAAATTCATGAGTTCGTAAGATATATATGCATGTATGTATATATATATATGTGTATGTATATATATAATAATCAGTATCTCTGGACCTTTTCTGCCTTCCTTGTTTCAAATATGTGATGTGGGGAAATGTATCTTTATACAAGAATTCTTACAAATAAATGCTGAAGAAACGCTAGGTTTAGAAAACTGCCATTTTGCAGCCCCTGATGAAATAATGGATCCAGGCCTTCGATACTCAGGCTGGGGTGATTTTATCCCTCAGAGCACAGTTGGCAGTGCCTGGAGACATTTTTGATCGAGATGGAGGGGGTACCACTGGCATTTGGGGGGGCGGGGGTACTGATGGACGTCAAGGGAACAGCAATGATGTGTCGGTGGTGGGCTGACCCTTCCTGCCCCTGCCCCCTGTTGTTCATGCCTTCATGCAACCCCACCGCCTCACCTGAAGGGGACCCGCGCCTTCTTACAGAGAGTGGCTAAGGGGCGGGGTGTTACTCCTGGGACCGGGCCTCACCACTGAAGATGCTGGGGTCACCCCCTCCTGCTGGCCTTGCAGAAGCACCATGTGGGAACAGCCTGTGGGGGGGCCCATGTGACGGGGACCCTGGGTGCCCAGAGGAGGTGAGGACCTCCTTCTGGAACCACGGAGAAGTGAACTCTGCTCACCTGAGCGAGCTTGGAAGTGGACCCTCCGCAGTCGAATCTTCAGATGAGAGTGCGGAACGCACAGCCAGGTCGAGCTGAACCACAGCACCCGTGAGAGAATAACAGCTGTGTGTTCTTTTAAGTCTGTGGTGATTTGTTTCAGCACAGAAGATGCACACACTGGCCCCAAATGCCAGCATTGCCAAGGCTGAGCAACTGATCTCAGGCAATTATTTTTTTCTGTAAAGGGCCAGGTAGTAAATATTTTTGGCTTTTCTATCATCACACAACAAATGACTACAGACTTAGCAGCCGAAACAATACCCATCGACCAGCTCGCGGTTCTGAAGGACTGAGGTCCGGTTGGGTTCTGCCAGGTTCTCTGCTTAGGGCCTCATAGGCTGAGATCAAGGAGGGCTCCCTCCTGCAGGCTGTGGGGGCGAATCCACCTCAGGGCCCATCCCAGTGGTTGGCAGAGTTGTTCCTTGTGGCTGCAGGACTGAGGTCCTGTTTTCTGACCGAGTGTCAGCCAGGGGCCCTTTCAGCTCCTTCCACGGGGCCCCCTCTGTCTCAACCATGGAGAAACCTCCTTTCTGTCAACCTCTCGCTTTGACTTTCTCCGAATTCCCCTCTGATACCAGCTGACACACACGGGATTAAATTAGGCCCACCTGGGTCATCTATCTATTTTGAAGTCAAATGATAAGCACCCTTAATTACATCCTCAAAAATCCTTTTTGCTAGTAACATGACACAAGCACAAGAGGGATCTCTTATGTTATTCACAGTTCCGGGAATTAGGGCAGAAAATCTGGCCAGGAGTGGGATTTCTTAGAATCTAGCCCACCATAGCCAACGTAACGTGAAAGAAGCCATGGATAGTCTGTGAACAAAGGGTCGCGGCTGTGTTTCAGTAAAACTTTATTTACAAAAACAGATGGCAGATTGGATTTCACCTGTGGCTACTGTTGTTTGCCAACCCTAGTCTAGCAAAGGTCACCAGTGGCTGCTAAGACCATGGGAACAGCTGATGGGGAGCTTGACGGAGCTCTGGCTGACCACACGCCGCCCACCGATCAGTTTCACAGAGGAGACACGCCGGCCACCGCACGCCTCCAGCCCTGGTGCAACAGGATGTGCCATTTCTACCTTCGAAGTGGCCTTGCCCAAAGATTTGACCTCAAACGGATCAGGGCTAACAAGAAATACAGAGCGTGGAAAAACACTACGGTGTGATCCATGAAATCCAGAATATTAGAAATTCCCTAAACAAATGGCCTTGCTCCTTCACAAATAACTGCCAGAATTAAGGAGGGGATACTTTTGGATAAAAGGGGGGCTTTGGAGACATGGCAATAATGCCTGTGTGAGTTCTGTGTGGATCTTGACTTGAAGAAATCACCTGTAAAATCCATTTATGAGACTATTGGGAAAATTTGGACTTGTCCACAGATTTGATGATATGAAAGAGTTATTGATGTATTTTTAAGCGTGATGATGGTATGGGGCCTTTTTTAAAAAAGAGTTCTTACCTTTCAGAGACATGAGAAGGGATAGGGGCCCACAGACATTGAAGGATGAAGTGTTTATGGATGAAATAATATGGTGTCTGAGGTTTGCTTAAAAGTGTCTGGAGAGTGAGGTAGGTGGGCGTCAAAGACACAGGACTGGCCCTTGGTGGTCATTGTCAGACCCGGGTAAGAGTTATAATGTTCTCTGTGCTTTCGTACGTGTGTGGAATTCTCCCAACGAAGGCTTCTGATTGCAGCACAAGGTTTCCTGAAGGACAGGCTGGTGGGTGGTGGGGAGCTCCTCGGAGCTGTGGGGGAGCCGGGACCCCTCTTGTCAAAGGACCCCAGGGGAAGGGGCCTTGCTGCGGGGGTCAAGGGACCCCCAAGGACTTGCTGCGGGGGCCAGGCGCCAGGCGGCCAGAGCTCCCCAGACACTTGCGGTGTGGCTGAGGAGTGTTTATGAGCATGTGTCTCGGGACCATCGGTAGCCGTGAGATCCTTCCCCTCCGTGTGACCCTAAGGGGCACTGTCCATGTTCCCAGAGGCCCAGTGGGCCCTGAAGCTTGCCAGTTACCCCGGGACACGGGGGCTCAGAGCAGGGGTGAGAGCGAGACCCATGCCTACACCAGGGGCAGCTCGAGGGAATAAGAGCAGACCGGGCAAGCCAGGACAAGAATTGGTGATCAGTGCTTACCATGCGGGCCTGTGGTCAGTGTCTACCTCCCTCACTGGCCTCCACCCGAGTACCATGTAGCAGGAGCTGCCTCTGCTTCCTGGTGGGGTCAGAGGCGGGGTCGCCCACCGACCACATCCCGGGTTGCAGGTGGCTCCGGCATCCTCTGCTCTCCCAGGGGCTTGCCCGGACACTCAAGAGATCTTGTCACCTCCCAGCTGTGTCCCCTCTGGTGCAGAGCCCTCACCCAGCTCAGGTTGGGAGCCTGGACTGTGGGCAGAGCTGCCGTGGCCCGTAGATGCCAAGCCCCACGTCCCCTGTCTCATGCTGTCCCCTCCAGGGACGGGGGCTTGGTATTTCCTCTACCTTGTCCCTTGCTGAGCAGTCCAGGGTCTCAGGATGGTCAGTGGTGCCCCCAAACCTCATGGCTGGACCCACATCCTGCATTCCCAGCCCTCCACACTCTCTGGAGGCTCTGCCTGCTCCAGCCTCAGTCCTCTAGAGGGTCTTGGTGAGTCCTGCAGCTGGCTAGGCTGATCTCCGTGTGTCCTCAGTGTTGGACACCTTCAGCTGATGAGGCCCAGATATCTTTACCCAACAAAGTTGTGAGGGATCTGGGGCTTGAGGGGCCCCATTCCAGGTGTTGGAAGGCTTCTGGGAGAATTGCTTGTCAATGGTTACTTACATGTGGACACCCCCGCCCCAGACCATCAGAATCCTTGTGCACAAGCTCCCATGCCCCACCCCCAAGATGGACTCAGCAAGAAGGAAGGAGGGAGGGAAGGAGGAAAGGAGGAAAGGAGGAAAGGGAAGAATGGCAAAATGGATGGATGGATGGAGGATGGATGGATGTGTGGATGATGGATGGAGGATGGGTGGATGGATGGATGATGGATGGAGGATGGATGATGGATGGAGGATGGATGGATGGATGGATGGGTGGATGGATGGAGGATGGATGGATGGATGGAGGATGGATGGGTGGATGGATGGAGGATGGATGGATGGATGGAGGATGGATGGAGGATGGATGGATGGATGGATGGATGGATGGATGGATGGAGGATGGATGGAGGATGGATGGATGTATGGATGATGGATGGATGGAGGAATGGGTGAATGCATGGATGGATGGGTGAGTGGCGGGATGGGTCGGTGGATGGATGAATAGATAGATGGGAAGGTGAGTAGGTGTGTGGGTGGGTGGGTGGATGGAAGATGGATGGAGGGATAGATACACACATGCATACAGAGAGTGTGGGGTGGGTGACTGATGGTTAAGGGCCCACAGAGGATGGAGGAGATGACAGACATGAATGCATAGGCAGACACAGCCCAGGGGTGTGGTGAATACGCACCGATAGGAAGAGCCACTAAAGCTCCCACCACCATTCTCAGTTCTTCCCACGTGGTGACTTGTTTAATTCCCAGCAGCCCTCGTGGGGGGGGGGCACTGCTATTCTTCCCAGTTACAGAGGAGGAAAGCGGGATGTGGAATGGCTACCCAGCTAGCTCAGGGTCACAGGCTACAGGGTGAGGAACCCGTACCAAGTGTTTCCAGGCACCGAGCTGAGACCCACAGAAACACAGGGGTTACGCAGGCCCCCAGAGGTCAGATGGAGCCACAGACACGGGGGTGAGGTCAGCCTGGGAGAGACCCACAGTACACAGACATAGCCCAACACACATGGGAGCAGTGGGGGAGCCCAGGAGCCTGGCAGACCCACAGAGGGGCCCTCAAAGTCAGGGCCCCCGGTGGGGGGCCCACACACGCAGACCATAGACCCCAGGTAGGTCTGTTCCCAGGATCCCAGGGCAGTGACTGAGCGGGTCTGCAGAGGTGCTCAGTGGGGAACCTTTCCGGCCCCACGCCCCTTGCCGTCTAGCTCTGCCCACACCTAGGCCAGTGGGAGGTGGCCGAGAATGACCAGGGCTTCCGGCCCCCAGGAGCCGACTGAGCTGACCAGCATCAGGTAACAAGTCTCACCTGAAGAAACCTCTGAAGCTAGCAGCCCCCAGCCCCCACTCCCACCCTCCCAGGTCTGGGAGCCACAGCCCTGGGCCCCTGCAGGGCAGGCGGGGTCTGAGGTCGGCTCCAACCCCTCTCCAAGGGCCGGGCCTGAGCCCTCGGGGTGGGGTGGGGCTGGTGGGGGGTCGGGGGGGGTGCGCCTGTGTTCCTGTATTCAGAGACCCTGTTTCCCAAACCTGCAGCCTCACCAGGAAGCATCCCTGCTTTAGCTAATGCTACACCACTCCGTCCTGGGGCCACAGCCCTGCTGGATTTGCACTTCCTGCCTCTGTGCTGAGCCTGTGAGGGTCCTTCTGCCAGGAATGCACACCCCCCTCCCTAGGATGCCCACCGACTCCACCCCCAACTCCTTTCCCCCCCGGCACAGGGTAGGCCTTTCCTCCCTCCCGTGGGCAGTCGGCACCCCCAGCCCAGTGCCCCTGACCCCACCTCTATCTGCACCCCCAGGAGAGGACAGACTGCCCTGTGGGGTGGGCCTGCTTAGATCCTGGGAGGCCCTTTCCCCAAGGTCAGGGTCAGCGTGGAGGCCCTTTTCCCTGTCTGGGTCCAGTCCAGGAGAGGGCAGCGAGGAGGGAGAGGCCCAAGGGGTGGGCATGGAAGGCTGCCCTGGAGGGGGCAGCACCCCGCCCCAGGCCGGGGGCGCTCCAGGCCCTCAGCCTTCAGTGCAGTGGGCACAGGCCCTGTGGTCAGAGGCAGAGAGCTGGGCCGCTGGGCCGGGTGGGGCTGGGCAGAGGGTGCCTGGAGGAACGTGCCCAGCCTCTCCCCCGGGCGGCTGGACAAGGCTGGCTCCGGACCACGTGCTGGCCGCGTCGGACCCCATGTGCTCTGCTTGGGGCCAGGGCCGTGGCCCAGTGGTCGGTTAAGAGCAGAGAGGGAGGCAGCCAGCCCCCAGCCCCCAGCCTGAGCCCTGCAGGAAAATGCTGGGCAGCCCGGCCAGCGTCCACTCCACTCGTGGCCAGGGCTGGGGCAGCACCTGCAGAGGACCCTGTGTGTGACTGCCCAGCAGGGCAGCGAGCGTGCTTGGGAGCTGGCGGCCACCGTGGAACCAAGGCTCCCTCCTCTCCTGGCAGGCGTGGCTGAGGCAGTGCGGGGGCAGAGGGACACGCTGCCCCAGGAGTGCAGGGCCCCCGGGGGTGCTGACGTGGCCTCCTGAGAGTCAGCTCCCGCCGAGAGGGAGCACGCATGTGTGTGCATGCCTGTGTCACGTGCATGCGCGTGTACGTGTGTACATGCACGTGTATGTGCGCCGGCGCGTGCGCTCGCCCACGCCCGCAGGTGCGGGGAGTCACCCGCACAGCCTGGGAGGAAGCCGCAGGCTCCGAGGCCCCCGGTCGGGTGCGCGGCAGCAGCTTCGTGACCGGGGGAAGGGGGGCCGTCCGCCCCCTCCAGGCCCGGTCCACAGGCGGCCCAAGGCCCACGCTCCCCTCCCAGCCGGCCCCCCAGTTGCCCATGCGCCCACCTCTCTGCCTTCGCCCCCACCCTGCACCTTTGTCCTCGCAGCTCCTCCAGCCCCACCCATTGCTCCAGCTTGGCCCCAGCCCCGCGTCCCCAGGGCTGTGGGCTGATGGCCTTTGTACCCCGTTGGATGGTCCTGGCTGGTCCCCAGCCTGTCCTGGGGTCCAGGTGCCGGGGGATGTCCCTGTGCATCCCCGGGTCCCTTCTCCTCTGTCCCAGCCACACAGTGACTCCACTGGTGGCCTTTGATGCCTTGATGTGACCCTCTGAGTGAGCATCTGGGGGACGATCTGAGATCAGGGAGCTAAAGCTCTTTCCCAGGTGATGGTGGGTCTCCCGGGGTCCCGGCAAGCCCTGGCCAGAGCTTGTCTGGGGAGGCGGGTGTCCCAGGGTGGAGGGCTGCTCACAACGGGCCTCAGTTTCGGGGGCTTCTGCGCAGACCAGGACCCCAGGGTGGGGGGCCTTTTATCCAGGAAGAGGGTCGCATCCCGGCGATTCTGTGGGGAGGGGCCCAGGATGGAGAGCCTTGAACAGTCGGGGTCCCAGGGCTGGCCTCTGGGAGAAGGGGGGTCAGACCTTGGGCCGCGCGTGGAGGGGGCCCAACACGAGGCCTGTGTACGGAAGGGGGCGCCCAAACGCCTGTCAGGGCGGCTGGCAAGGGGCTGGGCAGGAGGGAGGTGGGTGGAGCCAGGCCGGCCGGCGGGAGGGAGCCCGGGGTCGGTGGGAGCAGGAGGTCAGGCCTCCTCCAGGAGCGGCCAGCGGACAGCAGGGGGAGCTTGGAACCCGGCTGATCTTGGCTCTGCCCGGACCACCCGGCCACCTCGGCCCCGGGCCTGCCACTCTGGCCTCCCAGGCAAAGTTGCTGATGGGCTGTTCAGTCCTCTCGGGCCACTCGTGGCCTTGGGGGTGACCGCCTAGATGGCCGAGAAAGGGCCACGAGAGGGCACCTGCAGGAACGGATCATAGGCGGTCCAGTGCTTAACTCAGTCACCTGTAGACAGAGCAGGGGGCCTGGTCAGGGCCCTGCAGAGACCAGCTGCCCTCGGGAAGAGAGGCCAGGGACCTCACAGCAGCCTCACGGCCCCCGCAAACCCAAGTGGAGACGGGAGGGGCGTGCGTCCAGACCCGGATCGGATGCCCTCTCTGGAGCTGCGGGGGGACTGGGATGGGAGCAGGGGACTGGTGGACGGCCCAGCTGTGCCCTAATTCTCTGTTGTGAGTCATCATGACATAGTGGGGTCCCCACAAACAGAGAGATGTCCAGTCACCGCAGGCTCGGGGTCCCCTAGCCTCTGTGCCCATGTGGCAGGTGTCTCCCAGCAGCCCAGGGACCCGAGAGGTGACCAAGAAGAGGGCCACCAGCTACAGAGCTGTCCCTGGAAGTGACGCACCCGCACACCCTCCTGGGCCCCATCTGCACTCACAGACCACGGCCCGGGCCCTGGTGTCCGGGCCTGTGGTGCCCACCAGGCCGGGTTCAGTGTGGCCCACCCGCCAGCCAACATGCAGGAAAGCCTCGGATGCCCCTACCAACCCCCCAGGCCTGCTTGAAAGGGGCTCCCGTGCATCTTGCCAGAAAGCCCGGCGGGCCCCCGGCAGCCCTGGGGAGCCTGGGAAGGGGCGGGGCTGGAGGGCCGGCAGCCAGTCCCTGAGCTGCGACTGAGGAGCCCCACGGAGAGCAGGACTGGCCTGGACGGCAGTGGTCGGGGCAGCCAGGGGCCCTTCGACCCGGGGGGACAGCTGGACCTCTGGATCCTGAGAGAGGGGACCCTGCCCGGCAGGCCCGCCCAGAGACTACACCAGCCCCCCACCTGGAGAGCCCGGACAGCCCCCCTCACAGGCGGAGAGCCTGCACAGTCCTCCATCCCACCCTCGAGAGCCTGGACTGGGCCCCTCGCACGGGGCCCTAGAGGGTGAGGCTCAGGTCCTGGCACCCACAGGGACTTCTGGGAAGCTGGGACGCTCCCTGACCCCCAGGAACCCCCTGGGCAAGAAGTGGTCACATTCGCACACCCTCACATCCTGATACGAGGTGGGGGACAATGGAGCCAGCCCCAAGCAGAGTCTGATGGGGAAGGGGTGCCAGAGCCAGGGGCCCTTCCCCCGGGGGCTTTCATGGAACTGAGGTGGGGAGGTAGCCAGCCAGCCCCTGGCCAGGGTCATGGCAGGGGGACAGGGGTCTGCAACCACCAGAGGTGGCATTCCCCTCTGCCCGCCTCTGCTCCCCACTCTGGCCTGGGACCCTGGGACCCTGCCCCGAGCCGACTGTCTCGCAGCCAGGATGCCCCCACCCTTCCTGGCCAGGCA
This sequence comes from Eschrichtius robustus, assembly GCF_028021215.1. NCBI lineage: Eukaryota > Metazoa > Chordata > Mammalia > Artiodactyla > Eschrichtiidae > Eschrichtius > Eschrichtius robustus. The sequence goes on along the minus strand of NC_090834.1, from coordinate 113,169,273 downwards.
GCCGGCGGGTGGGCTGCAGGGCAGCCTGGGCAGGATCCGTCAGGTGCAGCGGAGGGGTCTGGAATGCGCACTCAGCCGCTGGCAGCCCGTCCAGGACACGCACCGTGGAGGGAAGGCTTTGATCGCCTGCTCCCAAACCGAGGGTCCCCAGGCTCCCCTCTGCATCTGCGACCCCGCCCCGGGTCACCCCCCGGCCCTGCCCCCACTCGCTGCTAGTGCCAGCAACCCCAGGGTTTGCGTTGGCTTTCAGCCAAACCCCAGAATGTGCCTGCTGGCTGCACGGCAGCTGTTCCTGGAACTGGGGTGACAAAGCACAGACTGTCTTGGAGACGTGGGCGGACAGGGTTCAGGCTGCCCAGAGCCACGCATGAATAGGGCACAGAGACGCCGGGCCAAGGATGAATGGCCTCACAGAGGCCCAGACACCCGTGAATGGGCACCCGGCGTCCAAAGATGCAGTGGAACTTGGAACTGGCCACGGGGGGCACGAGACCTGGGACGTGGGCCTACGTGAGGTGTGGGATGTAAACCACTAAGGGTCCCTACCGCTAAAATCCCTAATGAATGGAGAACAGAGTACCCCAAAACTCAGACTCAAGGGCACACGTGACTCAGGCACTCAGGAGTGGGGTGCAGGCTGCAGGGCCCAGAAAACCAGGTGAGCACTGGACATTCACAGTCAAAGGGCATCCCGGGGACTTGGAAGCGGGGGGTACGCGGCATTGGCTATTCATCGTCACAGGGTGTGCAAGGACCCAGAGCCTTCCATGAACGGGGTTCACACCCCTCAGATGTTCCATGGATTGTGGAGACTTCAGACCCCCAAGGAAGGGGTACAGGACCCTTGGACGCTTGGATGGCAAGGAGCAGCCTGCCTGGAGTCACACGTGAGCCCAGTGGAGACGCCGGGGCGAGGATGGATAGACTCACAGAGGCCCAGACACCCATGAATGGGCACCGGGCGTCCAAAGATGCAGTGGAACTTGGAATCAGCCACCAGGGGCCCGAGACCTGGGATGTGGGCCTGCGTGAGAGGCAGGCGGTGGGGTTTAGGCTGCTCAAGACCCTGATGAATGGGATTCAGGCAACCAGAGAAGAGAACGCGGGAACTGGAGGGTGCCCATTGCCCAACGCTCTGAAGGGTGGGGTACGCTGACGCCTGGAGGATGGGGGGTGGACCGCACAGAGGCCCTGGAAACTGGGGGGCAGGGTACCCGTCAGGTTCACGGCTGGAGTCCTTGTTACCATGGTGATCAGAGGAGTGGGGTACAGGCTGCCCAGATACTCAGAAAACCGTGGGCCAGGACCTTACAATGGAGCCATGGGTTCCTGGGGCCCGAGGCTTCACGGGGAAAGGGTACAGACTGCAGCTAGACCCAGAGGGTGGGGGGTGAGCGGCCTGGACTCAGAACAGAGGAAAGCGGGGAATCCAGAACTGAGGGTGATGGGTGCCTGGCCCCATCTATTCAGATGAATGAGGTTAGATTCGTCGGCCTCAGGTGAGCTGGGTGCAGAGACAGGGAGTTACCAGACCCCCTGAGGATTTGCATACACAGAATTGGGGGGGTGGGGTGTGAGCGGCACCAGCTGAGATTCCGAGACTGGGCACCCAGCCCCTCAGATGGAGGAGTGGGTGTCAGCTCGTCTCACGGGGCTGGGCTGTCTCGGCCAGAGTTCCGGTGCCTGGGACCCCTGGCACCCAGAAACTCAGATGCTGTGTCCACGTTGCCCTGATGCCCAGACAAGTGGGGGGCCAGGTCCCCAGTTTCTCAGTCAGATGGGCATAGATCATCAGGGTGATGGAAGGCAGAGAAGACTGGATGATGAGGAAGCCACCCTCATTCTCCAGGGAATGGGGTACAAGCCCCAGGGCCCCACGAACAGAGCCGGCAAGGACTCAGTCACTGAGGTGCCCCTAGGCATCTTAAGGGGATGTGGACTGGGCAGTTCAGCTCCCGAGCAGAGTGGGGTACGGGGCCTCAGACACTCCAAATATTGGGGTCCAGGATCCAGACATTCACACTAATGGGTACAGGACCCAGACACTCCAACTGTTGGGGTACTGGACCCAGGCACTTAGACTAATGGGGGTACAGGACACAGACAGTCCAATTATTGGGGTATAGGACGCAGACACTTAGACTAATGGGGGGTATAGGACCTAGACACACTAATGGGTACAGGAACCAGACACTCCAATTATTGGGGTACAGGACCCAGACCCTCAAACTACTGGGGTACAGGACCCAGACACTCCACTCGTGGGGTACAGGACCCACACACCCAGACTCATGGGGTAGGACCCAGACATGTCTTGGGTGGGGGTCCAGCTCTTGGGAAGCATAGGTACAGCCCCAGACACCTGGCCGTAGGGCAGGCAGGCACCCAGCTTGGGAATGAATAGCACATAGAGCCAGAGACAAGGATGAATGGGACACACAACGGGGGGGTGGGGGGCGGGGAGGGGTGGATGGGGCACAGGACATCCAAAACCACAGGAGCGAGGCCGCGGGCCCTGACCTGGCACTCAGGCCTATGTGAGACGTGTCAGGGGGCATTCAGCACCCAGGGGCCCCACAAATGGGTACAGACTTTCCAGGAACCAGGTGACCACAGAACAGAGTTCTGGTGTCCAGACTAGTGGGGAGCATGCCCCCGGCACCTTGGGTACGAGGCGAGAGGCTGCCGGAAGTTCAGATGGTCAGGTGTGCCTCCAGGCATCCGCAGGAGTGGGGAAAAGATGCTCTGACAGCAGGGGTGCCCCGATGAACAGATACCCCAAGAGAAGGTGAATGGGGCCCCAAAGATGCAGAGGAACCAGGTCCCGGCCAGTGGGGTCCCAGAGGCCCTTGGGAGATGCAGTCAGTGCGGGGAGGGTGCAAGCGGCCCCAGGAGGGAGGGACCCTGATGCCTGGGTCACGGAGAACCCCAGGTCTCTGGCGTGAGTGCTGGTGAGTGGATTACACACTACACGTGCAGTCAGACGATGGGGTATTGTTCCCTCAATCTCCAGGCGAATGGGGTATAATTCATGCAGATACTCCAAGAAGCGGGATTTGCATCCCATGGAGATCCAGACTCACAGCCACCAGGCAGACCTTCGGAAGATGGAGAGAAGCTCAAGGAGCCAGCAGCACGATGCCGACACTCGGGGTGGGCGGGTGCTCGCTCGGGTGACAGGGCGCAGGCCCCTCAGAAGCTCACATGACGTGTACAGGTCCCCTAACACTCCAGTGGCGGGGCACAGGCACTCGGACGAAGAGGGCGCGGTTAGCCTGAATCAAGGATGACTGGGGCACACACAGGCTGGGACCCAGTGAATGGGCGTGGGGTACCCCAATCCTCGGAGACTGTGGCGAGCCGAGCGCCCGCTCCCATCCTCAGCCCGGGCCCCGCTACGTAGGGCGCCCCAGCTGAGCGGGATGTGGCAGCCGGGTCAGCGCGGGCAGGGTGCATGCGTGCCGTCCCAGCACGTCTCACGGTGCCTTGCCAGCAGCTCCCGGCTCCCCCAAGCCGGCGACTGCCATGAGTTCCAACCTCAAACATTCCCCAAGCAACCTCAAAGGAAGCATCCCCGTCCAGGAGCCCCGCCAGGGTCTCCATGTGGCTCTTGGCTGCCAAGCCGCCGTCTCGGGGGCCGCAGGGCTGGCCTGGGGCTGCCAGCTCTGTTTGGTTTTCCCCTTCCTGCCCTGGAACCTCAGACGTCCGTCTCGCCACGGAGGCGCCCAGATCCGGGGAAAGGCACAAAGGCCCTACACAGTCAGGCTGGGGAGAGTCGCATGCAGGGCAAATGCGCTGCGGGCTGGATCCCGCCGCCCGTGCGCCCCCATCACGCCCACCCACGCACCTCGCTCCCGCAGCACGGGAGCCTGCATGCCCGCTGCCCTGCAACAGGCCTCCTCTGCGCCCCAGAACTGTTTAGCTGCCTCTTCTAAACCCCCATCTCTGGGTGGGATGAGCAGAGGGGCCCAGGCCTTTTTTAGGGGAACACGTGCCCCAAGAGACATGCACGCCCCCACATGCCACGTGCCCCTAGAGCCACGCGTGACCAGCAGGGGCACCCATGTGTGCATGCATGCGCACACGTCCCACCTGTCATGTCCCCAGAGCAGCCTCAACCTGAGCTGAGTCTCCCGGAAGTCCTGCCCTAAGAGTCCTGCGGGCTGGCTAAGCACTAACCCGCTCCACGTCTGGCCATCCGTTGATCATGGGTTTGGAGAGACACCCTGACCCGGGTGGGCCACTCAGAGCTGGGCCCAGGGGAGAGACCAGACCTGGAGTGACTGGACCAGATAAACTGGCCAGAGCAGAACAGAGCTCAGATTACAGGCCCTGCTGGGCCTGCTGAAGCAAGACGTGCCGAGGGTGGGCCAGAGCAGGACTTCCACCCACTGGCTCCACCAGCTGGGGGCAAAGACGTGGACAGAATGACGTCCAGAAGGCTCTCTGGGCTCCAGAAGTCTGCGGCAGCAGGGCCACGCAGGCCTGGGGAGCCGCCCAGCCAGAGCGAGCGCCCAGCCCCGCACGCCACAGCTCTCCCTCCCGAGGGCCAGTCCTCCTTGGGCTTGGTTCCAGTGGCCCCAGAAAGCTGCTCCCCTCCAAACCCAGACGTCCCTGTGGCTCGGAACACCCCCCTTGGGGTGTAGAACCTTCACTAACCGAGTCCAGCCCGACCTCCCTCCCGCTGCTTCACCCAAAGGTCAGCTCAGATGGGCCAGCACCTCCTCTGCTAAGGCCTCTAGGAGGGCTCGAGGTGCCCCAGTCCCAGGGGACCCCTGCAGGGGGGCCCCGGGCCGAGATGCCAGGTGCCTCGGTCTCGGGAGGGGCCCTCCTCCCAAGGGAGTTCCCGGACTCCTGAGGGCCAGCAGTTCCGGCCCTGGGGTGGGGCTCCCCGAAGCCCTGCCCCCCCCTCCCCCCACCAAGGAGAGTTTCCCTGGTCACTAGAGGCCAAGCAAAGCCACAGGCTCCGAGCACGGGATCCAGCACCCAGGGTCCGAGAGGAAGGCCTGGAGGCTGGGGCGGGGGCACAGGAATTGCACGCATCAGGTGAGAGTGTGTGACACCTGCGGCGGGGGCTGCCACCCCCAACACTTGAGGGAATCTTGCTCTTTCAGAGGGAGGCCTGCAGAAACTTGGTCCCATCAAAGCATAAAAAATTCCAGTTAGACCAAAGGGGGAAGGGGTCAGTCAGCACAGCTTTGATAGGTGCCCAGCTGACAGGGAAGGCCCTCCCCCTGGGAGAGCTGGCATTCCTGACTCGGGGAGGGTGCAGGGTGGAATCCAGCATAACTCCGGCAGGTCCGAGGGCCAGGGCCAGGAGTGACCAGGGAGGGCTTCCTGGAGAGGTGGAGCTCACTCAGGTCTCCAAGGCCAAGTAGGATGGGCAGGGGGATGGGATGGGCAGGGGGAGGGGGTGGGCAGGTCCTGGAGCAGCCGGAGCAAAGCCTGGCAGCTGGGGTGGGAGTTGGGTGAGGAGGAGGCCGCCCTGCCCGGAAGCAGAGAGCAGAGCAGCTGGGAGGGAGCCCCGGCGGAGGTGGCTGGGGGCTGGGACTCCATTTAGGAAGGATGCCTGTCCCCCCTTTCCTGGGAAAAACAGCCTTAGCACCTGGAGGTTTTCCCTCAGCTGGGCCACAGAAAGCAGACCCCAGGAGGGACTTCCTGCCTTCTGAGGGGTGGGCACGGGAGGTCCCGCCCAGGGGTGGCCCAGGCCAGGAGGGCTTCCAGAGGCATGGCACGGGGACAGGGAGAACCGGGCCGCGCTCACAGGACCTGGAGGGCTGCCCCTGGGGCTCCTGCCTGCCGGAGGGGGGGCTCCTGCAAGTTTCCCCCAGGAGCCAGGGCCTGGAGGCTGGACGGTGGCGTAGCTGGGGCCAGTGGAGCAGACGGCGCCACCTGGTGGCTGTGCGCCAGCCGGAACCCTCACCACCACGGGGACCGGGCAGTCCTGAGGGACCCCCCCCACCTCCCCAGGCTACAGGGCCCCCCATTGCTTGTGGCTGGTGTGCCCGGGGATCCAGGGTCCTCTCGGGTCAGCTCCCAGGCACCCCCTGTGTTTCTGGGGCTCAACCTTCACCAGGCAGGCCTGGGAATCCTGCCAAGCCAGCAGCACCAAATTCCTGTGACTCGATGCCCACCGCACCCCAGCCAAGCCAAGAACAGGACACTAACCGAGCAGGGGTGCGGGGAGAGGCACACACATGCCCACACACGTATACACACACACACACATGCAGAGGCATGCACACGCAGCCACACGCAGGTACAGGTGTGCACACGTGCATGCGCGCACAGATGGAAATTCTGTGATGACAAATGACAACTGACCCCCACATTCTCAACCGTAAGGATCTCGATTGAAGCTATTTTAATTCCAGAGCACACCTTGACTCTGACATTTCAACAAATGAAGATGGGCTTTAAATCCCACAAGGGCAGCAGGGCCTCTCTGCCTTGACCACTGGGCTGCTCCAGGGACCCCTGCGGACCGTCGGCTCTCAGGCCAGCCCACGCCACCAGCCGCCACCAGGGGCGCTCTACCAGCTGACCTGGGAGTGTCCTTGGGAGGAGGGCGGGCAGTGGCCAGAGGGGCGGCCGAGACCTGTGAGTCCCCTGAGTGCACCCCACTGCACCACAGGGGCCTCGCCCGGTGGCCCCCCAGCCACAACCCGCTCCATAATTTGTGGGGCCCAGGCAGGAAACGTACAGCCTCTAGTTCCAAAGGGTTAGAACTTTAAGTCGGCTGCAGCAGGCAGTAAAGCAAGCCGGGCCCTCCTTCTGAGCTGGGGCGGGTACACAGGCCGCCTCGACGTCCCTTCCTTGCGTGTGTGGACCACCCCTGGCCTGGCCTCTGCCCTGCTGCGAACCTCAGATGGCTTATCCTCCAAAGACCTCACGGGGACAAGACACGCGCGTTTGTGGGGGAAGGGGAGGCCGAGCTGGGGCCTGGGCACCCCGCTTTGAGCTGTGGCCCCTCCTGCAGACAGGTTGGCTTGGTGCTGGCAGTGGGGCATTTATGCCATGTGCATGGGGGGTGGGGGGGTCTCTGAGATCACGGTGGGGCTGCTTCGGTCCCTCCCCAGGCTGGCACGCGGCTGGGCAGGGAGCGCGGAGGGGCAGGGATCCGGCTCTGATGCCTGGTTATTCCTGGAGTGGGGCCTGGGCTTGGTCCTTGGGACTTGGCTGCCACTGCCCCTGGGAGGAAGGGCAGCCGGGAGAGGCTGAGCCAGAGAGACTAGCCGTGGGCCTGGGCTCCCAGCGTGCGGGCTGAGCCGGTCCTTGCCAGGCGCGCTCCTCCTCGGGCCCCAGGCGCGCAGCCCAGCCGGGCCCACCCTCCTTCCCACCCCCGAGCAAGCAGGCGGAGCTCTGAAGGGCGGCAGGGCAGGTAGTAGGCAGGAATGTTCTGGCTGCTCCCAGCTACACTCGCCCCTGCCTGCCCCCACCTCACCCTCCTCCCCAGGCGCCAGGAATGTACCTTCAGCCCAGACTTGCTCACACGGAGCTCCCGAAGGCAGCCGACCCCCACTCCTCGCCCCTCCCGTCCCCCATGACCCTAGCAGAGCCCCTACCCCTCAGGGCCTCCATCCCCAGGCTCCCAGTTGCTCCAGGGCCGGGGACCCACACGTAAACGTGCTCCACCTATGTCAGTGGCAAACCATGGTGGGCCCGAGGTCGGGGGGGGCCAGGATGGGACCCCAGCAGCGACCACCAGGAGGGCCCAGGGCCCAGGGAGAGAGGTCAGGTGGGAGGGGGCTTCCTGGAGGGAGAGGCCCTGTGGTGAGGAGAGGGAGGGCTCCTCGGCGAGGACCAGTGAGGCCAGGGCCCGGGCTGCGCAGGCCTGGCCCGCTTGGCTGGGCTGGGGGCTGGGGGAGGTGGTAGGAGGCCAGGCCTGTGGCAGCTAAGCCCATACCTCGGCCAAGGCCCAGCGCCCCCCTCCCGTCGGTGCCATTCGGAACCCTCGCCCCGGCTGCCCCGGGCTGCCTCCTTGCCCAGGCAGACTGAGCTGGCTGCTGCTGGGCAGATGGGACGGTAGGCAGGGCCCCAAGGGGCCACCCTCACAAGTGACCTGGCTGCCCCGGCCGTTTGCTCCAGGCCAGCAGGGTGAGGAGATGGGGCGCACCCCAGGCCCCCACAGCGCCCGGGCCCTGGCGGGCTCCACGGCTGTACCCGGGCTCATTCCGGACCTGGTCGCCCGGATCCCCTGTGAGTTTCGGGACCTCTGGGAGGGGCGTGGGGATGGCCCAGCCGGGCGGGTGGCAGCCGCTGTCCATGGATGCCTCTCAGGCCCATCTCTGTGCTCCCCCCGCCCCGCCCCCAGGGCTCCGCTGGGCACTCATAGCCACTGCGGTCGTGGCTGGCGTCCTCGTTGTTTCCTGCCTGCTCTGTGCCATCTGATGCGGCTGCGGCCGCCACAGGAAAAAGCCCAGAGACGAGGAGGCCGTGGGCCTGGGCAGCGCCTGCAGCACCATCAACACCCACCTGGTGAGAACGGGCACCCAGCTGGGTCAGTGCCGGGAGGCAGCTCAAGATCCAGGCTCGGGGACGAGCTCAGCCCCCCAGCATGGTCTGGTCTGCCCAGAGCAGAGGCAGGGGGGGCCGCCCTGGCCGGCGAGGGCGATGAACAAGGTGAGCGAGGGCGTGGGCTGCAGGAGCCACAGCAGTCTGGAGGAGGACAGTGGCTGAGAGGTGGACTTGGGGCAGTTACGGCCGGTCCCCGCGGAGCTGAGCTGGGGTGTGAGCCTTTTGGTGGCCTGGCCTGGAGGTTTGACCCATCGTGGACCCCGCTGCCTGGAACGCCGGGGCTCTGATGGGGGCACGGTCCCCAGCAGCACCTGTCGCCAGCCCCTGTGATACCACCCAGGTGCAGCCAGATGTGGATAACGTGGAGCCTGGCCCTGGGGGGCCCCAGCAGTGGGAGCGCCTGCAGCCATCCGTGGAGTACGACGTTGGAAGCCAGGCGGTGCGGGGCCCCGGGGACGTGCGGGATTTTGGAGGGGCGATGGGGGAAGGGTGGGCACTGGTGCTGGGTGGTGAAGGGCTGACCAGGAAGGGGGCCCTGGCTGAAACACCCCCTGGCTCCTAGATCAAGGTGGGCCTCAAGCAGGCTGCACGGCGGACCCCTACGCCCGCGTCAGCCTCTCCCCCTGAGGCCAGGTGCAGGCACGAGACGAAGGTGCACCGTGGTACCCTCTGCCCCACGTTTGAGGAGACCCGCTCCTTCCACGTGAGTCGGGGCTGGATGGCCAGGGGCCTGGGCCGGGCGGCGGGGGACGCTCACACCCCTCCCCACAGGTCCCCCCCCGTGGAGCTGCCCCGGACCACCCCGCGGGTGCAGGTGCCCCTCCCAGCACGAGCCTCTGGGCGTGCTCAGCCTGCCGCTGGGCACCGTGGATCTGCAGCCCACGAGCCCTGGAGCTCTGGCACCCTCTGGGCCCGCCCAGCGCTGCCGAGGTGTGCCTGCTGACCACTGGGCTCCAGTCCCGCCCTGCCGGTGTGCCCGGCGGGGAAGCTGAGGCCCTTCTTGCTGCCCGCAGCCTGAGCAGTTGGGGGAGGTGTGCTTCTCGCTCTAGTACGTGCCCGGCTCGGGCCGGCTGGACCGTGGTCGTGCTGGAGGCCCGAGGCCTGAGCCCGGTTCTGGCAGGTGAGAGCCGGACCTGCCCCTCCACGTGGACGGAGGGGAGCCCTGTGCTCAGCCCTCAGACCTGGGACGCCCTATGATCCCTTTCACTTGCCCAGAGCCCTACGTGAAGGTCCAGCTTGTGCTGAACCAGAGGAAGTGGAAGAAGAAAAAGACATCTGCCAGAAGGGCACGGCCACCCCTTACTTCAACGAGGCCTTCACCTTCCTTGTGCCTTTCAGCCAGATCCAGGTGGGCTGCCTGGAGGAGGGGGCTGATGGACCCTCGCTCAGGGCCAAACTGACCAGCTGTCTTTCTCCCCCCTTCCACCGCACCTCGGCCTGCCTCTACCCAGAGTGTGGCTCTGGTGCTGGCCGTCTGGGCCCGGGGTCCACAGTTCCGGGCCAAGCCCGTGAGGAAGGTTCTGCTGGGCGCCCGGGCCTCTGGTCAACCCCCTACAGCACTGGGCAGACATGCTGGCCCATGCCCGGCGGCCCATCGCCCAGTGGCACCGCCTGCAGCCGGCCAGGGAGGTGGACAGGGCCCTGGCCTTGCAGCCCCACCTGCGCCTGCCCTTGCCTGGCTCCTGAAAGCAGCCCCGGCCCTCGGTCCTCCCTGGGCTGGGCCACGGGCCCCGTGCAGGCTGGCCTGGGGACCCACCATAATAAACGCCTTCTCCCCCATGGCTGTGCGTCCTTCCTGAGCCCCATGGACACAGCAGGGCCAGGGGCTCCACCGACATCGCCACGGCCCCCTCCCAAGGACAAGGAGAGGGTCTCCTCTCCAGGCTCAGCCATCCCTGAGGGCTCTGACCCCATGCCTGACCCCTGAGTGAGGATGAAGGGGCCCTTCCAGCCCCAAGGGGGATGATACTGGGAGATGGGAAGCCCTCCCCGTCGGTAGCAGCTGGAGAGTCAGGGCCCCTGGGGACACAGTGGGCAAGTGGGAGATATTTGGGGGATGGTGACAGTGGACAGAGGGGGAACCCAATCCCAGGGACCGCCCCAGCCCCCGAGGGGCCCCCAAACCCTCCGGATGGTGACTGCGGGGCGTCCCCTTCACGAGCAGCAGGGGGCAGTAGATGCCTTCGGAAGCCCGCCCCGGCCTTTGGGGGCTCAGCCTGGCCCGGAAAGCAGCTCTAATCCCCGCACATCTGGACGGCTTTAGCTCTCCCTGACCCTCCCCATGGCCCGAGAAGCCGGCAGGGCTGGGGCCATGCACCCCCAGCTCAGAGGGTGCCAAGTCATGGTTATCCGGATGCCTCTGCTGGGTGGGGGCCCGGGCGGGGGGGCGCAGGCCTGGACCGGGGTGAGAAGGGCAGTGCCGGGCCTGCCTGGGGCAGCCAGGCGGGCCCCAGGCCCCCTCGGGTCAGGGAGAGGTTCCCAGGTGGGTGGCGCCGAAATCCTGGGTTTGAAGGATGGTGTTCCGAGCTGTGCAGGGAGCCGGCCCGTGGGCAGGGCGGTCCAGGCAAGGCTGCACGTCCGTCCAGGCGCCCCCCCATCCTGCTCCTGGGTGGAAGCTGGGATCACGCCCATGGAGGGCAGCCCTGCCCCAGAGACCCTGGCTACTGCCGCAGGCCCCAGAGGCTGTGTTTGGGGGTCCGGCCTTGCCCCAGGCCAGCTTGGGGATGGGAGGACATGGCCAGCTCATGCCCGAGACGCCCGCTGGGTTGGAGGGGGCAATAAGAAGCAGAGTGCGAGGCAGCTGCTGTTCCCCAGGGGGCCCGGAGCCCTGGGGAAGCCGAGGAAAGCAGTGTGGACCCTGACTCAGAACAAGTGGGGTCGGGTCGGAGTGACCCCTTGGCTGACCCTAAGCTGTGCGCCACGGCTGCCGAGCCTGTCGTCCTGTCCTCAGGCTCCTTGTAAGATACAAGGGAGGCATCTTAAGTCGTCCACTGAGCCCTAAATAGACCAACCCAACCTCAGCACCACTCCCCCCCACCCCCCAACCAAGACTTCTTGGCCTGGATGGCAGCATGAGGCTGGGCCGGGCCAGGCAGCCTGGGCAGGTGGGGAGGTCCCTGTGCCCCCATTGGTCTGAGGAGGGCTCCCATGCCCTTTCTGAGCAGGGGCCCAGCCTGGGGGAGGGCCATTTATACCCCTCCCCCTGGGCCCACCAGCCCAACTCGCCGCTGCTGGCCTGACCCCGCTTCCCAGCGCTGCTGCCCAGACGTGAGGTGAGGCCGGCCCGGAGGCCGGGACAGGCCCTGCTCGAGCTCGCTTGCAGGAAGACTTCCCGGGGCGGGGGCCTGGGGGCCAAGGGGCCGCCGCCAGCAGCCTCTCTGGGGGTCTTCCACGGAGCAGGGGGCGAGAGGGAGATGCATCCGGAGGCAGGCTGGGGTGGCGAAGGGGCCCCGAGCAGCACCCCGACGGCCAGGCCTCACCACTGGGGACACAGGAAGGGGGTTTTACGGATTGAGGGGACCCCAGGCCCAACTGCGGGCCGTTTCTTATATGCACTTGGGGCAGAAGCTCAAAGAGCAGAGCTAAAAATAACTGGTCGCTCCGGCGGCACCTGCGATGGCCGGACCCCCCCCTCCCTCCCTCGGGGACAGCTGCAGCGACTCCAGGCCCGCCTGGGACATTTTGGGAACACTTTCTCCTCTTACTCCTCCTCTCCCCCGGGGAATTCCAAGAAGTGTCCCCCAAGGTGGGGGGTTGGGCGGGGCTGCGGGGGGTTAGTGTGTGAGGTGAGGTGCTGCACCCCCAGAGCTGGGGTCCTGGGCCGTGGCCCTAACACCCCTCCCCTTTCCCTCCCACAGGCTCTAAGCCCAGGACTTCAAGATGGGCGAGTAAGTGTAGCCCCACAAGCCCGGTGTCCCTACTGCCCCACCCCACTCCCCACTGGGCGAGGGTCTCCCCATCTCCCCGCCAGGCCACCTCCCGCCCGCCCCATCACACAGCCCCGTGGCAGGGCCCTAACCTCTCTTCTCTCTCCCACCCCACCCCGCCGCCACCTGCCCCCCTGGACAGTAAGGAGGTGAGTACCTGCTTGGGGGTGAAACACGGAGGGGGTGGGACCCCCAACTCAGGAGAGGTCAGAGGGTCGGAGTTGCAAGGCCCAGGGAGGCCGCCCAGCCCTCCCCCCCTCTGTGAAAATGCCTCACCCGCACCCCCCCCCCCCCCCCCCCCCCCGCCCACGGAGACACTGACAAACAGAGGAAGTGGCTGCCCGGTGCCCCAGTGCTCCGGGAGCAGGGGAAGTGCAGCTGCGGCCTGCTCACTGGGGACTGCTTCTTCTTTCTGATGGCTGCATCCCTCCCCCCGCCTCCTGGGCTCCGCCAGCATCCCCCTGCCTCAGAAGCACAGCCTCTTCCCCCGACCCCAGTCCTCCAACCTGAAGGGCCACCCGGGCAAAGGGTCACCGTGCAGTGCCGTGTCCTGGGCCCAGCCTCCCCCACCAGGCCAGGCCCAGCGCCCCTCGGGCAGGACCCCCTGGCTGGGCGGGCGAGCCCGCCGACCTGACTCTCCCTCCTGCATCTTCTCCTGCCCTGCAGAAGCACGACAGGGCCATCACGGCCCGCAGACAGCACCTGAAGGTAGGTGCGGGCCTGGGGAGGGCCGCCCGGGCGTCTGCAGGCTGGCGTGCTGCAGCCCCTCACCACCGCCTACCCCTCGCCCCCCCCAACCCCCCAGAGCATCATGCTTCAGATCGCAGCCACGGAGCTGCAAAGCGGAGAGCGCGCCGGGAGACGGAGAAGGAGAGCTACCCTGGCCCGAGCACTGCCCGCCGCTGCACATTCCCAGCTCCATGGCCGAGGTGCAGGTACCCAGGCCCGCCCGCCCGCCCACGCAGCCCCTGCCCACCGCCCCGTCTCCCCCCTCGGTCCAGAGGGCAAGCAGGGTGGTCAGGGCGGGTGGAGGCCGAGTGTGGGGATGGCCACCCCACCCCACGGCCCCCCGCCCCCAGGAGCTCTGCCAACAGCTGCACACCAAGATCAACGCGGCGAGGAGGAGAAGTACGACATGGAGGTGAAGGTCCAGAAGAGCTCCAAGGAGGTGAGGGGAGGGGGAGGGGGAGGGGGAGGGGGACACGGTGGGGAGGGGCGCCCCGACCGTGAGGCCCTGGCCCCCGCCAACTCCTGCCCAGCCTTGCTGCCCACCCCGCAGCTGGAGGACCTGAGCCAGAAGCTGTTCGACCTGAGAGGCAAGTTCAAGAGGCCCCCGCTGAGAAGGGTGCGCATGTCGGCCGATGCCATGCTCAAGGCGCTGCTGGGCTCCAAGCACAAGGTGTGCATGGACCTGAGGAGCAACCTCAAGCAGGTCAAGAAGGAGGACACCGAGAAGGTAGGGTCCCCACCTCTCGCACCCCTCCTGCCGGGCCGGCTCAGACACCGGACGGGTCTGCCGGGATGGGATTTGGAGGGGAAGCGAGGCTGGAGGTGGTGGGCCTGAGCCCTCTCCCGGCCCGCCCGCAGGAGCGGGACCTGCGCGACGTGGGTGACTGGAGGAAGAACATCGAGGAGAAGTCGGGCATGGAGGGCCGCAAGAAGATGTTCGAGTCCGAGTCCTAGGCCGCCCGCCGCCCGTTCCCACCCGAGGCCCTCCGAGTCCTGCTCAGCTCCCGTCAATAAAGGATTCCAATCCCCATGACTGCTCTGCTCTGCTCTGGTCCGGCCCTGCCCCAGCCTCTCTGCCCACAGGCCGCCATGAGAAGGCCTCTGAGACCGGGGACCCCGGGCTGGGGGTGGAGGAGCCACACAGGGGCTTCGGGGGACTTCGGCTGGGCTGGGACCCCACCCACCCGCCTGCCGCCTGGGGCTGCTTGGTGATGTTGGTGTCAGACCCTGTAGGCTTGGACACAGGTGCCCGGGCCGTGTCAGAGCCACTTCCCTAGATGACCATTGGTCCATTGTCACTGTCACCATGAAGGTCCCCACAGGGCCCAGAGACCCTGTCCCTGTGGCACAAGTCCAGGCAGGGGCCTCATGGGCCTGTGTCCCGTGCCCTGTGGGCAGCCCCTTCCTCCCACGCTGCTCCTCCCCACACCACCCCCCACCCCCCGCCACCAGGGGGCACGCGGGGCAGTCCTGGATCAGCTGGCCCTCCGGGGAGTCTTGAGCGCGTGGGGCAGGGGCACGCCGGGCTGGGGTCCGTGCTCCCACTGGAGGCTGATGACAGGCCCAGCTGGCCTGACACCGGGCCCGGTGAGAGGGCTAGCTTCTCCCTTCTGCACAGCCCCCGGCCCTGGCCCACGCCACACATCAAGGGACGACGTCCCCGACAGGCCCCGACACAAATGTCACGGCAAGGCCGCTGCCAGCCTCCTCTGTGAGGGGTGATGCCGTGGTCCGCCAAGGTCCTGCGCTCAGATTGTTGGTGTGGAGCCCGGGGAGGCCAGGCTGCCGCCCCTGATGCCCTGATGGAGCGGCTGTCCCGCCCTGCCCTTGCCCTCCGGAGGCCCCTGCGATTGATGTGCCGGGTCCGGAGCCTTGAGCCTCAAGGGACAGACGTCAGCCTGCCCCGCCGGCCTTGGCCAGTACTGCTCCCCGCCCCCGCGGCAGCCCAGGGATCAGCTCCCTCCTGCGAGCAGCTCCCCACAGGCCCTGGCTGGTCTGGTCAGGCCCTGGGGCCCGGGCCTGGTGCCTGGGCTGCCTTTCCTGCTCACGGATGCAGGGTAGAGGGGACCCCTCGACGTCCCTGGCTGAGGCTCAGCCCGTGCGGAGTCCAGAGCAGGCAGGGCAGGCAGTGAATTCAAGGAGTGAGTGGGTTTTGGCAGTGAGAGGCTGCCAGTGATAGAGGCAGTACCTGCCTCGGACCCTGCAAAGTGAACCGGGCAGCTGTGCAGGGGCCGTGCCCGCCGGCAAAGGGAGTGCGAATCTATGCCCAGGGCCACGGCGGGTGCAGGGACCCCAAGGATGTGGTTCCCATAGGCAGGACCCAACTCCGTCAGATGTGGAAAATGGTCTTCTTTTCAAAAGGCAAGGAAATGTCAAACACAGAATTCCAGACAGTGATTCCCCGGGGTGGGGGGCCAAGCCGGGGACAGGTGGGGTGGAAACACGGAAGCAGAAGCAGGTTTGGGGGATGATGACGTAATTCTTGGGCAGAACAGTGGATTTATGGATGCTTGTTACATTTTCCAATGAATGAGTGAATTGAAAGAGAACCATGCAAACCAAACCAAGCCAGCAAACATCTGGCCAGCGCCACTCGGCCTGGCTCCACGCCCCTCCGCGACCCTCTGCCACTGCCCTTGCTGGGTGACCTCAGTGTCCCTGCAGCCTTGTGGACGTGGGGCTGAATGGGGCAATTCTGGGGAAGTGCATAGTCCAGCACCTTCTAGAAAGATCTCTGCTGGGTGGAGAACGGTGGAGGCTGGAGGTGGGAGAGGGGAGAGGGGCCACTGTCATCTCCTGGGGTGGAGGGCGGTGGTGGATGGAGAGAGATTCAAGAGGCGGGGCCCCCAGGACTTGGTGGACGAGGGAGAAGGGGCACCCAGGCCTGTGCTGAGAGGGAGAGGGCGGAGGGGTGTTCTCCAGGGCAGGAGCCTGGGGCAGGTGAGGGGCTGGCTTTGGGCTGAGATTTGGGGGGCTGGGGAACGTGGCAGTTCCCAGGCACAGACAGCTGGGTGCAGGGGTCCGGGCTGGAGATGGGGTCTGGGCGTCCTCAGACGTGAGTACTGGGCGATGTCCCTGACAATGGACGGAGCGAGACAGCAACCCCTGGAGGGCCCGAGCTGGACGCAGGGCAGCAGGAGGAGGGCAGCAAAGGTGCAGGGGACATGGCCCACTCCGTGGGTGATGCTGGAGGTCAGGGAGGGAACGCAGCCACAGGAAGCCCTGGGGGATGCGGCTCGGCTGGACTGCGGTGGCAGGCGAGGCTGGCGGGCACGCTCCTGCGCGGTGCAGGGCGTATGCGGGATTGTGCCCGCAGCTCTCTCCCCAGCCTGCCCCTGCGAGTGCGCCCGGGCCCCTGGGCCTTGGTCCCTACACTGTCCTCCAGGAAGGGACCAGGGCTCCGGGAGGAATGGCTGACCACAGGGACAGCCAGCGCACAGAGAGCCTGGATCCTCTCGGTGAGCCAGAAAGGAAGTGGGTAGAACAAACAAAAAACAAAGTCACCGAGGGGAGCCGGTCACAAGGACACAGACTGGCCGGTGAGATGACCGTGGTGTTTCACGTCCGCTAGACTGAGGTTGGTGTCTGCACTGTGGTCAGGGGAGAGGGCGGCTCCAGTTTTAGGAAACAGGCCATGAGGGCCTTAGGAGTAGAGGAAGGGAGAGACAGAGAGGCAGCGACAGTAGGTGACGGAGTTAAAGATGCTCTTTGTGTTAATCTTGAAACTTTTCTGTCAGTTTGAAATCATTTACCCCAATTAAACTTTCCTTTAAATGTCAAAACAAGAACACTTTTTTTTTTAAAAATTAATTAATTAATTAATTAAATTTTGGCTGCATTGGGTCTTCATTGCTGCGCACGGGCTTTCTCCAGTTGTGGCGAGCGGGGGCTACTCTTCGTTGCGGTGCGCGGGCTTCTCATTGTGGTGGCTTCTCGTGTTGCAGAGCACGGGCTCTAGGCGCACGGGCTTCAGTAGTTGTGGCACACGGGCTCAGTAGTTGTGGCACACGGGCTTAGTTGCTCTGTGGCACGTGGGATCTTCCTAGACCAGGGCTCGAACCCATGTCCCCTGCATTGGCAGGCAGATTCTTAACCACTGCACCACCAGGGAAGCCCCTAAACAAGAACACTCTTAAGCAACCACAAAATAGATGAAGCAAAATCAACAAAGATGAATCGCCCAGACTTCTGAAGATGGAGATGTGGGCAGAAGAGCCCAGAGAGCTCGGGAGACAGGGCGGGAGACGGGGCAGGGCCAGCGGGCTGTTGACAGGGCGGCAGGCTTGATGGAGGTGGGAGACTCAGACAGGGGTCTCGGGAGGGCTCCAGATGCGCCCTTCTTCAGCGGGTTGGGTGAGTGCAGTGGGCCAGAGAGACGGGGCAGGGCGGGCGGTGCCAGCCTCGGGGGATGGGGCGGAGCCGGGGGTCCACTTGGAAGTGGGCGGAGGCGTGAGGACTAGTATGGGTTGCAGTCCGCCTGGGTTCCCTGCACCTGTGGGACAGGCCTCCCCTCCCCCTCCACCTGTACCCCCACCTGGCCAGGGGGAAGCCAGCGTGGCCCGGAGGACACAGAGCTTCTCCGTGAGCCTCCACCTGCAGGGCTTCACGGTGCCTCACCCTCTCTCCAGCTTCGCCCATGACCACCTGCCCACACCTGTCCCCTCTGGTCCCCAAGGACCAGCTCCATCCAGGCCCAGACCTGCTCCCCCTGCCCCTTAACCAACAAGCCACAGGCCTCCCTGTCACCCTCCTCCTCACAGTGGCTGGACCTCGGTTTACCCGACTACAAAATGGGTGTGCAGGTGAGTATACCTGGCTCACAGGATGGACAGGTGAGGAGGGAGCTCTGGCCCCTTCTGGGAGTCCTCCAGCTCCCCCCAACCTCTCTTCCATGCCACACCCGCCTCAGCGCCAGGTCTGGAAGCGTCCCCTGGGCTCTTCCTCGGCTGCCCCCTCCCCACCTCCTCAAAGAAGCCTTCTGTGAGCCCTCAGCCCCGAGAGCCTGGCACATGGTCCAGGCCACGGTAACCCTGTGTAGAGGGCAGGAGTTTGCGTGCCCGCTGTCCACGTTGGGCCCCCACGGCTCCTCTCACATCTGACCCCACCTCCTGACCACCCCCATCACCAAAGTCCTTGCTGGACTTCCAGCTTTCATCTTCTGTTGTCCTTGGGGGGGGGTGCCCATAGGAAGACCCTCTGGACAGCTTCTCCCTGCTGTGCCCACGGGGGTCATCATGGACCCTCCACCTGGGCCCCCTCCTCATGGCTTCTGCTGCTTCCGGAGTCCACTCCCTGACTCCCTGGGGAATTTCTGGCAATTCCAGGCTCACTACAGCTGCCCCCTTCCAGGGAGACCTGGCCCGTGTGGAGGGTGTCAGCCGCACCCCTCTGCCTGACCCCCAGACCCCATCAGGGGACACGTGTGTGCACAGACACCCTTATCTGCTCCCCTGTCCCTTCCGCTGTCCCCTGTCCCCCGGTGGCTCCTCTGACCCACCTGCTGCCCCGGACTGTCACCTTACCTTGTCTCTCAGTGAATCTGCTCAGCATGGCCACGCCCTGTCTGCCTGTCATCGCCCTCCCTGGCCTCCCTCCGACCTGTCTGTCCCCCGCCCACCCCGCAGACTCCCTGCCCTGTCCCTGTCTGTCCCCAGGCACCGCCGGCTCCAGGACCCAGCTTGCCTGATGGGGAGCGTTGAGGGAGCTACACCAGCAAACCCTGCAGTTCCCCCCACGGCAAAGCTGGACGGCATGTGTGCACACCCGCACCGGCGGAGTGATCGGCCTGGGAGGCCTGAGCTCAGGAATGAGGCTCAAGCCCCAGCGGGAGACCCTGGGCAGCCCTCCAGCCTGCTGACCCGCTCACCATCTCCCTCCCCGCGTCTCTGCTCTCTGCCCACATCCACACAAACAGCCCTGGCCGCCTCTGCTTGGGTTTCCACAGCACCTCAGCCCCGGGCGTCCACATCCAGATCCTCTCGTGCCCCTGACCTTCTTCTGCTTCGTACCTGTGCTTGCTGATGGCACCCCTGGACCCCTAGCACATCTGGGCACCCCATCTTCTCGCTCCCTGGCCTCTGTACCTCGTGGTGGCAGGAACTGGCTGGCTGCCCACCACACTGCCCACCTTTTCCTACTGGGCACACACCTTGAGGACAGGTGAGGCCATAGACCCACCCCCCCCCAGCCTCCCCCATGGTCTCCCCGCCCCTCCCCTGCCAGCTGGGACTCTGAGGTCCTCGGAGGGAGGAGCCTGGGGTCCCAGAACGAATGTGGACCCCCTTCCCGCCCACCTTGGCCTGGACTGGGCTGAGAATGAAGCTTTCTTGGTGCTAAGCCCCCGAGGTGGAGGGTTGTTTGTTATAGCAGCTTCTTCCTTCCCTGACTAGTACATCCCTGTATCAGTGTCCGGGGCACCCATAAAAAAGCACCACAGCCGGGGCGGCTCAAACAGCAGCATTTACTGTCCCCAGTCCTGGAGGCTGGAATCCCAGATCCAGGTGTGGGCAGGGCTGTTTCCTCCTGAGGCCTCTCTCCTCGGCGTGTAGACAGCCGTCTTCTCCCTGTGTCCTCACGGGGTCGTCCCTCTGTGTGTGTCTGTGTCCTGACTTCCTCTTCTTATAAGGACCCCAGTCCTATGGGATTAGGGCCCCACCCTGGTGACCTCATGTAACCTGATCATCTGCAAAGACCTTATTTTGTAATAAGCTCACAGGTCCTGGGGGTCAGGACCGGAACGTGTGAAATTTTAGGGGCCACAATTCAGCTCATAGACCACCCAGGCCCCCCTCTCTCTCCAGCCGCACCCCCACCCCCAACCCCGTTGTCTTCAGAGCCTCAACATTTCTCTCCTGGATCGAGACGCCCTCCTCCTCACCCATCCCGCTTCTCCCACTGTCCCCCCTCTGACCCACGGAGCCCCCAGTAGGCTCCTAAATTGCGCTCCTGTGGCCTCTGCCACCCCTCGGCCCTGGAAGGCCGCTTTCCGACCCTCGGCGACCTGCCCTCCCCCCACTGGCAGCCGGCCTCAGACCCGTGCTGGTCGACTCCTGCCCTCAGCGCTCCAGATAGACCAGACAGGCATCACTCTCTTCTGCCTTGACCTGCCCCTGTGCTGACCACTTCCCCGTTCTTGACCCCTCCTCCTTGCTCACTCAGCCCACTCTCTCCCCTCCCCTCCCCAGCATCTAGTCACCCGGTGTCACTTTGTCACTTGAGCTTGTGGTCCTGACAGTGGTCTCCCTGGGGACTCGTCCCACCTGGGCCTTGGAGGCCACCTGGTCCATGGACCCAGCCGCCCCTGGACGTTCCTCCTCGATGCCCCACAGGCAGGGCGGAGTCAGCGCGTCGCGTGTCTCTCTGCCCCCGTCTGCCTCGCCCAGACCTCCTCGGGGCCTGCGCCCTTGGCTCAGCGTCTCCGGGGCCAGAAGCCTGCCTGGCGCCCACCCCGCCCTCCTGCAGAGCCTGTTGCATCCGGGCTTCGAACTGGCTCATTGTTTGCCTCGGTCACTCACTGTGGCGCTGGGCACTGCACCGGGTTTGGGAGTGAGAGGGGGGACGAGAAGTGGTCTCTGCCCTCCCAACAGCCCCTCTAGTTTGAGTGAACGATGCCAGTTGAACAGATGATGGCGTGTCTGCTTCTTGGGTGGACTCTCAGTTCTTCCGAGGAAGTCCGGCTCTGCTTAACCTGCCAGCAGGGCACAAAGGCCCTCAAACCTGGACACTGGGTCCCCAGGGATGCCTTTCACTGGCCTTGGAAGGAGGTGTGAGAAGGGCGGGTCCAGGGCGCTTTTGTTTGAAGATGTGAGAGCTTCTAGCACACACCCCCACAGATGGGATCAGTGGGGGAGTAGAGGCTGGAGGGATGGGAGGGGGCCCTGGCATCTGGGGACAAGCTGAGTGCTGGGGAGGGCAGGGTCGCAGAGCAGGAGCTGGAGCTGGAGAAGGGAGGGGGACGGGGGCCAGATGGCAAGATAGGAGATGAGGACCCGGAGGGGAGGCCTGGGATGACCATGGAGGGCGCTGCATCTGGGCCCACAGCACCCTGTGGGCCCCCAGATCCCCGGAGCATTCCCGGGCACGGCCGCCATGCGCTCCCACCTCCCACGCGTGGAGAACGGGGCGTCTCCCGCTCTTCGGCCCCAGGAAGTGTCAGATGGGGCGGTTCCAACGTCTCCCAGTCTTGGAGGCCAGAAGTCCGAGGCCCAGGTATCACGGGGGCTCCTCCTGCGCTCTGAGGAAGAACCTGTTCTGGGCCCCTCCCCCAGCCTCTGGTGGTTTCCTGGGGACCTTTGGTTTGTAGACGCACCACCCCCATCTCGCTTTCGTCTTCACATGGCGTCTCCTGGCGGGCAAGTCTGCCTTCAAATTTCCCCTTTTTATAAGGACGCCAGTCATGCTGGATGAGGACCCACCCTAATGATCTCATCTTAACTGATTATATCTGCAATGACCCTATTTCCAAATAAAGTCCCATTCTGAGGTGCTGGCCATTAGGACTCCAACCTATGAATTTGGGGAACACAGTTCAGCCCTTAACAGGAGGGATCAGTCGTTTCTGGGCCTTTGAGGGTGGGGATGGGCAGAGGGGAGAGAGGGCATGCTTTGGAGGGCCCCGGGGTCTGGTGAACACTTGGCGGGTGAGGGCCAGTTCCGAGCCCCCTGAGCACAGGAGGTGGCAGAGTCCAGGGGCAGCAGAGAGACTGGGGACCCCAATAGTTCAGGAAAGTAAAGAAAACTGTAAGGGAAGACGTGGGGCCTGCAGACAGGGCAGCTCGTGCTGGGCCCCAGAAATCGCCTGGAGAGCACAGACCAGTGAGGGGTGAGCCAGGCGATGGCCCGAGGCTCGGGGATTAGAGCGTCCGAGCTCTGGGCACGCGTCCAGAACATCTCCCTCCAGAGAGGTCACCATGCTTAACGTGGAGGCTCAGGGACCAGGACGGCGCCCTGTGCTCGGGGACACCAGCCACGCACAGGTGGGCTTCGAGGCCAGGGCTGCAGGGGCCCCAGGGGGAGCATGGGGGGCTCACGGGTGTCCCAGCCCCTGCACCTGCCTCTGCCTCCACACGGTCCCTCTCTGCCCTCCAGGCCCCTGCAACTTGCTTAACGTTTCCTGATGGCTGTTTTTTTTTTTTTTTCTCTCTCCTCTTGCAGCAACAGATTAAAAAACAACACCCCAACCCAAGCCCCGATATGTTCCAAACCTCAACCTGCCGCCGGAAGGGGGAAGTGAAACCCGGCTGGGGGTGAGGGGAGGCTCGGGGCAGCCGCCCCAGGAAGCGCTGAGAGCTGCAGCACACACGCACAGCAGGGACCAGCCCGATGGCGGCAGCTCCCAGCCACCCCGGCTCCGAGGAGCACCAGGAACTGCTGGTGGAAGGAGGCACAGGGTAAGGCCCGGGGCCGGGCCGCGCGAGCGCTGTGGTCCCAAGAAACCTCTGCATTGACACGTTGTCGGTGGGGGGGACGCTTAACTTGGAGGTCGGTGGCACCCTTGGGGCTCAGGGGAGGCACACAGCCTGCAGGGCACCTTCCTGGGACCCCGTCTCGCCCCGGGCAGGTAGACGCCTCTTCTGTCTGCCTCTGCAGCTGGGCCTCGCTGGGAGAGTCCGGGTTCCCCACCAGCTAGTGGGATATTGACCCAGCACCGGGACGCCTGGACGCCTGGTACGGGTCCAGGATGCGGCCTGGACGCCTGGGGAAGAAGCCAGGCCGCGGGCAGGCAGTGCCGAAGCCGTGAGGGCAGGAGGTGGGGAGGGCGCCAGGCCAGGAAGCCTGGCCAAGAGGGGATGTTCTGCCTCGGGATCCTCAAAGCCTGTGCTTGAGGCCTGGCCGGGCCCCCTCCCCCAGGCCGCCCCCTCCCAGTGCTGATGGAGGCTGAGGTTGCCGCAGCTTCTGAGTGCCAGGCAGGCGCCGTTGGTTGGCGGTGGGACGTGAGGGGGCACAAGCCGAGGCTGTGAGGCTTGCCGGTGAAAAGGACCAGCCGTGTGGCCACAGCCAGAGCTGGGCAGAGAAACTGTGTGACCCAGGCTTCCTCAGGAGGCAGCTGTGCTCCATGGGGCGCTCCCCGCGCTGCCCCCACCCCGGCCTGTGCAGGGGCAGAGGAGGGGGGGGTCCCTGGCTGGGGGAGGGGCCGCCGAGGGCAGGCATCTAAGCTGAGCCACACCGTGGGGGTCCGACTGCCCCAGGGTGCAGGTGCCAGAGAGATGGGAGTGGTCAGGGCTTGGGGAGGGACACGTGTTCTGACAGTCAGGGGTGGGAGCCGTGTGGAGAGAGACCACCAGCCCAGGAGGAAGACAGCAGGGGCTGCCGGCTTCTGCCCAGGCGAGCGGAAGGGAAGGAGCAGGGGCTCCAGACTGGGGGAGGCGAGATGCTTGCAGCCACAGGACTGGGATGGAGCCGCCCAGGGCTGACTCCCACTTGCCCCAGAGCTGCTGCTGGGGGAGGGGGTGAAGGGAGAGGAGAGGAGGGGAAGGGGGCCCACTAGGACCCCCGCTGAGCCCCCGAAGGCAGGGCTCCCCACAGCCTCGAAGGCAGGGCTCCCCACAGCCTCAGGGTTGACTTGCAAAGTGGATTCCAACCCCAGCTCTTCTGCTGGAGGCTGGTGGCAGCGGTACCTGATTCTGTGATGATGCGTCTATTGATAATGAGAGGAGGACAGAAATGTCTGCAGGGTGTGCGTGCGTGCGTGTGTGCGTGCGTGCGTGGGTGTGTGCGTGCGTGTGCGAGTGTGTGGTGTGAGCGTGTGCGCGCGCGTGCGTGCGTGTGCGAGTGTGTGGTGTGAGTGTGTGCATGCACGCGTGGGTGTGTGCGTGCGTGTGCGAGTGTGTGGTGTGAGCGTGCGTGTGTGAGTGTGCGCGCTCGTGCGTGCGTGTGCGAGTGTGTGGTGTGAGCGTGTGCACGCACGCGCGTGTGCGCGTGTGCGTGTGTGTGTGTGCGTGTGTGTGTGTGTGTGTGTGTGAGGGAGGAGGAAGGTCGTCTTCTCCATGCCAGATCCCACGGGGACCTGGTGCGGGGGCTTCGGGGGGCCGAGCCCTGGGGGAGTGGGGAGGCTGGGCAGCTGGGATCCGGCCGGGGGGCTGCTGTTGTGGGGGAAGGGCGTGCTGGATGGGACCCGTTGCTCGCTCGCCGCCAAGGAGGGGAGGGGGGCACGGCCCAGGCTCTGTGCCCTGAAGAGACAGCCCCGTCCTTCCAGGGAGGCAGGTCGCTCCACACACAGCAGGTGACTGGGGAACAGCTGTGTCCCCGCTCAGAAAGGGCTCCTCACGTCAGCGCTGTCCGGCCCTGGGCTCCTCCGGCCACCTCATGCCCATAGAAGGGCACGGCTTGAGTGGCCTGGCAGGGCCTGCCCGCTCCTTGGCCCCCTCCTTGACCCCCTTCCCAGCTGTCGTGCATGCCGAGGAGACGGAGGAGGCGGTGGAGGGCATGGCCGCCAGCCCAGGTCCAGGCGGCTCGCTGGTGCCTGTCCCCGGGCCTCGGGCTGCACCTGTGCGGGGTCCGTCGGGGGATCGGTTGAAGAACTGGCTGGATGCACCCCCGGCCCCTGGAGCCTGGGCGCCCCGGCGACGTCAGCCCCACGGGGGGTATGTGACGCTGACATTTCAGAGTGAAACTGAGACCCAGGGTGGGTGGGGTTCTCGTTTCACAAGGTGACTAAGGGAAGCAGGGATTTTCCTGTCCAGGGTGAGGGAGAAAGTCCCTGACGCCTAGGCAGGGGACTGAGGCTGGGAAGCCCCGCCCAGGGGCCCCCAGGACAGCCAGGGTCTGCTGGGGTCGGAGCCGAGCGGGTGAGACCTGCCCCCCTGCCCCCCCTGCCCCCCATGTGCTGCCCATGGGCGCTTTCAGGTCTGTGGATCCAGGGCAGGCCGTGCCCCTCCAACTGGCCAAGTTGGGCCATCCCCTCGGACTGCCCCAGACCCCTCGGAGGCCCCACGTGCGCCCCAACCCTCCCCGAGGCCGGACGGAACCACGCTGGGCCCTTCCCCTGTCTGCACCCATGCAGGACTCCTGCTGCCATCTGGAGATAGGCTTGCCGGCCCCCTGGGCCTCCCGCTGCTGCAGCCCAGCCCCTCTCTGGTTGGCCAGGATGACAGGGTGGTCTCCAGACCCCTGCCCCTGCCACGTGCTCTTTCTCTGAAAAGCCGTCAGGCCACGTCTTCCCATGCGTGGAAGCATTCACCGTGGAGCGGTGAAAATCTGTGCCCCAGGGCGGCCACCGCAGCCTGCCCTGGCCACCCTGACCTCACTTCCCCCCGCCATCTGGCCTTCCCAGCCCTTCCCAGTTCTGGAAGGTGCCGGAATCATTGCAGACTTTGCACAGGCCCTTCCTCAACCTACCTGGCCGCCCCACCCCCTCTGCAGGCTTCCCTCCCCTCCCCCGGGGTGGTCGCTACCCCAGGCTCCCGTCGCATCTGCCACTGACCCCGGTGGGGGCCGGCATGGAGAATGGTCTGTCCTCTCCAGCACCCGCCCCGGGTGGGCTGGGCTGCCCTGGCCCTGGATGACCCTGACTGGGGCGGGGGAGTGGGGTGAGCAGGTGTCTCCCTGCCCCCCAGGCCTCTGACAGGCAGGCCGCCCGCCCGCCAGGCAGGGCGTGGCCCCCTGGATGACCCTGACTGGGGCGGGGGAATGGGGTGAGCAGGTGTCTCCCTGCCCCCCAGGCCTCTGACAGGCAGGCCGCCCGCCCGCCAGGCAGGGCGTGGCCCCCGTGCGCAGGGGGCGCTGCCTCAATCACTCCTCCGTGTGCTGAGCTAAGGGGGCAGGCAGGGTGGGGACAACTTGCAGGGCCACCCTGGGCAGGATCCCTTTCCCGGCCCTCAGTCCCTGCAGACCCTCTCGGCCTTGCCCTCTGGGCTGCAGGGTCTTCAGGAGAGAGGCCGCAGGTCCCCACGGGGCTGCGGGCAGCTGGCAGCTGGAGGGAGGGGCTGAGCCAGCTGGGAGGCCTTGGACGCCTCCGTCCCCCTGAGGGAGCCTGTGGCATGTGAGGGGCGGAAACCCACCGGTGGGAACCGCCCACTCAGCCAGGTACCTGGTGGCCCTCCCACCTGCTTGCCCTCTCAGCAGGACCGGCACCGCCTGGTACAGCCGGGCACACGGCCCTGGAGCAGCGGGCAGTGCCAAAGGCCACTGAGGAGGACGGGTGGAGCCGGGCGGCACGAGACCCCGGCCCCGGCAGCGGGCTGATGGGGTGGAGGGATTGGGGGCCGCACGCTAGGGCTCCTTCCCCAGACCTGCCCGGGGTCCAGACCCAGAGGTAACAGTCAGAGCTGGGTCAGGCCTTGGGACCCCCAGGTGGACCTCGTCTCCTCCTCCCCACGTCAGGGGTCTCGGGCGCCTGGAAATTTCCCAGGGGAGGGGGGAGGTCTAGCTCAGCCCAGATGATGGATGCCTTCCTCCTGTGCCTCCTCCCGCCTCCATCTGGACACTTCCCATTCCCTCCTTGGGTGGGGAAGAGGGAGAGGACCTTGACACACACTTGGGGAAGTCGCTGCACGGCCCACCCTGCTGATTTGGGAAGCCGGAAACCCTTCCCTGCATGCCCGCCCCCTTCCTGGTCCCCATTTGTCTCCTCATAAACAACCCTGGAGCCACCGGGGCAGAGCCATGAGGGTCTCCGGGCCAGAACGGGCGGGCCCCCCGGGTGGCACTGTGGGTTTGTGCAGTGCTGCCCTCCCCCCACGACCCCCCCTCCCCCGCCTGCCTCTGCCTCAGCATCCCTCAGAGGGTGCCAGAGCGATGGGCCAGCCCTCAGTGGGGAAGAGGAAGGTCCTGGCAGCAGCAAGAGGCCCCTGGAGCTGGCAGGGGTGGGGCCGTGAGTGTTGCCTTTGCTCTCCTGGGCTCTGAGTTCCAGGTGCAGGGGGGAGGAGGCGGGTGGGCACAGAGCCCCAGGGCACACGGCACCGGCTGCTGCACCTGGCCTAGTACTTTCTGGAGCGACTGAGCCTTGCCCCTGAGGCCTCAGTTTCCCCATGTACACAGTCAGAGTTGTAGGTACTCAGCACTCACTCAGCCACGCCAGCCTCGCCAAGCTCTGCAAGCCAAGGTTCTCACTGAACAGCCAGTGAGGCAGGTGCTAGGGCCTCCCTTTCCAGGGGCAGAAGCTGAGGCTTAAGGGCTGAACCTGCTGCTAGAATGTGTTTCCTAACGCTGCTTCCCTGCAGGGGCTCTTTGGGGAGCCCAGGCCCCCTGCGACCCAGCTAGGACTCAGGGTGACCCAGGGGTGGGATTTGGGGAAGAGATGGGATTTAGGGAAGGGGTGGGATTTGGGGAAGCCCCTCACAGGCGCTCAATAACCCCACCACTGCTGCTCCCGAGGTTTCCATGAAGACGAGGGCCACCCCGAATAGGGCACAGCTCAGAAGACACCCCTAGGGACCTCCTCCAAAGCAGAAATGGGACTTGGCATGGCCATAATGAGCTGGTCCTCTCCAGAGCCACCTGGAAAGGAGCCCTCAGCTTCTCTCTCAGGCCCCAGCCCCCAGCCCTTTGCATCTGGGGATCCTCTTTCTAGGAGGGCCCTGGGCCATAAGACAACCAGTGAGGGGAGTTCCCCAAACTCCCCAAACCCTGAGTGCGGCCGAGGCAGACAGTCAGACCCTCTCTGCCGATGATGAATTGAGACTTAGAGGGTAAAGCACAGGCTGGGGGTGCAGGGCCAGGGGATGCTGGGCCAAATGGGAATCCAGGCCCATGGTTGGGAAGCCAGCCCAGCCCCTGCCCCTTCCCCCATACCCATGAGCCTGAAGGGAGGGGGCTGGGGCCTGTGCGGGTGTGGAGTTTATAGGAGATAAGAGGACTGAGGAAATCAGGCCTCCTAACACTGCCCAGCCAGCACAGCCCTGCAGTGCCAGACACAGACAGATAAGAGGTGTGGGGGGTGGGGGGTGGTGGTGTCGGTGGCGGGAGAGGAAAGCCCCGGCCCTTTCCTGGGGTCAGGCCAGCCTGTCCAAACTCCGTCAGCTAACTGCCTCCAAGCTGGGAAGGTGGGAGTTGGGGGGTTCGCGGGGGGGAGCATTGTCTGGTCTCACCGGCTGGCAGGGAGGGGCTGTCTGGGAACCTAGGAACTGAGTCCACCTCACCCCGTAGCAGTGGGAGGGCCTCGGGGCTCTGGCCTCAGAGCCTGGAGCAGGGCCAGCTCTGGGGGTGGGCGTTTGCAGAGGTCAGCAGGGACAGCCGGCAGAGGGTGGGGGTGACAGTAACTGGGGGGTAGTAGTGGTGGGTACAGCCTCGGCTTCCCCACTATCCCATGAGCTGTTGGTGAGGACCGGCAGAGGGTCACTGCCCTGCTCTATGCCTGGCAGGTGGGATCTCGCTGCTCCTTCCTGCTCCCAGGGAAAAACACAAGCCCCTCACTCTGAAGGTGTCTGTACCCCTTCCTTCCTGGCGAGAGGAAACTGCTTTGTTGATGGTTTCCCTTCTGAGGTCCCAAGGCTGCCAGCTCACCCTCTCCTCCTCTCTCAGTTGCCTCCCTTCGAAAGATAAATGGGACTTGGGACAGATGCAGCTAGCTAGTTGATTCTAGAGGAATCTGGAAAGAAGCCTTCAGCCTTTCTCCTGGTCCCAGGCCTTCCCCAAGTCCCAGCTTCATCTCTATACCCACCACTGCACCACCCTGGCTCCTCTCCCTTTGCTGGACCCAGGCACATATAAGACAGATGAGTACTCGGAAACACTGTTCTACTTGGAGTCACCCAGGAGCCACTGAAACCAACAGCCCTGACCTCTCTTCTGCACCCCACTCCCCATGGGCTCTCACTGCTTAATGCACCTTTCGTTGGGATACAGCTCTATAAGCGTGGACTCGTGTGTGTGTGTGTGTGTGTGTGTGTTGAGAACATCTGAACAAGAGGGCAGATCCCTCCCTCTCCAGCCCCTATTTAAGTTCTATTGTGGTACTCAGCCTACTGCGGAGAGGGTATGCTCTCTTATGTTCTTCAGCCACAAGCTTATGAACCATGTCTTAGTCACAGAAGAAAGAAAAAAGGAAAACAAAAGGCTCAACAAGAGAGAAAAGTGTGAATGAAAGGAAAGATAGATGAAGAAAGGTAGGAAGCAGGAACAACTGGATGATGGAGGGATGAATGGATGGACAATAGGTGGATGGAGGGAGGGATGGATGGATGGGTGGATGGATGAGTGAGTAGATGGATGGATGATGGGTAGAGGGACAGATGGGTGGATGAATGGGTGGACGGATGGATGGGTGGATGGATGAATGGATGGTTGGATAGACTAATAATGGCGGAATTGATGTGTGACTGGATAGATAAATTGTTAGTAGATGGATGGGTGGATGGATGAGTGGGTGGATGGATGAGTGAATGGATGGATAGATGGAAGAGTGAATAGATGCATGGAAAGATGAAGGGTAGAGGGATAGGTGGATGGACAGAGAGGTGGATGGGTGGATGAATGGATGAGTGGATGGATGGAAGGATGAAGGGTGGATGAATGGGTGGATGGATAGGTAGATGGATGGATGGAGGGATTGATGGATGAGTGAATGGATGAATGAGTGAATGGACGGAGGGATGGATGGGTGAGTGAATGGGTGAGTGAATGGATGGGTAGATGGATGGATGAATGAATGGTGGGAAGATGGATGCATGGGTGGGTGGGTGGGTGGATGGGTGAATGGATGAGTGGATGGATGGATAGGTGGATGGATGAGTAGATGGATGGATGAGTGAATGGATGGTTGGATCGAGGGTTGGATGGATGGATGAATGGTGGGCAAATGGATGAATAGATGGGTGGATAGATGAGTGGATGGATGGATAGGTGGATGGATGAGTGGATGGATGGACAGAGGGATGAGTGAATGGATGGATGGATGGGTGGATGGGTGATTGGACAGATGAGTGGTGGGTAGAGGGATGGGTGGATGAATGGATATAGGTTGGTGGAGGGATGGATGGATGATGGACGGATGGATAGGTAGATGGGTGGATGGATGAGTGTTAATGGATGGAAGGATGAGGGGTGGATGAATAGATGGATGATGGGTAGATGGTTGGATGAATGAATGGATGGATGGAAGGATGGACAGATGGACGGATGGATGGATGGATGAGTGAATGAACGGGTGAATGGATGGGTGGGTGGATGAGTGGATAGGTGAATGGATAGATGAATGTTGGGTAGAATAATGGGTACAGAATGAAGGGATGGTTGGATGGATAGATGATGGGTGGATGGATGGGTAGATAGGTGGATGGATGGATGAATGAATGGGTGGATGGATAGATGAGTGGATGAATGGATGGATGGTGGGTAGATGAATGGGTACAGAATGGTGGGATGGTTGGACGGATGGATGGTTAGGTGAATAGATGGGTGGATGTATGGATGAATGGTGGGTAGATGAATGGGTACAGAATGGTGGGATGGTTGGATGGATGGGTGGGTGAATGGATAGATGGAGGGATGAGTGAATAGATGGATTGATGAATGATGGGTGGATGAATGAGTGGATGGATGACTGTATGGGTGGGTGGATGAATGAATGAGTGAATAAAGGAATGAATGGATGGATGGATGGATTATGGATGAATGGATGTGTGGATGGATGGGTGAATATATGGATGATGGATGGATGGATGGATGATGGGTGGATGAGTGGATGGCTGGATGGGTGGATGAATGGATGAGTGAATGGTTGGATGGATGGATGGGTGGATGGATGGGTGGATGGGTAGGTGGATGGATGGGTGGATGGATGGATGTGTGGATGGATGGGTGGATGGATGGATGTGTGGATGGGTGGATGGATGGTTGGGTGGATGGAAGGGTGATTGGATAGATGAATTTTGGGTAAATGGATGGGTGGATGGATAGGTGAATGGATGGATGGATGTATAATGGGCAGATGGATGGATAGATGGGTGGGTGATGTATGTGTGTATGTATGTATGGACGAGTGAATGAATGGATTGATAAATGTATGAATGAAGAGATGTTTGGATGGATAATGTGTGAATTGATTGGTGGATGAGTGGATGGATGGATGGATGGATGGATGGTTAATGGGTGGATGGACGGGTAGATGGATGGATGGATGTGTAATGGATGGATGGATGGATGGATGGGTGGATGAATGAAGGGATGGAGAATGGGTGGATGGAGAATTATGGGTGGAGGGATGGGTGGATGAGTGGATAGATGGATGGACGAGTGCATGGTTGGATGTGTGGATGGATGGATAGATGGAGGGATGAGTGAATAGATGGACTGATGAATGATGGGTGGATGAATGGGTGGATCGATGAATGGATGGATGACTGTATGGGTAGGTGGATGAATGAATGAGTGAATGAAGGAATGAATGGATGGATGGATGGATGGATGAATGGATGTGTGGATGGATGGGTGAATATATGGATGATGGGTGGATGAGTGGATGGCTGGATGGGTGGATGGATGGTTGGGTGGATGGACGGGTGATTGGATAGATGAATTTTGGGTAAATGGGTGGGTGGATGGATAGGTGAATGGATGGATGGATGGATAATGGACAGATGGATGGATAGATGGATGGGTGATGTATGTGTGTACGTATGTATGGATGAGTGAATGAATGGATTGATAAATGTATGAATGGAGAGATGTTTGGATGGATAATGTGTGAATTGATTGGTGGATAGGTGGATGGATGGATGATGGATTAGTGGTTGGATGGATGGATGGATGAGTGAATGGATGGATGGATGGATGGCTAATGGGTGGATAGATGGGTGGATGGGTGATTGGATGGGTGGATATGTAATGGGTGGATGGATGGATGGGTGGATGGATGGATGAATGAATAGTTGGATAGATGGAGGTTGAGTGAATGAACAGGTGGATGATGGGTGGATAAATGGGTGGATATATGGGTAGATGAGTGAATGGATGGATAGATGGATGGATAGATGAATGATGGGTGGATGAATAGGTGGATGGATGCATGAATGAATGAATGGGTAGATGGATAGATGGATGATGGATGGATGGATGAATTGGTGTATGGACACACGGAGTGGAATGATGAATTGGTGGATGGGTAGATAATGGAATGTTATAGATAAACGACTGGACAGATGAATATAGATGTAATTGGGTAATGGGTAGAGTTTTAGATGAACAGATGGGCAAATATAGAAAGAGACAGAAGAATAGGAAGACAGATACTGAGTAAATAGATGTATGACTTGGTGCTGGATGAACTATTGAAGAGATAAATTGGTGAAGAGTCAGACCTAAATCAGGGATTTTTCACTCACTGTTCTCTTTTCCTAGAACACCTTCTTCCATCGATGTATGGAGCTATTGTACCCAAGTCTCTTTACAAAAAAGGAAAGGCTTATTCCTCCCCATGAGGTTTTCTTTGACTCTCATATATAAAATATCAACCCCTTCCATAACTCCATATCCTCTTACCCTGAATTCCATCTTCTATAGCATTTACCATCATCTGATATATTGCAATATATATTTCCTTGTTTATTTTTTTTATTCCCACTAAATGTCATTTTGTGAGGACAGGAACTTTGCTAATTCTAAACTCCAGTACCTAAAAAGTGAATACAGTCAGCATTCAATAAGTTTGTTTAAAAATATATGGATAAGTGGAAAAATATATAAAGGTAAATTTAGAGATGAATGACTAGGTGGTTGTTTGGATGAGATATGGATGAATGAATAGATGAATGAAAATAACAGTAACTAACATTTATTGACAATTTATTGTTCCAACAACTGTTTTAAGTATTAACTCATTTGGATGGCCTTATGGGCAAAATAATGGACAACTATGTATATGGCAGGACAAACATATATGTATTCATGCACAATTGGATGTCTGACTTGCTAGGTGGGAAGATGGTTAGACATATGGATGGATGAATAGGCAGATATATGAATGGATCTATGAATGGGAAGGATAAATAGTAAAATATTTAGATGAATGTGAGGACAGTAGAATATTTGGAGAGATAGAAGAATGTATTAAAGAATGAACAAATAGTTCACCAGTTGTATATATGGGCAAATAGATATACAAATTGATGAATACATAGATAATAGTAATTAACATATTGAGTAGATATTATGCTCAGGATAGGTGGATGACTAGCTAAATGCTTCTTTTAAGTGTTTTACATGTATTAAGGCATTTAAATAAATGGATGGATGGATGGGCATGTACATGGATGGATGAATGGAGGGATAGATGAGTGGGTGGGTGGGTGGACGCTTGCTCAATGAAGAAATGTAAAGAGATAGGGATGGACATGGGTATATACGTATTGAATGGATTGAATGAATTGACGGAAGAATATATTGTTTACCTGGACAATTGAGTGGATAGATATATTGAGAAATTGATGGATTCATAGATGATACACGGAAAAACAGATAGCTGTATAGAGAGGACAGATGGAGTGCATGGATGGATGGAGGATGGATGGATGGATGGAGGATGGATGGACCGATGGAGGATGGATTGATGATGGATGGAGGATGGATGGAGGATGGATGGATGGGTGGATGGATGGATGGATGGATGGGTGGATGGATGGATGGATGGATGGACTTATGGAGTATGGATGGATGGATGATGGATGGATGGATAGAGGATGGATCAATAGATGATGGGTGGAGGATGGATGGATGGAGGATGGGTGAATGGTGGGTAAATGGATGGATGGATGGACAAATAATGGTACAGTTGACATCAAATACTCTGCCCTATTGTTCCTGTTGGGACATGCCCTAATTGCAAAACTGAATCCTGACCACTGCATTTAAAGATCTATTCTTGCTACCTCCCACCCATCAGTCTGATAAATAATCGTGCAACTCTATTTAAGTTCTAGTGACAGGAAACTCCTGCCACCCCAAGGCAGCCCTCTACCCTGTGGAAATATTTTTCCTTCTTTTGAACCAGAATATACTTTGGCACATTTCGTGCCTGGCTGTCTGTGACTGGGATTCCGGAACCAAGAGCAGCAGGCAAGGAGGAGATGGGCAGGTTGAGATGGAAATGAAACACAAGCTTACTTTCCCTGGGCGATCTGGCTCAGCTTGAGGCCTGGCCCCGTCGCCCTCCCTCCTCCCTCCTCCTCCCCCCACCAGAATCCTGAGGTCTCCGCAGCTCTGGCTGGAGGCTGGGGACGGGCAGTGGGCACAGCTGTTCTCGGCGGCACACCCCACATTCTCTGGCTCCTCTGGGTTGTGCGGGGGGAGGGGCAGGCTGTGGGCCACGGGACACAGCCTGTTATGTGGGGGGGCATCTGAGCCGGACGTCCCGACCCCCACCAAGTCTTCACCAGCCAGCCACCACCTGAGTCACTGGGACCTCTGGGCCACGTGGAATTTTTCTGACGCTGCTGCCCCCTCCAACACACAGGGATTCACCCACGTGTCCACCTGCTTGCTGGTCTGAGCCTAACCTGACCCTTTGTCCACTCACACATCCGCAGGTGCTCACTGGCCCTGACCGCCTGGCACAGCCAGAGGTCGGACTAGCTGGGGAAGCAAGAGGGCCATTCCTCTGCGGCCGTGGGATGGAGGGAGGTGGCCGGGCCAGTGCTGTGGTGGCCAGCTGTCGGCAGCTGGGCTTGGTCCCGGCTGTGCTGGGCCCCTGCTCTCCGACCTCGGGTCCTAGTCTGAGCCTCGGTTTCCCCGTCTGGGACACAGGTACGGTGGCGTCTGCCTCTCAGGGTGGTTGTGGGCGTTGGCGAGCCCCGTGAGCTCCTGGACGTGAGAAAGCTCGGCAAGGAGCTGGCCCTCGGCGAGTGTCAGCGAGCGAGCCCGAGTCTGGTCCCTCCCTGGTCCGGCCACTCGCCTCGCGTGTTCTCCAGTGAGTCACGGCGACTCAGCCCAACCGGAGAAACAGTGGGCTGGGCTGCTCCTCCTGGGGCCTTGGCCAGAGCCCGGGGGCAAGGGGGGCCGCTGGCCAGGCCACCGCACCGACCTCGTGCCACTGGCCACTTCTGGGGAGCATGGCTCTCCCATCCCGACGGGAGAGGCTGTGTTGGCCTCTGCCTTGCGGGGTGTCACTGCTCCGACCTTCCAGTGCCGTCTGGCAGGGGACCGGGGAGGGCAGCAGCCTCCCCACTGGGGAGCAGACAGGATTCCTGGGGTGCCCCGGCCTCCCCCGTGAGGTGATAACAGGAGCAGAGGGCTGGAAAGAAACAAAGGGAAAATGGAGAACGGGAGGGAGGGGAGAGGAGGGAGGGGGAGGAGGGAGAAGAGGAAGGGAGGGGAGAGGAAGGGAGGGGGAGGGAAGGAGGGAGACAGAGATAGAGACAGAGAGACACCAGAGGGGAAAAGAGAGGAGAGAGGGGCCGAGTGTGGGACCAGGGAGGCCGAGGGGCAACGGAGGAAGGAGCAAGGGCCCCGGGCCGGGCTGGGCAGGGCAGGGGAGAGGGCCAGAGAGCAGCTGGGCCAGGGCTGGGCAAGGGGAGAGGCGGGCAGGGATGGGGACGCAGATGTGGGGGACCAGGCACCAGTGAGCGGATGGAGATGGGATGCAGGAGGGAGGAGCGTGTAAGGCAGGGAGCGGCCGCCAAGGTGGCCAGGGCAGGGGAGGGGGGAGGCGGCAGAGGAGGAGGGAGGGAGGCTGCCGCCTGCCCATCACAGGCCTCTGAGGTCCTGCT
This sequence comes from Eschrichtius robustus, assembly GCF_028021215.1. Classification (NCBI taxonomy): domain Eukaryota; kingdom Metazoa; phylum Chordata; class Mammalia; order Artiodactyla; family Eschrichtiidae; genus Eschrichtius; species Eschrichtius robustus. The sequence goes on along the minus strand of NC_090834.1, from coordinate 113,133,464 downwards.
AAGCCCCCAGGCTGCTGGGCTGCGAGGGTTTTCTCTCTGACATTTTTACTAGTCTCAGAAGGAGGGGGAGGTGGAGGTGGAGGAGACCGAGGGGGGCGGAGAAGGGGGCTGGGGGGAACCAACGGGAAGCAGCTGCTAGGCGTCCTGGAGCAGGAGAGGGGCCGAGAGACCCAGAGTCCGCGAGGCCGCAGAGGCAGGGACAGAGGGGCACTCGGACAGCCCGGGGGCAGCCAGTGGGGAGCTGGCCCAGGAGACCCCCAGGGGCCAGAGGGGCCAGGACAGACAGACGGAGGGTCACAGACCAGCAGACAGAGAGAGGAGACAGGGGAGGGGGTGTCAGAGCCAGAGACCAGCCAGCCAGACAGAGGGAGAGACAGAGCAAGAAGGAGGGAAAGGGAGAAGGAGAGAAAGAGGAGGGGAGAGGGTCCCAGTGGCAGGAGGAGCGGAGGGAACAGGGCAGCCGCAGAGGGCCGCAGGCAGGAGCCTTTGAAGAAGCAGCCGCAGCGTCCCGTCCCCAGGGCTGGGGTCAGGCCAGGTCGCCGGCCAGGCGGGCGGCCGCCAGCGTCATGAGCAGCTCTGCGCTCCTGAGAAGGAATTCTAGCAAACAGGGCCTGGAGAGCCTCCTGAGGTAGGTCCCTCCGCCCAGGCTGGGGCGCGGAGGGCAGGGCAGTGTGCCCGCGCTGCTGCCACCCACGGAGGACTGGCACCGCGGAGCCCGGGCTGCCTGGGCGTGGGCCTCCCCAGCCTCCCCCAGGAGCCTGGCCCCAGCCCGGCAGCTCTGCGGCCCCCGTGCCGCGGGCAGGGTGTGGGGCGCACCAGGCTGTGGGCCTGGCGTGTGCACGTGCGTGTGGGCGCGTGCACGAGGGCCCGTCCCTTCCTCTGCGTCCCCAAGATCGCGTCCTCCTCTCCCACCTGCACCGCCGGGCCTCAGGCAGTGGCCACTCTCTGCTCGAAGACCCTTCCCCGGGCCCTGGGTCTCTGCCCAGGCTCAGCGCTCCCCGGGTGAAGAGCGTGGCCCCACCACGGCTTCCGAGGCCTCCTCTGGTCCAGCAGGCCCTCGGGGACTGTCCAGTCACCCCTTACTTTACAGATGATGAAACTGGACTTAGTACCACGTTCACCACCCCGGCCCTGAGGGCACCAGCCCAGCGTGGAAGGGGCCGCGGGCCACGTGAGTGCTTGGGCCTCAGAGCCGGATCTTCCCGAGCTGGAATCCTGGCTCCTGCATCCTTGGGCCACGGGCCAGTGCCCGGTGCTCTCTGGGCCTGTTCCCTCCTCTGTAAAGTCGGGGTGTGGTGGCACCTGCCTCACAGAGTCCTGGAAAGAGAGCAGAAGCAAAGTGCCACAGGCGGGCTCAGAGCCACTGTGCACTGTGGGCGTCTCCCCGCCTCCCTCTGAGCCACCTGCAATGCCCTTCCTCCTCCTCCACCCTTCCAGGCATCTAAGGCCCAGCGGAAACGCTGCCTCCTGCATGCAGCCCGCCTCGGCTTCTCCTGAGCTTGGAGGACTGCCCTCTTCTGCCAGGCCTGCGGGCCTGCTCCCTGCCCCCTTGGACGGCATGGCACGTGCTGGACGGACGGCATGGCACGTGCTGGGCAGACTGCCAGCTCCTGGAGGGGGACGGGCGTCCCTCAGCATCCCCACTCCACCCTAGCTCTGACTCTGGGGGGAGGGGGGGCAAGGTGTGCAGGTGGGCTTAGCAGCCTCTGAGGAGAGCTGAGAGCCGCCCCGGGCCCCTTCAGCAGGGTCTCTGCAGTCACGGAGGGACGGCTCTCTCCCTGCCCCACCCTGGCCTGGCCTTAGGGCTGCGACCCCACGGTGGGGACCAGAGAGAGGGTTTGAGGGGGCCCTGCTGGGCGTGCTCCCTTGGGGCCCTGCTCTGCCCGTGGAGAAGGCAGACCCCCCTGGGTCTCCTGGGCTTCACACCTGCCCAATCCACGTGTCTCAGGTGGGACCTCTCGTTCCTGTCAGCTGGGATGTGCCTTCCCAGGAGTCACCGCTGTCCCCCTGTCCCCAGCCTGTGGTCCAGGAACAGAGGAATGCCTGCTGGGTCAGTCCCCGGGGCTCCCCAGCGCCACGTAACAAATGGGGAAACTGAAGCCATGGGGGCGCGTTGCCCAGCCCACTGGGGGGTGGTGCAGGGAGAGCCCCAGGGCCTGGCTGTGTGCACAAGCATCCGTTGTCACAAGCATCCGTCCAGTTATGGCTTTGGCTCAGTTCCCAGACCTGGTGCCAGGTTGCTGACTTGGGTGAGCCGGGGGCGAGCTGGAGGCGCCAGCGGGGCTCAGAGGGTGCAGCTGGACTGAGGGTGGGGGCAGGCTCGGGCGCAAGCCCCGAGGACCTGGACAGGGGCAGGTGGGCCTGCAGGTGGCCGGCCGGGGCAGGGACAGGAGGCAGCCTCCCTCTGAACTCCCTGGGAACTCCCGCTGTGGAGGGCGGGGCGGGGCGGGGCGAGGCGCACACGAGGGTCCCTCGTGAAGAGTCACGGAGCCCGTCGGGCCGTCCGGCCACGCTGAGCAAAGCCCCCTGCACGTGCTGATGCTTCCAACGACGCGCACGGACCCGCACGCGCTCCAGGCCCCTGACCCAGCGGCCGACGGGGCTACACGCTCACGTACCACACACAGACGCGACTTCCTGCCACCCTCTCTCCCGAATCTAATGGGTCTGCCGGCCGACGGGCCCCTTGTCCCCGGTTGGCAACAGAAAACAAGACTCAGAGAGGCTATGAGTCGCCCCAGGTCCCCTTGGGATTGGGGAACCCGCCCCCTGCCTCACCCCAGTCCCTCACCTCGGACACCTGGGCGCAGGGGAAGGGGGACGGCAGAGGGGGCGCCATCCCCTCCGTGACAAGCGCCGCAAGGGTTTGCTGGCACCAGCAGTGGCTGGGGTGTAGACTGAATCCAGTTTAAGCAGATTAAAAGCGACCCTATGGGCCAGTAGGGAACTCGTCCTCCCACCCCGCCCGTATCCCTCATCTAAGTCTGGCTCACTCTGGGCTGCGGCCGTGCAGCCACCTGGATGCCCAGCAGGAGGCTTTAGGCTGGCAGGGCCGGACCCCAGGGCTGACCCCCTCCCCAGCCAACATGCCCCCATGCCAACCTCTAACCCTTCCCAGGTGGCTGGGAGTTACTCCCGGACCCCTCCAGCCACCCTGGGGGATTCAAGCCTCTCCCCAGGCCCCCCTTGGGCCCGGCCAGTGTTAGGGGCCGTCGGAGGGCAGCGAGGGGACCCTGGGTCCATTCACTTCCAGAGGGCGCTGGACTCGGGGCCACCTGCCAGGGTCACACAGTCCTCAAGGGCCTGGCTTTGTAAGGTAGGGGCTGAGCTGGCACAGTGCAAGGGGCTCCCGGTCCCCCAGGGGAAGCTCTAGGGGCCAGAGGAGCCCCCCGCCCCCTGCTCCCAGCACACATCCACCTCGGACACATTGGTGATCTCCATGCCTGGCTCTCCCACCCTGGCCAGCCTGTCCCAGGAGGCCTCTAGGGAGCCCGGAGTGGCAAGAGGGCAAGGGATGGGGCCGGCTGTGTGCTGGGCTGGCCCAAGGGGACTGGGGGAAGCCAGGCCTGAAACTACAGTGTCGGAGAGGCGTGGCTGCTTTGGGCCCACCCAAGGGCCCGCATCCGGGGGTGGGGTGGCCCCTGCCCTGGCAAGGCTAGGCGCCTGGTGGGCGGTGCTGCCACGGGTCCGGGTGGTCTGTCGTTCAGCGCGGGTACTGCCCTGGGAGCCCGGGTGAGCCAGCAGCAGGGGGTACAGGGACCAAGTGGCCCAGCCCCTTGGGCAGGGTGTCAGGGCCGGAGCCCAGAGCGCTGAGGTTCAGGCCAGGCTCCAGCCCCGGCCCGCAAACCAGAGTGGGACAGAGCAGCAAGCGAGCGGCGGCCAGCGTGCACCGGGCACCTGAGGGTTGGCGCCCCTGTCCCCGCCAGAGCCTCGAGAGGGTGCCCCATGGCTCCTGGGCCCTGAGGGCTGGCTGGACAGGGTGTGGGCCCCAGGAACACCTCATTGGGCTCAGAGCGGCTCAGCACAGGTTGGTGGCCAGGGGCTGACCCACTGCAGATGGGCGCTGGGTGGCACCAGACCCCGGCCCACCCCGGAAGGCGAGGGTGCCGGGGCCGTGAGGGACGGTTGCTGCCCATGACGGGCAGGGAGGTCCTAAGGCTTGTGGAGGTGAGGCTGCGGCTGGGGTGTGCCCTGTGGACCCTGAGGCTCTCCCGCCGGGCTGTGTCCTTCCCGGTGGTGGGTGGAGGAAGTGGGGGGAAGACAGGGTGGAGAGGGCAAGGGGCAGCGGGGCCCCTGTGAAGACAGAAAGGGGATGTGTGGGGACAGGACGGGATGAGGGCAGGGGACAGGACAGTGGTCCAAAGGGGGGAGAGGCAGCAAAGGAGGGGCTGGACGAGGCAGGAGGTGGGGATGCTCAAGGGGTCCTGGGAACCCCAGGCTGCAGATGAAGGAAGGGGCCCCCGGGGGCCGCGTGGAGTGGGCACCGAGTACGGGGGGTGAGGGCAGCACTGGCGACTGCCTGCGGCGATCCTCCCGGGAAGGTGCAGGAGGGCAGGCAGGTAAGAGAAGGGAAGAAGGGGGGAAAAGGGAAGAGAAGGAGAGGAAAACCCAGTGAGGAGACGGAAGGAGGCAGGGGGGCCCCGAGGCGGCATCCCACTCCTGGGCTGGGCCCTCCTGGATGGTGACCCAGGGGCTGCGGGGTTGGGACGCTGGCTGTGCCTCCTTGGGGTGGGGGGCCCCCAATGAGACGCTGCGTCTCTGAGCCTCAGTTTCCTTGCCTGTTGAGGGGTCACTTTGTCCCTTTAATGGGGTCGTTCCGGCCGAGCCCCTAGCTCTTGGCCAAGACTTTGGGGACAGAGGACCAGGGTCTGGTGGGACATCCAGAAGCATAGCGCCCCACAGAACCGCTGAGGCTGACTCCATGCCCCCATCTGTGTGGGCAGGGAGGCTGAGACTCGGGGAGGGTGGGGTGTTGCCCCCGCCCTGGGGGACAGGCAACAGGGTCTGCAGAATCAGAAGAGACACAGCCAGGGGTGGCATGACAAAGAGTGAATTAGGGCCGGTCCAACGGCAAAGCCCCTGCACCCCCAGAATGATCAATCCCAAGGGGTCAGGGATGAAGGAGCACCTCGAAGGGGGGGCTGGGGGCTGGGTGTTGGGGGCTCCGGTGGCAGAAACGGTGTGGAGGCCTCAGGGGGAGGGTCCCGCTGCTCCGTGCACCTGGGGGCCCAGGGATCTCTGGGAGGGCGGAGCCACGAGCAGACGGACAGGTGGTCAGGTGCCAGGCTGCACCTCCTGCCCAGGTGGGCAGACAGGTCTGGATGATGTGCAGACCCCGGGACTCGGCTGAGGAGGAGACCCCCTTGGGTGCCGACCGCGGGGAGAGCCATGTGTGGGGCCTTGGGGAGTGGGAGGTGGACCTGGGGCTCCGCACAGGAGGAGGGGGCGGGGGTGGCAGAGGCTCCAGCCGGTGCCAGCCACCGGTCGCGTGTCCTGGAGCGTGCCAGGGCCTGGCCTCGTGAGCGCTCCGAGGGCTGTGCCAGGCAGTCCCAGCTGGGCTCGGCAGCGTCCGGCTCTCCTGCAGGGCCGTCCGGCGCCAGGAGGAGACTGGGCCGGGCCCGGGGATGCGGCTGGAGCTGGTGCTGTGCGGTCAGCCCCCGGGTCCCGTCCCCCGGAGGTCGGCCCGGGTGATGCAGTGTGTAGGCGTAGGGGTGGGCAGGGCGACTCACTGATGTGAAGGATGGGGCGGGGGCGCCTAGGGAGGTCTCCTGGGCTGCCGCGGCATTTGGCCCAGGCCCCTGCGGCGCTGCGGTCAGTGACTCGGAGGGGAAAGGAAAGACCCGTGTGCGCGGGGCACAGGGCAGAGGGAGGAGCGGCGAGCGCAGGGCCAGCGCCGGCCACAGGCATGCGGCCACCCCAAGCCCAGATGGGCAGGCTGGTCTGAGCAAATGGCAAATGGGGGCAGAGATGTAGAAGAGCCAAGGCAAGGAGGCCGACCATGGAGCCCATCACAAGAGGTAGGCCATCCAGCCAGAGGGAGGTGACAGGCCGGGCAGCGGGACATTCAGCTCCGCTCTGGACCCCACTCTGGGGACCCAGCCTTGAGGACCCAGGGGAAGCCTGAGGTAGAGGGGTTCAGGGGCCACATGCCCACTTTCCCGGCTCGGCGGGGTCTTCGGGGCCCAAGGCGTGAGGCTCTGTAGGGCCGAGCAGTGAGAGGGGGTAAAGCCCCACGAAGAGGGTCACAGACTCCTTAGGCAGGGCCGTTTGCCAGTGCGTGGGCGCCTGGGTGGCGGTGAACTCCGGCTGGGCACCTTTCCCGTCTGGCTGTTTGGGGGGGTGCGGGGGGGTCCACCCGACCAGCCTGGACGGCTTTGGGGCCAGTGGTGTGACGGGCAGGCCTGCCCTGCTGTCGCCCCCACCAGCATCAGAGCCTGGTCCCCCGGGGGCTGCGTGGGTCCCGAGGTGGCCGCTGCGTCCCAGGTCTGGGGAGAAGGACGCAGCAAGCACCCAAGGGTCAGGCACTGCACGGTGGGCAGCAGCTGCTGAAGGAGGGATGGGGTCCCATCCAGAGGGCAGGGTGGGGTCTTGCACGGGGCGTGCAGCGGGCGGGCGGCACCGGGGAATGGGGAAGCCGCTTCAGATGAGGGAGTTGGAACAGATCTGGGACTGGGCAGGTCTGGAGCAGGATGTGGGGCCGGAATCCATGGGAACAGAGGCCCCTCCCACACCACTCTCTCCTGCAGGTGGGGAGGCAGGAGACGGGTGCACCTGTCTGGGAGGTACCGGGACGGTGGGTCACACAGTAGAGGGTGGGCTTCACCTCTGGACCCCGGGGGAGGATGGGGAGAGAGAGGCGGGGCTGTGGTGGGGGTCCCGGCTCTGTCTGCTGTGCCCCGTCCGTCTCCGCCTCCCTTGGCCACGATCTCCCTCATCGTGTCTTCTAGTGGCCACCTTCCTCTCTCCGAGGACCTCCTCCCACCATGGCCCCTTGTCCCTCCAGGCTGGGTGCAGGCACAGGCGCCCCTCACCTGAGAGGGCCTCTTGCCAGTGACTCCCCCCAAAATAAAGCTTGGAATAGGGGTCCTCTTCTGGGGCCCTCGAGCCACACTGTGGGGTCAGCACTGGTTTTCCTGGCAGCCTCTAAGATCTGTAAGGGCAGAGGAAATGTCACCCATCTCTGGGTCCCTAGCACCTGGCAAAACAAAGTGCTGGCAAAGAAAGGGAGGGGGAGGGAAGGGGGGGAGAGGGAAGGGCATGGGGAGCCAGAGGCCCTGGGGATGGAGGAACGGGAGGACAGAGGTCATCCCAGGCAGGCTGAGGGGAGCTGGCCGGGCTGGCTGGGGGGCTGTGGAGCAGGTGGCAGATGTCGGGGTGTCGTCCGGGGTAGCCCGGCCCGGGGAGGGAGGCCGGAGCGGTGACGGGGTGGCTGTGGTCCCCCGTCTGCCCTTCCCAGGGGAGACCCCAGGCCCTGCAGCATCACCTCCCGCCTTCTCGTCAGCTCTAAAGTGGGGTGTTGAGCCGGCCGAGAACCGGGCGGTGGAACCGCCCCAGCTGAGCGGGGTCTGGAGCCGGCAGACGTGGCCCCCAGGGGCCAGTGGGGTGAAGGCCCAGAGGAGACGGGGACGAGGACTTGGCCCGAGGGTCCCTGGTGGCTGGAGGGCTGAGGCAGAGGCAGCCTCCCCAGTTTGCCCCGGGGCTGGCTGGAAAGTCGTGCAGGAGGGAGTCGTTGCCTTTGGGGGCTCTGGGCAGGGCAGCTAGGGGTTCCCCCGAACGAGAGGCCCCCCCCAAGAACTGCCCCACTGGGAGAAGACGAAGGGGTGTTGGGCACGGAGGCCACACTGCGATACTCTGCTGTGAGGAGGGGGCGGTGCCCCCCCCCCCCCACCGGGGCAGGAGGCAGTGCCGGCGGGCTGGGGTCTGGGCTGACGCACTGTTGATGAACAGGCCCCACCCACAGGCTGCTCTGGCCTGGGCCCCGGGCCGCCCGCCGGCCCAGGTCCCAGAGCCCTCCCCTCCCTCGGGGCTGGGGAGCAGCTGCAGTCCTGGCGCGGGCGGGATGCTCTGCCCTTCATCTCTGGGCCGCCCTAGGGTGCTGCAGCCTCGGGGCGCACGAACCCCTGCAGGGCTGGCCTCTCCCCTGCTAGCTTCGGGCTCCCAGAGGCTGTGGCTGCGCCCCCTCCCCCCAGCTCCGGGCCCGGTGCCCTGGAGACACAGCCGCCCTGGCCCGCGCCCTTTGGGGTGCCGTCCTCTCTGCGGTTGTGGGGAAAGCCAGCTTTGCAGGTAGATGTCCCCTCATCCAGGGAGGCTTCCCGCATATGACCTGCTCACAGGGCCAAGAGGGACACGGGGCGGGGTGTGGGCCGGGCCTGCCCCTGCTGGGACTGCGGCCTCCTTCTTGGAGACACAGGTCTGCGGGCAGTGCCAGTCGTGGGGAAGCGGGAGCTGGGCCCGCCTCGGGGGTGGTCTCAGTTCTCACCCTGCCCAGTGGGTCAGCACCCCTTTTAACGGCTGGGAAGCTTGAGGCTGGGCCTGAGGTCTCACTCTGGGGAGGAGGGTCAGGGAGACAGGGCAGAGCCACAGCCTGGCACGCCTGGCCTCTCCTCCCTGGAGTGCCTGGACTGCTTCCCAGGCCCAGCAGCTGCCCCTCCCCTGGCAGCCTGGGCCCTCCCTCCTGCCGGGGTGACTGACAGCCATCCCTCCCGCCCCTCCACGCCCGGCCCCTGCGGGCCTCCTCGGCTCACCCCGAGGATGGCAACGGGCTCCCCACCTCAGGTCCCCTCCAATCACCCTCCTCCTCCCAGCTCAGAACCTTCGGTCTCCCCCAGACCCGCAGCTTAGCCTCTGCACCCAATCTTCCCGGGTCCTTCTCTGCCCCTGAGTCCTGCCCCACAGTGCTGGGGGTGACAGCTGTGGGAAGGGTTGGGGAGAGCTGGCACTCCCGCACCCCCAGCAGAGGGGGACCCCGAGGCCCCCAGCGGAGGCTGACCGTGCAGGCTGGGCCCCAGCCGTAAACCCTGTGCCCCCTCCCCTGGACGGCAGGCCCTGTAGGCGCCCTGTAGGGCGGGGAGGGGCCGGAGGGAGGGAAACCAGCCTAGTCTCTGGCCTAGAGCCCCTGGGGGCTTGGTGCCCCCCAGCCTTTCCCTCTCGGGGTCCCCATGGCTCCCTTAGAGGTTATTCATCCCCAGGTGAGCCGGGGCCCCTCCCCACCTGCCATTCCTTCCTACTGACTATCTCCCCGAGGTCCCCACGCACCCCGCACCTCCAAGCTCAACTCAGTGACCACCCCCCACACCCCCCAGGCTGACCCCTCCCAGGTTCCCACCTCTCCCCTCCTGGGGAGTTCTGGAGGCCTGTCCCTTTGCCCCTGCAGCACCCAGGCTGCAGCTTCCCCCTCCTAACTGCCCCCCCACCCAGCTGGCATCTCCCCCTTCTTCATGTCCCAGCTGGGCCTCCTTCCCGAATGCTGATCTGACAGCACCTGTGCTGGCATGGGCTCGCCCGGGGACACCCCACAGGGGAGGCGGGGCACCACCCCAGAGCCACCGCTCCCTGGCCCCAGCCACTCGGCGCTTTCCCGCCCGCTGGCCCCGCCTCTGCTCTTGCCCGCAGCCTCTGGGGTCTGACCCACAGACCCCTGCTCATCTTTCAGACACAAGTTCAAGTTCGATTCCTGAGCTTCCCTGGACAGTGGGGTGGGGCTTGCCCTGTGGGGTGTCTCCCTGGCATAGGACACCCAGTGGGGTACAGACACACCCAGGAAGGCACTGCTGAAGGGGGGTGGGCCGGGAGGGGGGCTGGACCAGTGCCAGGGCAGTCGGGAGGGCAGGGGGGTGGTGGCCAGGTTCCCAGCAGCTGCGGCTCCCGTGCCCACACCCTCTGCCACCCCACCCACCTCCCACCTGCTCGCTCGGGGCTATCTCTGTGCCTGGCTCGCCCCTCACAGCTGCCTCACTGCACGGATGAGTGAGAGCCAGCATCCTGGTGCCCGCCGTGGACCCTCCCCCGGGCTGCCTGGGCGGGACCCACGTTGCACACCAGTGAGGGGCACCCCTTGAGTTGTGGGGTGCGGGTGCTGCCCAGGCACCGCTGCCCTCTCCTGAGCTCCCGGCGGGGCCCAGTGTCTGCGCTCGGGGGCTGCTCTAAGACGAGGTGGCTGGGGGTGCGTGCTGTCCCCCAGCCCCGGAAGCCAGGCCGAGTGGCCTCTCTGGGGCTCGGGTCCCCCCACACTCTGTCCCTTCACTCGTGGGCTCTGCGGTCACTTGAGGCGCCGGTTGCTCTGCAGATGTCCACCTTGGCGTACGAGACCCCAGGGCGTGGGGCACGGGAGGGGACTGGACACCTTGATGGTCACAGGGAGACAGGGGCCCCCTGCTCCGGCTGGCTGACCGGCCCAGCTCCCCAGGCCTCCCAGCCAGCTCCTGCCCGTGGTGTCCAGGGGACAATGGCCAGGAGGTTGCCCTGCAGGTCTAAAGGGGAAGTTCCCCACTTCTGGCCTGGCCTGGCCTGGCCGTCCTCCCTTGGGCCCTGGCCCCTCAGCTGAGCCCCGAAGCTCTTTCCAGAACTCTGAAAAGCTTTAGGCGCCGAGAAGCAGGTGGGGCGGCCGTCAGCTGCCTGCAGGGGGCAGAGTTGAGACGGGACCAAGGCTTGATGCCCCCTCTGGAGCCACCGCAGGGCAGGGGAGGAAGGAGGTTGGGACAGCGGGGAGGGCCAGACCAGGCCCAGGACTGGCACCATGGAAGCCGTGGTGGAGACTGGGGGGCTGCAGAGGAAGGAGGGGAGGGGCCCGGTAGGCGGTGGACGTGGCCAGCAGCGGTAGCCCCTGAACTTGGGGAGCCCCACTGAGGACAGGGAGCCATAGCCGGCCCGTTGGGGTCTGTGCACACTCGTGTACCTGGTGGGGCGAGGCGCCACGCTGGAGCGTGACACAGGGAGGGGGGGTGCAGAGCCCTTTCAGCAGCCCCTGGGGCTGAACCCTGGGCGCGCCCGGAGCCAGAGCAGACGCAGGAAAGAGATAATTGCATTTGTGCAGGAACACCAAATCCCTCGCAGCTGCGCACGGGCTGAGCCAGGGCCACGGGCGGGCCGGCCAGCCGACGCCAGCATCCTGACAGCTCCGCCGAGCGTGCCAAGGGGTCTGGGCCGCCGGCCGGGGGCGCCTTTCCCAGGCCAGAGGCCCCCACCCCACCCCAGGAGAGCCGCCCCCCTCTCAGTTCCCAGAACGAAACCCAGCTGTGGAACAGTGAGGGGGTGAGGTCATGGGAGGGGCCAGGAGGGGCCGCATTACTCACATCCTGGGGCAGGCGGGCGGGAAGGGAGGAGGCCCGGAGGAAAGGGGCTGAGCCGGCTCCGTCCTTGGGCCGCTGGGTCAGGGGCTGGGGGCCAGCGCGGCCTCTCCCAGTGTGGGGCTTTGGCGAGACCGCTGGGGACCCCTACCCTGCTACCCGGCTCTGCCCCCCCCCCCCGAGCTCCCTGCCCCTGAGGGCTCGGGGGTCACATGCAGATGGCAGGGAGCAGGGGTGACCCTTGGAGGGGCCAGCTCCTCAGGAGTAATGTTCTCAGAAAACATGCCTTGGCCTCTGGCCAGGCGCGTTGTCGGGACGACGGCAGGAAAACACTAAACAGTGTGCTGGGGCCCCCTGGACGGGCCTGGGGGCCTGGGCCTGCCACCTTGCCCTCACCTTGTTCCCTTGCCCGAGTCTGTCAGCACATGGACGTCCGTGTGCACACGTGTGTGCACGAGTGTGCCTGGTGGGGGGCGCTGGGACCCATGCGTGGAGTGTGGGTGTGTGCGCCCACGTGGGCCTGAGTGTTGGGCTCAGGAGAAAGTGTGTACGTACACGTGTGCATTCCTGCCACGTGTGCGTGTGTGTTGGTGTGTGTGTGTGTGTGTTGGTGTGTGTGTGTGTGTGTGTGTGCCAGGGAGGCCCGCTGTGCATTGCGTGGTTGAGTGCAGGCCTGCGTGGGGCTTTGCTGGCCGGGACACATCGCCCTACCGGTGGGCTGACCAGACCGTGTGGCCTCTGCACTCAGCTGTGCCAATGAAGGGTCCCCGGGGCTTGGGGGAGGGGTCTGGGGAGCAGGAGCTATCGTCCTGAGACAGGCCCCACCTGGCCCACCCACACATCCCACCGGGGCCCATGCACACACACCCAGCACCACACATTGGCCAAAAAATCCCAAACGCCCAACACACCCATAGGCGTGCGCAGCTTGGACGTGGCAGTGAAAGAGATGCAGTGCCGGTCTCACCCCTCGGAGGAATCCCCGCGGGCGCCCCCAGGCTGCCCCAGGCTGCCCCAGGAGAGGGCTGTGGGCACCTTCTCTCCCCCCACTGCCCTGCTAGGCTTCTGCCCTCCATCTGAAGGGGCTGTGGGTGCTCATGGCGGGGAGGAGCCCCGGACCCTAGGTCCCCAACATCCCCGAGATCACCCCAGGCTCTTCCTCCCCAGACAGGACGTGGCCCCCAGCCCCCAGCCGAGGGCCTGGAGCAGGAGGCTGATGGGAGCCAGGTGTGGGGGATTAAGTGGCTCCCTGGGGCCCGGGTGGGGAGGGGGTGGGAGTCAAAGTCGCTTCTGAGGAGCGGCACGGGGGTGGGGGGCGGACTGGGGGTGCCGAGGGCTGAGCAGGCGGCTTGGTTTGCGTGGCTGGGGTCCCGTGTGGCTGCCGCGGGGGGAGCGGGCCTCGAGCTGGGGCTATGGAGGGGCCTGGCTTTTGTCTGGGAGGCTCTGAGGAGACCTAGGAGAGATTAGATCATGTGCTGGCACGGCTGCCGAGACCACAGAGCCGGCCCACCCTGGCCAGGGGACGGGGGCCCTGAAGGAGCGGGCTGCGGGGTCAGGCGGGGGACACGGCAGGAAGGGGCTGAGACCCCGGCTCGGAACAGTGAGCGCTGTAGAACGGAGACCCAGGACCCCTCTCTCGGGCTCTGGGGGAGCTGGGGCAGGCAGACCGTGCCAGCTGGCCGAGGCCTGCGGTGCCCACCGGATGCCAACAGCCTGAGATCTGCTGGACCAGGGCCAGGGTGGTCCGGCCCCGGACCCCTGGTCTCAGGCCGACCTTGTGTAGACCCGAGGGAGGAACCCCAGGAAGTGTGGGAGTGAGGTCCCCCGCACCCGGCTCTGCGTGGGCCTCAGTTTCCCCATTGACGGCACAGCCCGGAGAGACTCCGCACGGGGGCCGGGGACGGGCGGGCGTGGTGTTGGGTGAGCTGAGAGGTCAGGTCCCGGCTGAAGGCAGGCCCTTTTCGGGTCCTCTAGCGGGGCCGCAGTCTGCTCCTATGGGGCAGGAAGGATCGCCCCTGCTGGGAGGGTCGCGTTAGGGGAGTGGCTGCCTAGCTGGGCCGCCTCTGGCCTGACCTCAGCCCAGGCCACCAGCGTCCGAGTGGCCGAGGCTACCGTCACTTGACTCAGGTAGAACGAACGAGTGACCCCAGCTGCCCGGCGGCCACAGCCAGCTCTCCGCACCTCAGCCGGCTAGTCCCGTACCCTCCGGGCCCTGCCTGGGGCCAAAGCTACACTAGCCAGTGTCCTGGCTCCCAGGAGGTAAAGGGATCCAGCCTGCTGGAAGAGGATGGAGGGTCTGGTCCCATCCTTGGGGTTTCCCCAAGCCTGTCTGACACTGGGGCCCCCACATCACCAGGAGGCACGTGGACGTCCAGAGACCACCAGAGCCCTGGGTCCTCCTCCAACCCGAGGACACCTTCCCGACCACCTCTCAAGATCTCTGCTGTAAAGATGGGGAAACTGAGGCCTAGAGAGGCCTTGCTGGGGCCTGCTTGGACAGGGGAAGTGGGGTACAGGCCCCGGTGTTGACTCTTTCCCCGTGTCCCTCAGGCTCGCCACTCAGTGGAGCGTGGAAGAGGAGGAGGATGGCGCCCGGGGGCGGCGCCAGCAGGAGAGGGGCTGGCAGCTTCCGGCCCAGGATGAGGACGAAGGAGGCCAGTCCCTGGTGCAGCTGGAGCAGGAGAAGCTGTGAGCCGACGCTGCCAGCTCGCTTGTCCTGCACCCCTGGGCAGAGGGGTCCTCTGGGGGTCAGGCCCTGGGCTGGAGGCCCCAGAGCAGATGAGACGAGGAGGGAGGGGCCCAGCCCTGGGACCCGGGCGGGGTGGGGTGGGGGTGTCCTTAGGGTGAGGGTCGTTGCAGCCCCAGGTGCCAGCGGAGTCTGCCGGACACCTGGCCGGAGACGTGTGGAGCTACCCCCGACCGGCCAGCCTCCCGGGGTCCTGCCTCAGGCCCTGGTCACCCTGCACGGTCCCCCTTGCTTGGACTGACTCTGAGCGCAGCTGTGGGGCCCTGGCCCCCGAGCCCCTTGCCCTAGTCCTTGCTGTCTGTGACTCACTGAGGCCACATCCAACTTGGCGGGCCGAGGGCCGGCTTGTTCCCTGCCGGGGCCCAGGAGGCCGCTGTAGCTGGGCTGGGCTGTTTTTCCAATAATGCTTCCCCTCCTCCCGGCCCTGTTTTGTTCCATTTTCTCCGAGTCAGCAGCTCTGGGTGGAGTGGGGTGCTGCAGCGGTCAAGGCCCCTCGGGCCAGGTCCCTAGCCTAGCAGGCAGGGGCTGGGGGCAGGCAGGGACCACTGGACCACAGGCCTGCCGTGGGGGACAGGGTTCAGGGCTCAGCCGGGAGGGCAGAGGGAAACTCGGCACCCACCCGCGGGGACCGTAGGTAGCGGGGGAGAGACATAGCCCAGCATTTGGGGAGCCCCAGGCTGAGCGGGGAGACATAGCCCTGTTCTTGGGGAGCCCTGGCTTAATAGGGTGTGGCCCAATCTTGGCCTCAGGTAGCTCCAGTCTGTGGGGGAGACACAATCCTGCCCTCAGGGATTCTCTGACAATGGGGGGGGGGGCCTCGGCCCAGCCGTGGGGTGCTGTCCCTGGGGCAGATGGGGTCTCCCGCACTTGGAACCCAGGGTCTGAGAGAGGGAGGCGGCGTGGACGGGGATGTCGGCCCCCTGCCCCGCATCTGGCCCGGCCCTAAGAACGTGCCTGCTCTTTCAGCCTCAGCCCGAAGCCCTCGGAGGCCCCTGAACTGGACGAGGATGAGGGTTTCGGCGACTGGTCCCAGAAGCCAGAGCAGCGGCGGCAGCATTGGGGGGCTGGGGAGACCACGGACGGTGGGGCCCCCCCTCGGGGTGCGAGCCCGGAGGGGGAGCAGGAGGAGGACAGGCAAGTGGGGGTCAAAGTGTGGTGGTGGGGGGCTCTGTCCAAGCCCCCTAACCTGTGTCCGAGCCACTCCCTCTGCTCCCGCCCCCCCCAGCAGCCCCCCAAAATGCCCCCGTGGCCGTAGCGGGAGAAGGAGGAAGAGAACGAGACAGGAGGGCGGCGGCGGGGGTGCTGGTGCTGCGGGTGGGACAGGAGGAATCTCGTTCCTGGGCTCCCCAGGGCCCCCGGGCCCCATCCAGACCAGCTGCGGCCGGCCGGGCTGTTGCTCTGTCAGCACATCTGCAGCCCACTGACGTCAGGGAGGCCCTGCGCCCCCGCTGCCGCCCCTTCCTCCCCCGGGGCAGCGAGCTCCATTCCCACGGAGGGGAGCAGGTATTTCCAGATGTGCGGCCGCCAGTCGGCCTGGGGGGACAAGCTTTCCAGATGTGCAGCCGCTCTGAACCAGGGCAGGCAGGGGGAGGGGCCCTGGGCTGGGGTCTGCTCCGGACCCTCACCCGCCCCCACCCCGGGGGTCTGAGCCGCTCTCAGCGCCCCACAGGCCGGGGGCAGGGGCCCAGCTCTGCTCGGGAGCTCCAGGCTCGGGGCCCTGTGGCCTCGAGGGTCTCCGGAACCCCTCTGGGCCACCTCCCGTCCCCTCCAAGGCCCCTGAAGCAGCCCCGAGCTCTCGCTAAGACCCCTCCCGTCACTCCACCACCCCTTCCCATCCACGCCCAGAGCCAGCTGCCCGGCCGGGGCCCTGCTCCTGGCGTGGCCCTCTGCCCACGGCCGCCCTCCAGGCCTCGGTTTCCCTCATCTGTCTCTGGGGGCAAGAGCACACTCTGCGTTTCTGAGCTGGGGGCGGGGGCAGCAGGGTGGCCCGTCCACTGGTGCTGGGGCGGCTGCAGCCCTGCCTGCCGGCCCTGTTCGCTTTGTCCCCGACTGGCCGCCCAGCAGCAGGGGGCACTATAGCTCTTCTGTGGACCCTCCTGCTCTCGCCAGACCGCCCTGCCCCCCGCACCTGCCTGGCCTCCTGTAGCCCAGCTGAATGGGCCCTCTGTGAGCCTGCCGCTGGCTCGGACCCCGGCCCACCTTGGGTGGTGGTCTGGGTCTTGGCTGGCACGAACACCAAGGGGCCTGAAATCATGGAAAATGCGAGAATTTCCCATCTTCTTCTCCAGGTTCAGTCCCGCTCCAATGCAGAGTCGCGCAGGCTGCCAGCGGCTGGCCTCCCCGCCGCCCCCCACAGCCAGCCTGGTCAGCCCTGTTCCTCAGGGCTGCGGTCCTCGCTGTGACCCCAGGCCTTGCCTCGTCCCTCAGTTGACCAGCCCCCAAACAACCCTCAGACCCCACCTAGCTCCCACCTGCCGCCCAGGCCCGCTCGCCCCAACGCGGAGCAGGGCAGGAGCAGGGGGCCCAGGCAGCCCCAGCCCCAGGAGGCCAGCCCGCAGGCTGGACACCAACAAGCAAGACACGGGCCGGGGCTGGTCCTGAGGGCCTGGAGCCCGGGGCTAGCCTCAGCGCGCAGGGATGGGACAGTGGGCACTGGTCACATGGCCCCGGGGACAGACGGCAGGCTCTGAGGTCCTTGGGCTTACTTCTCCAAAGAGGCTGGGGTCTCGAGATTCCTGGGCGCTTAACTGGTCTGACTGCCCATCTTACAGACGGGGAAACTGAGGCTTGGAAACGGGAAGGGACTCGAAGTGATCAAATGACCTTCGATCTATTGGATTGCCTCCCCTTCCCCCCCACAGGCCCCTCCAGTACACCTTTGGGAGCCAGGGTGGCGACGAGCTGACCCCAGCTGGGGTCTGTCTGGAGGAGCTGCATCTGAGCCCCGACTCAGAGCCCCAGGAGGGGCCGGGAACAGAGGACACAGAGCCCAAAGGCCCCGAGGGACCCGTCCAGGGCAGCCCAGGGCTGGCAGAGACCAAGGAGGCAGATGAACAGGTGCCGGTGTCTCCCCAGAGGGTCTGGGCACACCCCGGCCCCCAGGCTGCGTCTGTCTCTGCTACCTGCACGCTCTGCGGGCCTCGTGGGACGGGCCCAGAGGGAGCCAGCACCCACCCCCGCAGTCTCAGAGGGTGGTGGGGTTGGTCACCCTGCCTGATGGAACAACGCTTTCCCGGACTCACCAGCTCCTGCTGTAGAGAATTCCAGAACCAGAGAATGGCAGGGTGGGAAAGGACCTGAGGCCCAGGGAGGGGAAAGTGTTTCCTTCAACCAGTCACGGGTGGGGCAGGAGGGGTGCAAAGGGGGTGATCATTCAGACCCCGTAACCTCAGACGTTCTGTTCCCAGCACCAGAGATGCCAGCAGCGCAGGGCACCCAGCCCCTTGGTCTTGGAGGAGACGGAACCGGGCTTGCCTCCCCTGAGCCCCAGCACCAAAGTAGGTTAAGCCCCAAAGCCTAGCCCTCTGTCCCGGACTCATGACCAATGACAGTCCCAGAGAGGCGGCCACGGGGCAGCTCCAGGACAGGAGCACAGCCTGCTCCTTCTCTGCCGGGCTGGCTCTCAGCAGAGCCTTGTGAAATGCATGAACTGGGCAATGGGACTGGTGGGTGGGAGCAGCTGGGAGGGGTGGGCTGGGGGCCTTGCTCTGGCTTCGGAGGCTCAGTCTCCGCCCGCCCTCCACAGCTCAGCGACAGAACTGAGTCCCTGAACCGCTCCATTCAGAAGAGGTATGTCTGGTTGCTTCCCAGGCAGGACTCGGGGTTCTCCAAGGGAGGGTTGAAGAGGGGACCCAGTAGGTGGAGATGTGGGGGCCCGAGAAAGCTCTGGTAGGAGCTCAGGGTGGGCGTAGAAGCTGAGTGAGTGGGCCTGGGCCATGACCCTTCTCCTCTCCTCCAGTAACAGTGTGAAGAAGTCCCAGCCAGCCCTGCCCGTCTCCACGATTGACGAGCGGCTGGAGCACTACACCCAGGCCATCGAGGTGTGTACGGGTCCCCTCCACTTCTGCAGGGTCCCTCCTCCATTCATGCACCCATTCCTCCATCCAACCGATGTCTCTCCATCCAACCAACTCCTGTCCTTTCACCTACACTCTTCCATCCAACCAACACCCCTTTATCCAACCAACCCACTCCATCCAACCAAGGTCCCTCCATTGATCCTGCACACCCCCCCATCCAACTAACTAACACCCTTTTATTCAACTAACACTCTTCCATCCAATCTACACCCCTCCATCCAATCAACGCTACTCCATCCAACCAACACCTTTCCATCCAACCCACATCCCTCTATCCAACCAACACCCCTCCATCCTATCAACGTCTTTCCATTCAGCCAATGTCCTTTCATCTAACCGATATTTTTTGTTTGACCAATGTTCCTCTACACAACCAACACCACTCCCTACAACCAACACCCGTCCATCCAACCAATGCCTTTTCATCCCATTAGCTCCCCTCCATCCAACCATCATTCCATCCAACCAACACTCTTCCATTCAACCCCTCCTCCTCCAACCCTGTGCCAGGAGCAGCACGAGGACAGCCCCACATTTGCCTCGCATCTCACCCATCACCTGTGCTCTGCAGAGCAAGGGGGGTGTTTCACAAGTACACCGAGGGGAGGAAGGCACGTTTTTCCAGAGTGCCTTCTTCCAGCCCTGCGTTGGAAAAGCAGTCCTGGGGGAGTGCAACCACACAGGATGTCAGCTGTGTGCCGAAGCGGCTCACACAGGCCTCTCTGATGTGTTCCACGTGGCTGTCCAGTAAAGCGGTCCTGGGCTCTGTCTCCCCTGCAGACCTCTGGCCGGACCCCGAAGCTAGCCCGCCAGCCATCCATCGAGCTGCCCAGCATGGCCGTGGCAAGCACCAAGAGCCGCTGGGAGACGGGAGAGGTGCAGGCTCAGTCCTCCGCCAAGTCCCCCTCCTGCAAGGTGGGCTCCCATCCTGGGGCCCTGCTGGGCTCCCTCTGGAAGGCTAGCGTGAGACCGTCCAGGCTGAAGTATGGGCAGGGGGCACTGTGGTGCATGGGGGAGGGGGTCGCCAGGCTGGCCCCTGTGGAGGGCTGGGCGGGAAGGCTGCTGGGCCAGGTGAGGATGGACGGTGTCACCTTCCCTTCCCGGCCTCTTCCCCTGGGCTCTCACCCGAGGAGGCAGGTGTGTGGGCCCCGGGGCCCTGGCCCTGCGAGGCCAGGCAGGAGAAGTGACCAGGGCTCCAAGCCCCCAAGTCAGGGCTCTGCCCCTGAGACGTGGCCGCTTTCTTCCCCCAGGATATTGTAGCTGGAGACATGAGTAAGAGGAGCCTCTGGGAGCAGAAGGGAGGCCCCAAGGCTTCGGCGGTGCTTAAGGTAGAGTCGGAATGTGATTGATGCGGGGGGGGGGGGCGGGTCCAGTGGGTGAGAGGGAAGGGGAGCTGCCCTCAGCGCACCTGGGGGGCTTCCAGGAGGCGGTGCCATCTCCCTCTGCGTCTCTCACCTTTGGTCTCCACCTCCTTCCCCGACAGAGCACCCCGTCTGCGAAGAGGTACAAGTTTGTGGCCACTGGACACGGGAAGTACGAGAAAGTGCTCGTGGACGAGGGCTCGGCGCCCTAGGCCGTCCTTCTTGGTGAGTCGGGGGCAGCGGCCAGAGCGTGATGTGTCGTGGGTGAAATTTGCCGCTCTGGGTGTGTGGTGGCAGGGACTGCAAGGTGACGTGTGAGGGCCGAATGCCCGGCCTCAGAGCTGGCCAGAGCCCGCCTCTGCGGGTCCTCAGCCCACAGACGTGAGCCCCCTCCCACCCCCGCCCTTCCCTGGTTCCTGCCCTGCTCCTGTTCCCCACAGGGAAGCTCAGGCTCCCTCCTGGGAGGAGGCCGGATGCCCCAGCTGGGCTCCTCGGGCAGGTGAGCCCGTCCCGGCCACCGCGGGGCGAGCGTGGCAGGAGGGGGATGACCACCGGAGCCCCGGGAGCGCGGGTCCCCGCCCGGCACTGGGCCGAGGGTTTCCAAGGAGCCAGAACCTTGCCCTTGCCCTTGCCCTCCTGCCCCAGTGGGGAGTCGCTCCCGTTTCCCCCGCCCACCCCATCACCTGGTGAAGAGTCAGAAGGGTGACCCGCTGCCATGGTCACGCACACTTTTATTAGTGGCTTGGGTCCCAGGATCCATTTACAGCATCCATCACGTCCCCCTACTGACGGCTTCCTCCCCTTCTGAGTCCTGCTCCCGGGGGGGCTGCGGCTGGAGCTTCCTCCCCAGCACCTCCGTGTCCCTCCCGCATCACGGCTGCCCCGTCTGAGCCCCAGTGCTTGTCCCGAGTCAGACCCCAGCTGAGTGCAGACTGGGGGTCCCCAAAGCTGCATGAGGCCTGGGGTCCCTGTCGCTGCCCCCTCCGGGCCACAGCCCCCCCTCACCCACTTGGCCAGGCTGACTTCCGACCTCCCTCCTCATCCAGCATCTAGGCTGAGACCCCACCCCTCTGTCCCCCATCAGCGAGTCCCCCTCGAGCTCTGCACCCAGGCGGGGGAAGCAGAGGTGGCAGTGAAGGGGCAGGGGTGTGGGGCCAGCCCCTACCCGGGCCTGCACCGGGCTCCCAGCACCTGTCAGGCCTCCGTCCTTGGGAGGCACGGCTGTCAAGCCACCGATGCAGCTCTCGGAGCCCACGGTGCCCGCGACTGAGTCATCCCGACCGCTCCCACTCCGCACGGCAACGTAACTCATCCCCCCAACCTTTCTCGGCAGGAGGGCGGGGGCCCCAGAACCCTGCTCACCCCGTCAAGCGTCAGGGCTCGTCACCCAGAGCATCTGGGGCTCAGCTGGGCCCTGATCCCCGCCTGCAGCTTCCCTGGACCCAGGCAGGCCCTCCCAGGTCTCGCTGGTGACCACCTCCTGCACGCCCTGCCCCAAGCCCCGTGCGGACACTCAGGCTGGCCCTGCCCTGCAGGGTCACGCATGCAGCACCAGCCTCAGAGCAGACTCGTGTACGGTCTGTCTCCCCAAAAGTTCACCCCAGAAGTCCCCACACTCTACCCCGATGCAGACCCCTCCCTGCCCCTCCGCACCATCCAAACCCACCACCTCCTTAATCCCAGCCGCTCCCGGCCGCGTCCCACCTCCCACCACGGTCCTTTGTGCTCCCGTCCACCCCACCTCCCCTCCTGACCCCCCAGCCCCTCCACGCTCCCCTCTTCAGTGGCTGCGGCTTCCCAGCTGGACCCTCAGCCCCTCTTCTGTCCACCCCACGGTCCTGGGGTCCCCCCAGCCATTCCCTGGAGCCTCCAGCCAGCTGCCGAACGATTGAAGTTCTTGGGCTGGGGGCTCAGGACCAGGACGGGGTGGCTCACGGGAGGGGGCCGGGCGGCCATCTCCTGCAGCTTCCGGGCGTTGAAGCGAGGCCAGCAAAGGAAGGGCAGGCGGCTGAAGCCGGGCAGGGTGTGCACCCCATCCCGGGGCCCCACCTGGCCGCCACGGGCCTCGGCCACTGACATGCGGTGCAGCACTGCGTCCCACATCCTGGAGGACCGGGAGGCGGGGGCCGGCCGGGGCGCCGAGACAGTGGGGGCTGTCCCTCCCCGCTCCGCGTGCCCCGGGCTCGGCTCTGGCCCCGGGAAGGGGGCCTCTTCCAGCAGCTGCTTCTTGAGGCGCGTCCAGCCGCTGAGCCGGGGCTTGGGTGCGACTTTGGGGACACGGCACGGGTGGGGGCCTGACGGTGGTGCAGGGGATGAGGCCTCGCGGGGGCTGGAGACCTGCTGAGCCTCAGCGGCAGGGCCGGCCGGGGGGGGCTCCTCCCGGTGCCCAGCTTTGGGGGCCACAGAGGCCAGCGTGTAAGGCGAGGGTCCTGGTGAGCGGTAGGTGGGGGCAATGGACACCACCACCCGGCCTCTGGCCTCTCTGGGCACCGAGGCGCTTAACGCCGAGGGCTCGTCGTGCTGAGGGCCGGCAGCCCGGGCCCTGGCGGGCAGTGAGTGGGTGTGGACCGCAGGGATCGGGGGCTGAGCCCCGGGAGGGCAGATGGCTGTGTCCTGGTCCTGGTCGCCAGGCCCACCATCCGGGGCCGTCGGGGAGGGCTCAGGGGTCCCGGCCTGCGGGGATGGTGCCCGCCGGAAGTGCACCTGGCTGATGGGGGTGCCCCTCACTGTGGGGTCCGAGACCTGGGCAAGGCCGCAGGGGGACTGGACAGGTTCTGGGGCCGGGGCTGCGAGCCGGGGCCCCGTGGGCTTGAAGTGTGAAGCCAGGCTCCCGTGCTGGGTGAGGCTGAAGGAGAACGTGGACCTCTGCAGGGGGGACGCCACGTGGTGGGTGACGCAGGTGTGGGGGGAGTAGGGCAGGGTGGCCACCGCCCGTGGCGCCTCCGTGGGGCTCGGGGCCAGGGTCTCCTGGTCGTGGCTGGCCTCGCTCACGGGGGATAAGGAGGTGCGGAAAGCCCCGGGCGGGGCAGGCGGCCCGCCGCTGCTCGTCCTCTTCCGGGCTGCCTGCCTCAGGAGCTTCTGCAGACGCACGTTGTCCTTCCCGGGCTTGGGCAGCAGTGGTGGTGGGGGTCCCGGGGGCCCCGGGGGGCACCGGCCAGCCGGCTCAGGGGCCAGGGAGGCGGCCGAGGTGAGCATCACTGCACCCTAGGGCGGGCGGGAGGGACAGCCGTGAGGCCAGCCCTCCTCCTCACAGGCCGCCTCCCTGGGGGAGGGCACACGGCCCCCAGTCACGCAGCAGGACCCAGGCCCAGAGGGCCCGCAGCCTGACCATCAGAAGCTGTGCTCCCTGAGTGCGTGGCCCCTGCCAGCCCAGGCGCGCTCTCGGCATGAACGTTTGCATCGGGTGACTCTATGGGGCGGCCCCACCATCATCCCGGTTTAGAAACGAGCCCACGGAGGCCCGAGGTGCACCGTGGGTGATGGAGGAGGGGTGGGACCTGGCTCCGGGTGCCGCCCGTGTGCACAGCGGGGGCCGGGAGACCCACAGGCGGGCGCCAAGCGGGAGGCACGTGCTGGGCTGGCCGCCTGCGAGGGCGGGAAGAGTGCCCGCCCGCAAGCGTGAGGGCCGCCTTGCTGTCGCCGGCCTGACCACAGGCGCGTCCGCTGCGAGCCAGCGGAGAGGTGGCGGCCAGAGGCTCGGGAAAGCTGCGGCTACATCATCAGAGGTAGACGGGGTGGGAGGTGGGAGCAGTTTTTGCTGAGCTACGCTAAATGGGATGTTCCCGCAGACGTCCCGGCGGGGTGGTCCCGGCCAAGCCGCCCGCCCTGGTTTCTGGGCACCACGTGCTCCCGAGGACGTTGACAAATGGCGGCTGGGCCGAGCCAGGGCCGCCGGCCTGGGGGAGGAGGGAGGCCTGGGGGCTGCTGCCACGAGGCCGGCTCTGTCAGGCAGGAGTGCGTCGTCTGCTGGGGAGGGGCCCGAGGGGGTCTGCTGGGGCTCACTCTGGGCTGCTGCCCACCTCGGTGAGGGGGGGCCGGGACCCCAGGTTTAGCCTGGGGGGCTGTCAGGCCAGCTGGCAGAAAGGCAGTAGGCAGCGTCCCTCCACCCTGAATCCCGAGCAGGGCCCAGGGCACCAGAGCGCAGTGTCAGGAAGCAAGCTTCCAGGCCAGAGGTGGATGCAGGGTTTCGGGGGCTGCCGCAGGGGGGCTGCTCCTGGGGTGGGGGGAGCGGGGTGGGATGGCCGGGGACAGGCCGGGGGCCACCCGAGAGAGGCTGCAGGCCTGGACAGGCAGAGCCACGGCCCCTCCTCGGGCTGCAGCCTGATGCTTCCCCGACCTGTGTTTCAGCTTTCCCAAGACTGCAGCACCCGCCGGCGGCACCTCCTGGCTCCCGACCCACGTGCCCGGGGGAGAGGCCGGCCAGATGAACGCCCCCCCGCCCCCCACTGGCCCTGCCGAAGAAGCTGCTTCTCATGGTCTGCCTGGCCCGCATGCACCCCCGACATCCGCCACCTCTTGCTCCTGGACCCTCCAACCTCTCCCTCTGACCCCCAGCTCTGCCCCTCACAGTTCCGGGAGGAAAGGAACTCTGGCTGTTGGTTGGCAAAAGGACCACCTCCAGAGAAGCCGCAAGCTCCCAGGGAAGGCGCAGCCGGTGCAGAGAGAGGCCACGTGCCGGGGCCTCCGTGTCAAGAGCCACCAACACCCGCAACGGCACTGGCTCCCCCCAACTCCCCCCCCGCCCCCGCCCCGCTTGCAGCCCTCCACTTTGTGCAGTAAACTCCCTCTGGTGTCTCCACGTGCTGGCTCTCTGGGGCTCACTGACGGGGGAGGGGCAGGGAGCAGGGCCCGTCGGAAAGGCCATCCGCCCTGCACAGTGGCAGGGCCCAGCCTCTGGCCTTCAGATTTGGACACTCTGTCCTGTCCAGTGGCCTTCTGTGTGTTAGGCTCTGGGGTCTCTGAGGGTAGTCAGGGTGAACGTGATGGGTGGGGGCTCAGTCGTCCTCTTCCACTGTGGTACTTGCCCCTTGACTGGCCCCTTATAAACTCTACAGCCCCTGAAACAGTGTGCACTTCTGGTCTGTGCCCCTAGACTGTGCACCCTTTGAGTACAAGACCCACCTTGGGGTCATCCCATCCCAGCACCCAGGAGGTGCTCAGTGAAGATTTGGTGGATGGATGGATGAGTGGATGATGGATGATGGATGGATGCAGGGATGGAGGGAAGGATGGATAGGTAGGTGATTGGATGGATGGATGGATGGGTGGATGGTTAGGTGGTTGGATGGATGGATGAATGGATGGAGGGTTGGATGGATGGATGGATGGATGGATGGATGGGTGGATGGTTAGGTGGTTGGATGGATGGATGGAAAGATGGATGGATGAATGGATGGAGGGATGGATGGATGGATGGATGGGTGGATGGAGGGATGGGTGGAAGGATGGATTGGTGTATAAATAGAGAGGTGTTGAATCCTTGGGTGATGGGTGGATAGAGAAAGAACAGGTGGATGGGTGGGTCTGCGGAAGGGATGAGAGGTCAATGGGCAGAAAAGTAGTTGTGCAGAGAGTAGACAGGAGAAGAGATGGAGAGGCAATCAGATCAATGCCTGCTTCACGGAATGGTGGGTGGATGGCTGGTGGGTGGGTGGACACATGGGTGGGTGGATGGATGGGCGATGGAAGGGGGGAAGGCAGGAGGGAAGGAGGGAGGGAGGGAAACAGACAGTGATGGTGAGGATGTACCTGTGAAAATGGATGTGCAGTGGGCGGATGGACACGCGTGTGGAGGCGGGGAGAGGGTGGGGCTGTCCTCCCGAGCACACCCCCCACCCCCGGCCTGTGCACACGTCTAACATGAGGCCCTGCTGCCCTCGGAGTCAGAGGAGCCCCTTCGAAGAGCAGGCCCCCTAGACCTTTGACATTCGAGGCCTGGGTCTGCTCAGAACCTGTTTTCCAAAGTCTTCGTGGTCAAAATCTTGCTGCCTCCCAAGGGGAGCGTGAACACGGGCGGCTCGGAGGTGCTAGAAATCAGCTATGTCACACCTTTGTTGCCCGTGGCCCACTTCTGAGGGTGCATCAGGGCTGTGCTCTGCCAGCTGGGGAGCTTCTCCCAGGGGACGCGCCACTCCTGTCCACCTGGGCGGGACGTTAGCCGAGGGCAGCAGGCAGAGGCAGCCACACGGCCCACTGGACGGCCAGAGGGGACCAGAGTGGACGGCGCTGAGGGGCAAGTGGCGGGTAGGGTGGGCAGTGCCAGGAAAGCAGCCCTGACCCAGCCCAGCCCCTCTCGGGCTCCTTAGCACTTGGCCCGGCCTCGGGGACAAGG
This sequence comes from Eschrichtius robustus, assembly GCF_028021215.1. Taxonomy (NCBI): domain Eukaryota; kingdom Metazoa; phylum Chordata; class Mammalia; order Artiodactyla; family Eschrichtiidae; genus Eschrichtius; species Eschrichtius robustus. The sequence continues at coordinate 113,107,662 of NC_090834.1, read as the reverse complement.
ACCCAGGGTCTGTCTCCTCTGCTGTGGTGACAACCAGCCCCTGCCTTGCAGAACCTGGGGGTCAGGGCCTGCCCACCGCAGAGGTGGAGAGGCTCAGAGGAGCCATTGCCTGGGTGCTGGCCCTCTGCCATCCGTTCTGACTGCCTGAGAGGCCCCACCTGTCACCCTCCTGCTCCCCTGCTCCGGGCACTGAATGCCAGCCCCGCACAGAGCAAACCTATTACAGATCCCGCAGAAGCCCCCAGGGCGTGTGGGGCGGCAGCTACGCAAGCTGGGAAAGGCTCATCCCCGAAGTGCTGTGCCAGCAGCTTCTATCTGGGGCATGGCAGAGCCCGAGCCCGTGGGCTGGGCTGACCGGGAGCTCGGCTGGCACTGGCGCGGGCACCCAGGGCAGCTCAGGTCTACCAGGCGAGGTTCGAGGTTCAAGGTCCCTGGGCCTCGCCACCCTCAACCGTGCACACCGAGGGCCAGGACCAAGATTGAGGGACCCCTGCCCTTCCCCACCACCCTGAGGGTCACCCCTGCAGAAACCTAGAGCCAAATCTTTGGGGGGACTGGGCCCCCACGGCCTCCTCACGGCTCCCTGGCTCAGCTCAGCTTTGCAGACTTGAGAAGCCCACCCCTGCTCCTATTGTCCCCGGGTGGAGGCCCTGCCCCATCAGCCCTCAAGTTCTTCCTGGGGTTGAGATCAGTCCCCCACCCAACCCGGGCTGGGCCACCCCGTCCCGTGCCTCCACCCCAGGTCTCCAGCCCCCCTCCAGCCCCCAGGGGGGGCGCTGCCCTGCCCTGCCCCCCTCTCCTCCCACCCCAGCCCGGCCTGGCCAGGTGGACCAGGGTGTGGATTACCTGTCTCAGGCCCTCGGCGGCCGGCAGCCCGTCCAGCAGTGTCTGCTCAATGCCGTCCTGCTGCACCGCAGGCCTGGCACCCCGAGGGGCAGGTTGCCGATACCCAAAATAAAACCTGCCCCATCCCACTGACCTCAGCGCCCTCTCTCTGGCTCAGCCCGCTCACGGGAGAGCACCTGCCAGAGCCCGAGGCTCCTGGGCAGGCAGCCACCTTCCTCTGCTGGCCGAGCGGGGCCACTGCAGGCTCGTGGAGCGCCCACCTGTGGGTGCAGCCCCCAAGAACACCCCGGGCCTGTGCGAGGTGTGGCTGGCAGTTCCCAGGAGCAAGACACCCACAGTTGGTGGGGCTGGGTGCACACGGGGCTTCCCAGACTCAGGGCTCCCTGCTGTGCTTTCCCCACTTGTGCACCTGCGACTGCGGGGGCGGGGGGTGGTGTGGGCCTCTAAGCAGAGTGAGAGGACCCAGCCTGAGAAGGGCTGTCAGCTCCCACCGCGAGGAGCAGCTGGGCCAGGCCGGCCCCAGCAGTCGCTCAGGGGCCTTTTTCGGAAGTGGCTCTACAGCTGACCCCACTGGACAGAAAGTTGGTCAGAGTTATCCAAGGGTCGGGCACGCGCGTGGCCCGTCAAACACTCTCCCATCCGAGGACCTGGACGGGAGGAGGAATTCAGAGTTCTGACAAGGGAGGCGGGAACGGCCCCAGCAGCTCTGGCCTTGGGGGGCTTCCTGCCCCCAGGAGCTCTGGGGAGGGGCTCTGTCCTGCCCACTGCGGGCCCAGGGCTCTGGCTCCCCTTGCTGTGGACGGTGGGCCCACCCTGCCTATCTCAGGTCCCCGTAGCCTTGTCTCCAATGTGTAGAAATTGGATCAGGTGCTGAGAGAAACCTTCCAGAAGGCTCTGGGGACCCAGAGTGGGGCGCAGAGCCAGGGGAAGCCAGGGCTGGGATGTGTGAGCCAGTCGTCCTGACGCCCCTAAGGCTCCAGAGGGCAGGGGCTTCATCTGAGTCTCCTTGGGACCAACCCCTGTCCTGCGCTCCAGCCCAAGAGCCATTGGTCTGGATCAGGCCAGCATCCATGGAGAACCCATGAAGGCTCCTCGGCCCCCGCCATCTGTGATCGACCAGCCCCTCGCCTGGAGCCTTCCACGTCTGGAAGGAGGCCTGGGGCTGCTCTTTCCTACTCTGTGTCTCGGTTTCCCTGATTCGAGGGGCGGGGCCGTAGGAGCTCGTGGCCTCACTGGCCAGCGTGGGGACCATGGAAAGCCCCGGGTGAGGTGTCTGCCGGTTGGATGGTGCCACCTGGAGTCCCGAGCAAAGAAAGACGGGGCTCCACGGGCGAACGGTGGAGCCCGCTGCGGGCAGCACACTGAGCCTGGCCCGTGGCGAGAGAGAGGCCTGCGGGGTCAGGACCCCCAGATGGGGAGCTCCCGGGCAGACCTCAGAGGTGTGGCCCCTGGCGTTGGAAGGCACCAGCCACTGGGGAGATGCCAGACCCCCCAGTCAGACTTTGGTTAGTATTTCTCTCGCCCATCTATGCTGTATGTCCTAATGCCATCACGCAGAGAACCACTCAGTGGGGCTCGGACCTGCTGAGGGCCTGGCCGAAGACTCACAGGGTCTTCCATTCCTTGGGGGTCTCAGGGACCTCGGGCCGCTGCCTCTGATGGGGAGGCGGGGCGGCCCTGGGGGCCTGAGTAATGCAGCCTGGCCAGGCAGACCCCTTTCCTGGGCAGACACCTCGGAGGGAGGACAGCTCCCCCGGGGAAGATGGGGCCCCAGCTCTGGGGACCCCACACCAGCCTGGCCCAAGGAGAGCCCTCAGCTTCCTCCCTAGGGCCACCCAAGGCCCTCCTTCACCCTCCTCCGCCCATGAAGAATGTGCCCACTGTCAGGAGAGTAAAAATAGAAGCTGACACTTCCTGGGGGAGGAGGGCGGCCCTCGTCTTCTTTCCCCCCATCCTTGCCTCCTTGGGCGCCCCGCTCTGTTCTTCCTATACTTGGTAAGGGGCCTCAAGGCACAGCCCCTTCCCGCCCGTCCCACGCACCCGGCCACCCAGCCCCTGGCCAATGGGCTGCCGGGAAAGATCGAATGTCACTATAACATGAGAGCGTGCGGCCGAACGGGCAGTGCCTGAGCTGGTCCTGTCCACAGGGAGCTCCTGCCCATCTCTCCAGACCCAGCCGCAGGTCAGTACATCTGAGAGCAGCCCCAGGACCGGGCCGGCCGGCTGTGTGCTGGCGGGCCTGGGTGCGTCCTGGGGTCCCGGGTGCAGGAGGCTGTGCCTCCCAGCCTTTTGTCACTTTAAGCATGGCGTCCTGGAGACCCAGGAAGCCACCGCAGGGTCCCAACGGTCTGGGGTGCCGGCATCGCGGGGTGACGTTCTCTGAACATCAGATGCAGAGGAAGCCCTTCCAGACCAGAGTACAGGGGCAGGGGAGGCCCAAGAAGGAGGAAGGAGGGGGTTCCCTGGAAGGCCCAGGGGTGAGTGGGGTGGTCCCAAGGCAGATGACTAGAGAACGGTGACGATCTGAGATGAAGAAGCCGGGAAGGGGCGCTGCCCAGGGCTTCGAGGCTACCTGCTGCAGTGCGGCCGCCCTCCCCCCTGGCCTTTCCACGGGGCTCGGCTAAGCTGAGGGGCGCCTCGGCCAGCTTCTCCCAGGAGGCTGGGGCCCTCGGCCCAGCGGCCACCGTCTCTAACGCTGCCGTTTGTAAAGACGACAACTACGAGGTGGCTGGTGGGATTCACCACAGGAGTGGGTCTGTGGGGAGGGGTGGCGGGGACCCCAGCAGCCCGGGGGCAGTGTCCAGAGGCCAGGGCCTGGAGTGGGCAGGGCCTGGGCTGGGGCAGGGCAGAGGGAGGAGTGGAGAGCTGGGCGTCTGTCCTGTCTGCCCAAGGAAGACGTGTCCCACCTCAGCCTGGACGGGAGGAGCACGAGCTCCCAGGAGGCCCCGCCTGAGCTCCTGGCCCCCACGCCCCTCCTGCCCTTCCTGTGCCCCCTCGAACCAGGGCTCAGCTGACCCGTCTGACGTCACGGGACGGGGCGCCTTCACCGGGCAGCAACCTCCCTGGTGCCCTCAATCATTCTGGGAGGAGACGGGTGAGGAGCCACTGCCAGATGGGATGGTGGGGGCCCGAGGGTCAGGGAACAGGGTCAGGGCCCACAGCAAGTGAGCGGCAGGGCCTCCTGCCTCCCCGCCCCCATCTTGTCACTTGGGAAGGAAGGAAGGAGAGGGTGTCCCCAAGGAGCGGTGACCTCAGAGGCTGTTTTCACAATGGCCCCTCTGAGGGCAGGACATTAAATGGACAACTGGTTTCCTTCTCAGCTGTCGAAATGCCACCCTGCCCCCAAGCACACCCCACCCTGGGCCCCTCTCAGGGGGAGGGCGGGTGGGACAGAGCAGCCCGTGATATCACCCCCAGGGCTTTGCTGGGAAGAGGAACAGGAGCCCAGAGGGGCCTCAGTTTCCCTCTTTAGAGGGTATGGCACCCTGCCTGGGTATGTGGGAGCCCGCCTGCATGCCCCCTGGGACTCTAGCCCAGAAGACAAGAGGGCCGACCCCGGAGCCCGGCTGGGGGTCAGTGGGGGAGGGGATGCAGGCCAAGACCTGAGCCGGGGCTGCCTTCCCAGTCCCCCTCCCATCGTCTTGGGTTTCTGGGCAGAGGTGTCTTGGCTAATTTGGGTGCCTATTTCTGGACGTCTCAGCTGCCACTGGCTCCTTAAAAATAACCCACTCCTGGACTCAGGCCATGACCACCCCTTTTCAAGGCGGCTGACAGGTGTCTGGCCCTTCCAGGGGGAGAGGTGGGCACAGCAGGGCGAGGGCAGTGGCCTGGGTGGGGCGGGGGCCCGACACCCAGGGGCAGGGCCCACCAGGAGGGTTTGGGCCAAGGGACCGTGAGACCCCAGCTATAGACAAAGCAGGAGGCTGTAACTTGAGGGGGCAGCAGAGCCCCGGGAAGAGACTTCAGGATGCGAAAAAGCTGCTCAGCTTCCTGGAGGGGTTAGCAGAGACCCATCCGTTGGTTAATTTTGCATGGAGCTTAAATTGCTCTGGGAAAATTAACATTCTTGACAGAGGCTTTGGAAAACTGTTCCCACCTTAGCAATGCGATGTAAACGCATTTTTAGATGATGAACTTGTGTTTTTCTTATACAAACCTCCCGGGGCGGGGGGCCATAACTATTGTCTTCAAGTAAGCTGTAGCAAGTTGTCATGAACTCTGTTTTTCGAAACCCGGGGCCAACATTCTGATGCAGCTGCTCTGAGCGTTCCCAGGCCCGGCTGCCTCAGGTCTGTGCGGTGGCCAGCTCACGGATCGACGGTCCCCGCGTGCGCTGGCCCGGTGCCGGCCACACCTGGACACATGCCGCCAGGCCCGGGTGCAGGCTTCCCCGCAGACGTTGACACATTCAAGGGCATCCACAGGGCCTGGGAAAGCAGGCTGAGGGAGGGACGGGCCGTCCACTCAGTTCTTGGAGGACATGTGCGCCTGGCATGGGCACCAGGCTGGGGGGCCCACACAGAGAAACAGCCCAGACCCCGTCCTCACGAGCCGGGGTTCAGTCTGCTGTCTGCTGGGGCAAGGCGGACACGGGGGGGTGAGGGGGAACAGAATGTCTCGTGCACTCTTGTGATTCTGGAAGAGGGCTCTGCAGAGGGCCATGGGAGAGCCCAGGGGACCCCTGGGCACCCCCATAAGAGGACACGGGGTCCTCACGGGAAGCCATCAGTCAGAGAAGGGAGTCTGGGCTCACACCTGAGGAGGGGGCCTCGTGGGGATGGCGGGCGGAAAGGCTAGAGAAGGTCCAAGGTTACCATCTGGAGGTACCAAGCTCTGTAATTTGGGGGGTCCCTGGGAGCCCCCCCATCTGGGCCCAAGAGCAGAGACCACCAAGAGGGAGGTTTTGAGGCAAAATCAGCAGCACCTCTCCACGGTCCAGAGCAGCCTGCATGCCCCCACCCCCCGCCCCCCGCCGGCCTGGACGAGCCGCGTGCATTCTGGATGACCCTCCTCGGGGAATGCTATAGAGAGGATGTCTGCCCTGCCACGACCTTCCAGCATCCCGTCCAGCTCCCGGAGTCCAAGCTCCAGGCTGGAGCCAGGGCAGGAAGGGGGGCGGAATGGGATCAGATCAGGGGCGAAGAGGGCTGGGGGGCCTGGAGCCTTGGAGGAAGCAAGGCGGCCTGCTGAGGAGGCCCCAAGCGCAGGAGCCGGCCCGCCCAAGGCCGGAGAGTTGGCCCAAGACCCCTGTTGATGGACGTCCCCCTGCAGCCCCACTCCAAGGGCCCATCCCCCAGCCATTCCAGCCCCTCTAGGTCAAGGCAATTCCTAACCCTCGCCCTGGCCTCCCTCCACCCCTGCAGAAACCACCCACCCACCATGTCGGACGAGGAAGTGTGAGTACCCGCCCTGCCTCGGGACCCCTGGACCTTGGCTGTGCTCAGAGGCCAGAGGACTCCCCGCCGAGAGCTCCCACCCCCCTCACCCCCCTCCCCCTCTCTCCCCCACAGTGAACACGTCGTCGAGGGTAAGTGTGGGAGCCAGGCTGTGTCTGCATCGGCCTCTAGACAGAAAGTCCAGGTGGGGAGGGCCTCGCCAGCTGCTGCCAGCGCGTCTCCCGGGGAGCCCCCACTGGAAGCCGCATCCGATCGCCCCCTCTGTGAACGGGCTCCCACTCCTGCCCCTGCACCTCTTCTCAAAGGCCAGGGCCCTGGGCCCAGTCCCTGAGCCACCCGGCCTGCACTGCAGGGTCGCCTGGGCAGCGGGGCCACCCCCCCAGGATAGGACCCGGGCCTCTGCGGCCCAGACCCCTCCCCGAGAGCCGCAGTCACCGCCAGCACCTCTTCCTCCTCCCAGTCCCCTCTCTGGCCAGCGGGAACAGCGTGACAGTGGGCGATGGGGCAGGCGGGCGCTGCCCTCCTCCCCTCCCAGGCTGGCCCCCAGCACGCCCTCTAGCTGGCCCCTCTCCTTTGTTGTACCCCTGGAAGAGGAGTAGAGAGGGAAGGTAACCGAGGCAGCCCCGGAAGTGCCCTCGCCGCCCCCGCCCCGGCATCCCCCCTGCTCCTGCTCCACATGCCCACTCTCATCCCCAGGGGGCCTCCAGCCCCGCCACAGACTCGCCAAGTAACCGTCCACCTTCCTCATCCTTAATCCCCACTTGCCATCACCCCTAACTGCCCACCTCTTTACTCGATTAATAGAAAGCACTCATTGATCGCTCATTAATACTTTTTGCATTATTATGTGTTATTTATACATAACCTCATCCACGGTGTCCATGGTGTGTGGAGTTACCTGGGATTTGGTTGTGAAGACACTCACCTCATTAATAGCAAGTCTGGGTGTGTGGGCCCTGCCTGTCTCTCCACAGCTCTGTCTCTGTCTGTCTCTGTCTGTCTCTCTGTCTCCGTGTCTCTCTGTCTCTCTGTCTCTGTGTCTGTCTGTCTCTCTGTCTCTGTGCCTCCATCTGTCTCTCTGTCTCTGTGTCTCTCTATCTCTCCCTCTGTCTCTGCCTCTCTGCCTCTCTCTGTCTCTCCCGGCATCCTCCCCCTCCCCCTCCCTCTGGGAGCAGGAACCTCCAGGCAGATCTGGAGACCCCTCCCTAGCCCGAGTCTGTGGGAGCCTCCCGGTGGGCCGTGCCCAGGCAGGCGTGGGAGCGGAGCCACGGCCCCTGGGAAGGGTGCGCACGGGTGGTTCTCAGGCCCGACGGGCGCTCGTGCGCGGCCGCTGGCACCCGCTCAACCGCGGGAAGGCTTTCCCGAACTCCACCAGGCAGGCTTCTCCTGTGGGGCGTTCTGGGCGCTAGGTTTTGAAAATATTTTGAAAACACTTGGCTACCCTAACAACATGAGCAAAACATTTCTTTTTCTGCTGAAAAGGTAGAAAGACTCCTTTCTGAGAGGGAACCACGGTCCCGGGAGCCACCCTTCCCCAGGGAAGGCGACGGGCCGGGGGGACAGGTCCCCCGAGCTGGGTCCTCTAAGACCTGCCTTGGCTGCCCGCCTTCTGGCCCACGTCTCCTGGGCTTGTCCCATAACACCTGTCTCACCTCCGGCACCTTCAGAGTCAGACTTAGCGAGACCCTCCGGCGCATAGGCCCCGCAGTCCAGAGCAGGCTGGAGACCCGCGGATGGGGAAGGGGCTCGGAGACCCCCAGGGCCGGGAGGAGGTCCCGCTGCAGAGGCGAGGCCGAGGCCCGAGCTCTCTGAGGTCCTGCAGGCCCTCGAAGCAGGACCAGCCTCCCCTGGTCCCTGGAGCGCCTGCGGCCCACCCCCCACCCCCGCACCCGGGACTGCCTCCCTTCCCTGCCCCCCCCCCCACGTGGCCCCTAACAGCTGTCCTGTTCCCTCTCTCCTTCCTGTGCCCTCTGGCTCCCTCCTCAGAAGAGGCCCAGGAGGAAGGTAAGTGGGGTCCAGGACCCCAGCCCCCCGACCGCCCTCCAGCCCTCTGCCCCCCGACCTCAGTGACCCTGCGTGGCCCCACCCCTCTGACGACGTGCAGTGTGCTCCTGGCCTAACCTCTCCTCTCTCCTCCTGTCACCGCACACCCAGCGCCCCCCCCGCCTGCAGAAGTCCATGAAGTCCACGAGGAAGGTATGAGGACACAGGACTTCTGGCCCCATGTGGCGCCCGGGGCTGGCTGGGGCACGCAGCGGGGCCGGGGGGCAGCCAGGCGCCAGCCAGCCAAGGGGCCCCCACATGTGGTCCCCAGCGTAACCCACTAACCACGGCCAGTGCTTGACCAGATAGGGGGCCCCGAGGGCCCGCACCCTCCAACGTGGGCAGGGTGGCAGACGGGGTCCTCCATCCCCCGGCCCAGGGAGGGCTGGCCAGTGGGGCGACTGTTGGACCAGATGTAGACCTAGCTGCCCCGGAGACAGCCCTGAAGCCAGCCTTCCACCCCAGGGTGGGTATCTCAGAGCCCCGCAGCACCCGACCCCTCGGCAGGGCCAGGGACCCAGGCTGGACCTCGGTGCGCACAGGGAGATGGCGGAACAGGCCCCGCGGTCAGTGCCCTGAGCTGGGCCCGTCAGCCCCCCGCCGGAGCCCTTGTCACTCCCCAGCCCCCCTCCAGCCCGCCCCAGTGGGCTCCCTCCTCGGGGTCAGGTCGGGGTGGAGGATGGAACGGTGGGGAATCCCGTGCTTGGATCCTTGGTCAGAGCAGCTGAGGGCTGGCACCTGCTGTCCCAGAGCCCTGGCAGGCTCAGAAAGAAAAGGCAGCGTGTCCCCCACTCTCGGGCTGGTAGGAAGCTTCCTGGGCTACAGGCCCCCAGCCCCTGGTGCCATCCCGCCAGGTCACAGCCCTGCCCCTGCATGGAAGTCCTTCTGGGGTGCCTGAAGAAGGCGGGAAGAGGGGAGGCGGCAGAGGCAGGCAGGACCCCGACAGCCCCGTGACCAGCAGCGAAGTCACGACAGGAGCAAGAGCCGGGCTGGAAATTCCGAGGGGCGGGGACAGGACCTGGGGGCACGCTGCCCTGGGCCAACACTGACCTTGTCTCGCCCACTCCCCGCACCCTCCCCACCCCTCGGCCTCCTCCACTGACCCTCCCGTGGTGACCGGCTGTTTCCATTAACCTTGGATCCTTTCTCCTTTGACCTCTGACCCACGCATTGCCTCTTGTTCCATGGCCCTCCTTAGTCCATGAAGTTCATGAACCAGGTATGTGCCATGACTTCAGTCCCGCGTGGGCGCATGTGCACACGTGGCCGTGTGTGGGTGCGAGCTGCCTCCTGGCCGCGAAGGAACAAGAGGGGCCGCGTAACCCACTTACCGAGTGTCTCTGCTCGCCCGCTGCTGCCCTCCCCGCAGCCTCTGCCCCAAGATTCACGGCTGGTTCTCTCTCTTCCCCCCCTTTCCCCCCACGGTGCCACTTTTGCAGAGGAAGTCCAGGAAGGTAGGCTCGTCCCCCACCCCAGTCCCCGTCCCTGGACCTGAGCCCCCGCCACTTCTTCCTCCTTCCCTGAACGACTCTTGCCGCCATGCCTGCGGGCTGGGGACGGGGTGGGGACAGTTAGGCCTGGGGCGCTGGCTCAGGCGGGACTGGCTTACGGGAAGCAGGCAGAGGGCACTCAGGGCTGGGGGGACAAGGCCATTCCCGGGTCACCAGCAGGCAGATGGAGGCGGTCGGCCTCGAGGTCAAGAGCAGAGCCGAGTGTAGGGCCTGAGAAGGGTGTGGGCCTTGGGAGGATTGTGCTGGGGTCCACTGGGACCCTCGGGATCCACCAGGGTTGGGTGGGGGAGAGCAGAGGAGGAGAGGCAGGGCAGGTGGCCTCCGCCCTACCCCAGATAGCAAGGCAGAGAGGGGAAGTAAGGCGGGGGCTAAAGGAAGGGTGGAGAGGCAAGTGGGGTGAAACAGAAAGTCAGGCTGAGGCTGAGGTGGGGATGTCGGGGACCCGGAACAGCTGGGGGCCTTGCGTGCAAACGAGCAATCAGTCAGGTCCCGGCATCCCACCCATCGCCTGGGCCGGAGCCAGACACACCCAGGCACGAGGAGGCCCCCTGGGTGGGCCTGCCCTACCCGCAGCAGGGCTGGAGGTGACGGAGGTGCAGGCTCAAGCCAGGGCCCTGGTCGGGGAGCCCCTGCCTTCACACAATGTCTCGAGGGGCCACAGGGGGCCTCCCGGTTGGGCCAGAACCCAGAGCACAGCCCCCAAAGCGAGGCCACCTGTAAGAGAAAGGGACGTGCCGGCCCTGAGGGTCGGGCAGTGAATGCTGAGCCTTGCAGGAACCAGGGTCCAGGCAAGGGCTGTGGTGGTCACAAGGTCACCAGGTCACCCTGGCACCAGCCCTGAGGCCAACAGACAGACAGGCAGGGGTGGGAATGCCAGGCCGCTGCCCGCTTGCCTGCTGCCTGGGGAGCTTTGCTGCATGGCACTTGGCCTCCCCCCATACCCTCCCCTGGCATCTGCTCCCAAAGCGCCGTCTCCCTCAGTCTCCGCATGCTCACAGCCCCCCACCAGGTGCGGGGGGGGGGGGCAGTGACGTCAGGCCCACCTGAAAACAGTAGTGCCAGAGGGCTGGGGGCGCTCTCTGTGGGAGTGGGGTTGGCTGCTAAGGAACCAAGTGATCTGTGAGCTGAGGCGGATGTGAGGGGAGACCCTGCCAAGAGCCCTCCCACCCCCAACAGGCCTGGGGCCAGGCCAAGTGCAGGGGGGCGTTGGCGGTTCAGACAGGCTGACAGCCAGGCGTCATTGCCACCAAAGGGCCCAGAGCAGGGACTGAAAGATGGGGCTAGGGTGCTGCCAGGCCCCCTGCAGATCCCGGGCTGCATCCAGGCCGGCCAGGACCTCCCCAGGGCCCGGGGAGGCAGAGAGGATCAAATGAAGCAGCCCCCCACGTGAGGGCGGCTGGGTTAGCCCAGGCAGGTGGGGTCTCAGGTCTGAAGGCTGCAGCCTGGACAGGCCACCTGTCATAAGGCCAGTCCTGTGAGATGGCCCAGCCAGGCTCCGGAAGAGAAGCCGCTTAAGGGGCTGGGACAGGCTCCCTTGGGAGTCAGGAGCCCCCACCTTGGGGCTGAGCTGAACCCGGGCCCCTTGGGGCTCTGCCTGAGCTCCCTCGTCCCCTTGGGCTGGGACTGGAATCAGCCAGGCTTCTGCAGGTCTGAGGCCCCAAGAAGCTTTATTAACCGAGGTGTTCCAGACCCCCTCAGGTTTCAGCCCAACAAAACCCAGGTGTTCGGTCCCCAGAACCTCTCACCCCCAGTGGACAGACTCAAAGAAGCCAGCAGCCAGCACCCACAGGCCCTCAGTGGCCTCTCCAGCCACGACCAGCCTCCCGGGGTGGGGGCCGGGTCTCTCCCGGGGCATCCTGGCTGCACATCTCCTCCAGCCCCTCAGAGGACGCCAAGTCCTCTGGCCTTCAGCTGGGGTCACAAACGGGGTCCAGGCCAACGCACACCCAGGGGAAGAGGGATCGAGGTGTGCCCCCTGGCTGGCGTCTGCCCTGGGCCCTCACCCGTGCCCCTGCTCGCACCCCGACTCACCCCTGCAGCCCTGTCGCTTTCTCTTGCACGTGCGCTTTCCTGAAGATGCCAAGGAGGAGGAGTGGGAGGGCGAGGCAGGTAACGGCCAGCCCCTGGCCGCACGCAGCTCGTCTGCACAGACCCGCAGACGCGCCTGTGCGCCTGTCTGTCCTCTTCTCCCGGCACCGGGGCCTCCAAGGGCCAGGCCTTGCTGCTTCGCTCCGCGTCTGCCTCGGGACTTAGCACTGCCTGACGCCATGATGGGGCGGTCAGTGGGGAACGGCCAGCAGACCGGAGCTTGGGCAGGGGCATGCTCCCCCGTCCCCCGGTCTTTGCCCGCACCCCCCCCCCGCCCCCGCCCCCACCATCTCTGGTCTTTCTCTCCTGCCTCTGCCCCCTGAGGATGCTCTATGTCTCGGCTCTGCTTTCCCTTCTCCCTCCCTCCCTTCTCCCGCCAGTGTCCTGGGCCCCGCACCCGAGCTCCCCTCCTCAGACCCCACAGGGACCTCCGTGGGCCCAGAGTGGGGGCAAGACCCCCTTGGCCCTGGTGGGTGGGGAGGGCGGGGGGGTAGGCTCAGCTGGAGGGGCAGGCGGCCCCAGGCCTGAGACCCCCAGGGACCCGTTGGCCGGAGTGCGTTGTCCATCTCACTTGGTCTCTCTCCCCTCTCCCCTCTCCCCACGCTGGTGCCCTGCTGACCAGAGGAGAAGCCAAGACTCAAGTGAGTGTGGGGTGGGCAGGGATGGACGCCGGGCGGGTGGGGCGGGCGGGGTGAAGCCTGGAGCCCATGCTTGGAGGAGAAGCCCGGGTGGGCAGGCTGGACGGGGCCCGAGGCCACCTGGGGAACCAGGTGCCCCAGGGCTGGGCTCCGGGCCCCCTGAGGAAGGCAGCAAAGTGCATTAGGCTCTGGAGACCCAAACTCCTGAGAACAGCAGCCGTTTCTTTGCTCCTTGGTTTGGTGTTGAAGGTTCCAGATTTCTGATGAGGCGTATCATGGGAATGGGGTCACTGGGGACAGCCCTCCCCCCGACAGGTGGGGGTCAGACCTCCCAGAGACGGGCAGAGACGGACTCTGCCAGTCCAGTCGGGCGTGGTTCCGCCCCGGATCATCCAGCGTTCGCAAGGAGGGCTTCCTGCAGGAGGAGACAATGGGCGGAGGGAGGAAGGGGTGCAGGAAGTTGGGGAAGACAGGGCAGAGAGAGGGAGGCCCCACGCAGCTCCCTGTGCCCTCTCCGGCCCCCCTGTACCGGCCTGCTGCCCCCCCATCTCCCAGGGCCCTGGATGTGAAATAGGCGTGAAGGTGGGGCGGTGGGAAGGAGGGTCTCACCCCTGAAACCCACTTGGGAACAAAACCTTGACCGGAGACACGATCCCTCCCTTCACGGCGGCCTCAACCCTCTCTGGGGAACCATCTTCCTTGTTCGAAGGGACTTTCTTTCCCTCGTTTTGCCCACATGTCAGTGAGTGGTTCAGAGATGTTTTGTTTTAATCCGACTTTCCTGACTTTTCTGTTTCTGATAAGTACGTACAAGCCCACGGCACTTTGCATTTGCTTCATCCCCCTTATCCTTCAGAGGATTCATGCCTGCCTTTGCTCTGCACGGGGTGGAATGTCAGCGCGTATGAGCACACGCCAAGTGTTCGCTCCCACTTAGGGGAGCCTTACGGACTCTCCAAAGAAGACTGGAAATATGCGAACGTATAGCCAGCACATTTCCGTCCGTTACACTTTATTTTTCAGCAGTTTTAAAGAAAGCTGCCGGGTCACAAGATATTTTCTAGTTTAAAAAAAATGTTTGTGTTTTCATTATGAAAATAAAACACCTCATTAAAGAAAATTTGGAAAATACGTAAAAGTCCAATGAAAAAGAATCATCTATAACTCTCCCACCCCGCCTGCCAGACTGCGGAAAAGAGTAGAAAGGAATAAAAAGGCTTATTTCTTCCTACTCTTTTTCCATGCATAGGGCTCGGAAAAAAAGACTGAAACTCTGAGCTGTTTTTCAAACATCGTCCTGTCTATACAGCCTTGAATTCTGCTTTTTTAAAATGCAGCGCTGTTTCTAAGTATTTTTCCATGTTTTTACATAGTCTTCTTAAATATTTTGAATGGCCACATAATATTCCATCAATTGAACAAACCATAATTTTCCTAACCATTCCTCTATTGCAGGATATTAAGGCTTTCCCCAATATTTTACTATCATAAATAACGCTGGGTGGAAAGCATTTTCCGTCTTTTGGGTTATTTCCCTAGGCCTCCTTCCCAGAATGGAATTACTGGGTCAAAGAGTAGGAACGTTCTTAAGGCTTTTGATATCGTCTGCCAAACGGCTTCCACGAGGGCCGCCAGCGCGGTCTCCACGCCGCATGCCCGGGGACCGCGACGTGCCTGCACACGGAGCCTCTGACGGATGGATGAGAAACGGCCTCTCTGGGTTGTTTTCCTTCGCATTCCTTTGATGGCCTTTCCCTCGTGTGTTGACTGGTGGTCTTTCTTCTTGGGGAGCTGCTAGCTTACGCTCTCTGCCCATTTATCTAACGGCGGGGGTGTCTCTGTGTTTTCTTAATCATCAGTTTGCATAAGGATATAAGTCTTCTCTGTATTTGCTGAAAAGATTTTTCTAGTCTGGTTTTTCTTTCCCCCCTTTTGCGTTGTGCCTTTTTCCATGTCCATAAGTTTTTCATTTGCATGGAGTTCCTGAGCAGGACCTTCCGAGCTTAGAAAATCCTTTCCTGCGCCAGCATCCTGGTCCATATTCAGTTCCACTTTCTTCTTTTTTGAAGAAATTGTTGTTGTTGTTGTTGTTGTTGATTTAACTCTTTGCTCCATCTGAAACGTATTCAGGGGAGGGTGGAGACCATGGCTCTTACAGCCGGCCGGATTCAGGGAGAGGTCTCATTTCTTCTTCGCACTGTTTTCTGCCCAGCCCCCCTTCCTCTGGGTCCCCAGAAAGAAAGATCAAAGAGGGGCCAGAGAAAAGCAAAGGGTCATCCGAGACAGCCGTTCCTGACCACAGAGGCCAAAGGCCCTGGGAGGGTGTGCAGTGACCACCCTGCCTTCTGGTCTGACCTGGCCACATTTGTTTATTTGTTTGAGAAAGAAAGCAAGGCTACCCTTCCTGGACTGAGGGGGGTGAAACAGCTCTTGCAAGGTCCAGAAGTTGGCAAGACAGAGGGATGCTTGAAACCTCCTCGAAGGGTCAAGCCATTCTGGGGACAGTGGGTTATACATCTGATAAGAGCAAGGGTCAGGCAGTGTGCCCTCAGCCAGGTGCCAGGGCGAAGGGCGGAGGGCCAGGCCAGGTTGGGTCAGGCCAGCTGTCCTGGTGGGGGTCCCCACTCGTCCCCACACATGAGCCTCTCTCTCTTCTTCAGACTCACTGCTCCTAAGATCCCGGAAGGGGAGAAAGTAGACTTCGATGTAAGTTTCCGGGACCCAGATCAACACACTCTCCCCCCAGCCCCCTGACTTCAGGCTCCAGGCTAAGCCTGAGGAGGTCACCTCCCCTAGAGCAGCCAGAGCTAAGGCTTCCTGGTTCCATGAGATTCTGCTTTAATTCATTCCTGGACCAGAAGAAACTCCTCCAGTAATGGACAGTTTTCTTCCCTCCTCCCCCACCCATCCATCCATCTGTGCATCCATCCATCTGTCCTTTCCTCCATCCATCTGTATCCTTCATCCCTCCATTCATCAATCCATCCATCCATTCACTCATCCATCCATTTATGCACCCATCATCCATCCACTCATGCAGATACTCACCCACCGATCTACACATCCATGCTTTCCTCCACCCACCCACCCGCCCACCTATCCATCCATCCATCCATCCTCCACCCACCCAACCATCTATCCATCCATCCATCCGTCTGTGCATCCACCCATCTGTCCTTTCCTCCATCCGTCTATATCCTTCATCCATCCATTCATCTATCCATCCATCCATTTATCTACCCATCATCCATCCACTCATCTACCCACTCAGCCAGGTACCCACCCACCCACCCACCCACCCATCCATTCACCCACCCATCCATTCACCCACCCATCCATCTGTGTATCCAACAGACTACCTCACTCCCCAATTTCCTCTCTGCCCGATCCACGCAGGGCACCTCTGGGCACGACAACGGGGCCACGTCAGGGCCAGTCCATCCCAGGGGGGCTGACTGACCTCAGGGCCACGCCCGGCCTGGACTCACCCGCGGGGAGGGCACCGCTCCTACCCTGTGGCTAAGGGAGCAGGCAGCCGCCGGCCCCCAGGAGGGCCAGGGAGCCTGAAGTTCCAGAGGAGGGGTGGGGGTGACAGGCCTGTCCCCCACAGGACATCCAGAAGAAGCGCCAGAACAAAGACCTCATGGAGCTGCAGGCCCTCATCGACAACCACTTCGAGGCTCGGAAGAAAGAGGAAGAGGAGTTGGTCGCGCTCAAGGAGAGGATCGTGAGTCCCGGCAGCTGCGGGCGGAGGTGGGGCTGGTGGACGTGGTGGCGGGGCCGGAGGGGGGGCGGCCAGGCCGGAGTGACCCGCCCCTCCTCCGGCTGCAGGAGAAGCGCCGTGCGGAGAGAGCCGAGCAGCAGAGGACCCGGGCCGAGAGGGAGAGAGAGCGCCAGAACAGACTGGCGGTGAGGCGCCCCTGCCACCCCAGCCCCCGGCCCGAGAAATGCCAGGCTCCCAGACCTCCCTTCTCCTGACGTTTCCCTTGACCTTGGCCAAGGACCCGGGCTGGTGGCTAAGGTCCCCACGCCCTGCAGGACCCCCACGAGAGGGCAGACCCGACCAGGACCTGGACCTTCCAGAAGGTTCCAAGCCCAGGCAGTCCTCGATGCCTGCCCTGAGGTCTTGGGGTGGGGTCTCCGCAGGAGGAGAAAGCCCGGCGGGAGGAGGAGGAGGCCAAGAGGAAGGCCGAGGAAGACTTGAAGAAGAAGAAAGCTCTGTCCTCCATTGGTGTCAACTACAGCAGCTACCTGACCAAGGTGGGCGCGGGGCCTGGGGCCCGGGGGTCCCCGCCACGCCCTCGGGCCGGCGGTGCCACGTCCCCGCTGCCGTGTCCCCTCAGGCTGACCAGAAGAGAGGCAAGAAGCAGACGGCCCGGGAGATGAAGAAGAAAGTCCTGGCTGAGCGGCAGAAGCCCCTCAATATCGACCACCTCAGCCAGGAGAAGCTCATGTGAGGACGCCCCTCGGGGTGGGGGGTGCCCGGCCCCAGCCGCCCGGGGCTGATCTGCCAACCCTCCCTCTCTGCTGCTCCCTCCCCAGGGACAAGGCCAAGGAGCTCTGGGAAACCCTGCACCAGCTGGAGACCAGCAAGTTTGAGTACACGGAGAAGCTGAAACGCCAGAAATACGATGTGAGTGAAGCACCTCCGCCCTCACCTGCCAGCAGGCACCCCTGAGCACTCCCGAGTCCCCTCGGGCCCCGACTGAGGCCCCTGTCCTGCTGGGGACCCTGCCTGGGTGTCCTCCAGGCCAGCCTCCCCGCATCACTCTGGCTCCCAGGGCTGGCGGGAGAGAGCATTGGGGCAGAGTGCCCTCGGGGGGCTGGTGGGGGGGGACCGTGGAAAGCCAGCGGTGTCCCAAGCCCACCAGGTTGGCACTGAGCTCCTCTGTGGTGGGGGTCCTCCCCAGCCCCCTCCCAGGCCCCCAAGCTCAGAGCTGGGGAGGGGGCTGGGACAGTGCCCCTCCCCCGGGGGTTGGGAGTTGCCTGAGAGGGCCTCACGACTCAGGACGGCAGCCCTGGGTGGGCACCGTCCCTCGGAGTCTGGGCCTGGGGGTGGGGCTGGGGGCACCAGTCCTGGGGAAGGACCCGCTGCGTGAAGCATAGACCCTTCTGGCCTCCAGGGTCCCGGGGGAGGACCTTCCACTCTCAGGGCACCTCTCCCAGCTTCCCCTACTGGCCCCTGAGACAGAGGGTGTGGGAGACCAGTACTGACAGACAGGCGAGTCCTGGCTCCTTCTCAGGATCCCGGTGCCCTTGGGCGAGTTGCCTGGTCCTCCTGCGCCTCGATTTCCCCACCTCTAACTGGAGCAGAACCACGCCCCTCCCAGGCCGCCCCCAGGGGCATGTGTGTCGCTGCTGGCCGGCAGGCAGGGCCAGGCGCCGGGGACATCACTGCTCCCTTCTGATGCTCCCCTGGGAGGGCCGGCCTTGGAAATGGGCTTCAGAGAGAGCCCAGACTGGCCCTACTCACGTCCAGGAGGCTGAGCCAGGGGCGAACTGCTTCCTGACAGACTGTGCATGGCCCACGGTGGGTTCCCGGGGGCTAAAAGAACCACAAGAGCCCTGGCCCAGAATAGCCCAGCGCACAGTGGGTGCCGAAGCCTCAACTACCCACCCAGCCCCCTAACCGTCTCGGTCTTTCTAGATCGTGAACGTCCGGGCCAGAGTGGAGATGCTGGCCAAGTTGTAAGTAGCCGGAGTCCACGCTGGACCAGGCTCGTAGTGTTCATGCACGGTGGGCCTCTTGCATGGCGAAAACCTGGGTCGTTGCAGGTGTCGGCGGCAGGGGGCACGGAGGCCCCGGAGACCTTCCTCTTATCCTCCCGCCTTCCTCCTCTCCACTGCCGGCTACCTGGGGGCTGCTGAGCCTGCCCTGCTGTCTTGATGGCAGCGGGGGCCGGGCCTTGCCTTCCTCCAGCCTCCCCCGGGCAGTCGGCAGGAGAGAGCAGCTGGGCCGAGGAGCGAGAGGCCGCAGGGCTCTGAGCTCGGGCCCACCAGGTAGGGGCTCTGTTTGCAAGCCTCACCTCCGCCCCGTGCCCCCTGCCCCACATCCCGCAGAGGCTGGAAGGTAAGTGGCCAGCTCCTGGGCTGCTGTGTGTTATAGCCCAGGTCTCCAGCTCAGGCCACCAAGAGTAAGTCAGAGGCACAAGCCCAAGGGTCCTCCAACCAAAGGAGCCGGGACACAGTAAGAGTGCCAAGACCTGCCAGGGCCGCCAAGGGGCCCGCAGGGCAGGAGGTCACTACCCGGCCTGGCCCTGCTTGGACACGGCAGGTAAGTCACCTGTGTTGTTTGCAGATCACCAACCTCAGGAGCCGCATTGACCAGGCCCAGAAGCAGTGAGTAGCTCT
Organism: Eschrichtius robustus; assembly: GCF_028021215.1. Classification (NCBI taxonomy): domain Eukaryota; kingdom Metazoa; phylum Chordata; class Mammalia; order Artiodactyla; family Eschrichtiidae; genus Eschrichtius; species Eschrichtius robustus. Next base: position 113,088,789 of record NC_090834.1, on the reverse strand, counting down.
GCCTGTCCCTTGCTCTGCACGGGGCACATGGCCCCACGGGTCAGCTGCCACTGCCGAGCCAGGGGCCTGGCGATTTTAGCCTGTGTCGGTGGCAGCCGGCCTTCAGCAGAGTAGTAACAGGACTAACCAGCCGGCCACTTGGGCCAGCATGTCGGGACCCTGCACCCCAGGACCCGCAGCCTCCTCTCACCCCTACCCCCGGAGCCCAGAAGGATGGCAGGTTGGGGGAGGGCCGGCAGGAGTACCCTGGGCAGCTTCAGAGTGGCCTGGTGAAGCCAGACTGGGCTCCTGGATGTGCCAGCAGCGTGTCACTTCAAAGGTGACCTGGGACCAGGAATCAGGGGGCCTGGGTTTTGTCACCAGCTCCTCCGTGGCCCTGGGTGAAATCACTGGTTCCTCAGGATGGTGAACCCTCGGGGTCCATGGGACCCTTTACAATAACTGCCGGGTAAGGCCCAGAGAGGAATTTTGTCCCGGAGCCTGGCGGCTGAGATGGGGCATGCCCCAAGGTGGGCAGCGGGGCTGGTGAAGGAGACACGCCCTCCTCCCTGCCTTTGTGCAGGGCAGGGGTTTTTGCAGGTCCCTTCGAGAGGGCGCCATTTGGCCAGGTGTGTGCATGAGCACGTGTGTGTGCGTGCATGTGCATGGCTGGGAGGGTTCTCAGGCTGTGGGCACAGCCCCAGCGCCAGGCCTTCTCCTGAAACCTTGGGAGCTGCAGGGCCCATTCCAGCCCGAAGTTGTCCAAAAAAGAGCTCTGATCACCAGCCAGTCCTAACTCGGCACCCAGCTCGCTCCTGGCTCACTGGCGTGCAGAGGGCTCAGACAGATGGGGCGGGTTCCTGAGGACCACCATCCCTTGGGGTGGGACCTCCCGACCCCAGGGTCCAGTTCTAACTAGTGGCTGAGGGGCCGAGACTCTGGAACAAGACAGAGCCCTCCCTGCTGCCACGTCCATCAGGCTGGGACTGCTGGCCTGGAGCGAAGGGCCAGAAGAGCCCACTGCCCCAGGAGGCTGTGACTCAGGGGCAGAGACTCTTTTCAGGACAAAGTAACTGGGAAGGTGGCAGCTTCCCGTGCGGGCTTGGGTCTGCTTGACGTAGGGCCCCAGAGTCTCCCTGCCCCCTGTGCCTCGAGCCCCTCGGATGGGGAAGGGAGGGAGGGGAGGGGGACCAGGCTCTCGCCAGCCCCCACTTAGCCTCCCTGACTCCCTCTGCACAAAGCCACCCATGCCTGGCTGGGCAGGTACAGGTGAGTTACTGCTGCTGGACTGGAGCTGGGGGATGCGCTGGGGCTTCCAGAGCCTGTCCGAGCAGAGCTGCCAGGGCCTGGGGTCTGCCAGGGGCCAGGGAAGGGGTTGGCCAGGGTCCCGGATACCCTCATGCTCAAGACCACCTTGCTTCCCATTTGTAGCAAGAAGGCCGGGACCCCGGCCAAGGGCAAAGTCGGCGGGCGCTGGAAGTAAAGCAGCCGAAGAGGTTCCCCGAGGCAGAGACCCTCAGCCTGTGGGGTCCACATGGAGGCATCCGGCTCCCAGGCACCTCCTGTGTCTCTGTCCTCGCTGCCTCCAACCTCTGGGGTCTATAAATAAAGCTAGCAGACTCCCCTCCGACAGGTGTGCCCTTGCTCATGGATGGGGCCCTGGTGGGGGGGGGGTGGGGTGGCCATTCTGCAGCTAGGGGGTCCGCAGGACCCTGGGCGCTCATCTTAGGGGTCAGCTCAGCAGACCGTGGGGCCATGGCTCTACTGTGCCGTGAGCGCTATGCCCCGGATGCCCACCGGCTCTGCCAGTGGCTTCCACTTCTGTCAACGGGCTTTCACCCCCTAGAACCTTCTGTCTCCACTCCGAGAGCCCACACACTGCTCAGTTCTCCACCTCAGCACCCAGCCCCCCGGGTCAGCTCTGAAGCTGGTTTGGGGCAGTAGAGCTTGGCCTTTGCAGGGGGTCTGGGAGGCAGGCCCAGGGCACAGTGGGACACTTCGCAAACGTCCCCCAGAGATGGGGCAGAAGGAGAGTCCAGAGCACGAGAGGTGCACACAGCCCCAGGAAAGGAGTGGAAAAGCACATTTCAGGGAGCAGACACAGCAAACACAGACCGTTCTTTCTATATTATCTGAGAATACAGTGCTCACTGTGTAATAAGTCTGAAAGTCCTGACCAAGTAGAATTACGGAAAATATAAATCACAAAAATTGGATCAAGACATAGAAGCTTGCACAGCCAAGTATCCACAGAGGAAGCTGCCGGAGTCTGGAACCGCCCCCTGGGAAGGCTCTGCAGAGCGGTGGAAAGTAGGGAGCAACCCCGATCGGTCTGCCACGGGGGTCGGGATCCCGACAACGAGGTCGCCCACCCAGATGGCACATGCACGCACATGGCACGCACCCCAACACACACATCCATGCCCCCTCATGTACCCTCCCCCGCAATATACATCCATAAATATGCGAGCACCGTGCCCCTCCCCCCCCATGACAGGGCTATTTGCAGTCGGTGTAAATACTCTGAGCACAGCCAATGTGCTTTCCTGCAGTGATTCGAAGATGAACACCTTCATGTAGTAAACGGTGGGGTCCATTGACCCCCTAGCACCGTCCCTCCACTCGCACAGAACTAACGGGGCTAAAGCTCCCTGGGGAGAGGCGGTCAGCACACGTGAGAAGCAGAGTCAGCTCACCGAGATTGTACAGGTTCAGAACAATGTGAGCTGAGTCGCACATGGTGGAAACCCAGGGAATGAACAAGTCCGGGATCTGAGTGGGAAATTTTCAAGCACATCTCATAGCCACAGAGAGGTCAGGAGGATCTGAGTTGAGGGAGCAGGCACGTGAGGTTCAAACAAAACAATTAGGCTCGACTGATGGACGTTGATGGACCACTGTTCCTCCAATCTAGAGTGGCGTGCGAAACATTTCGGAAGCAGATTATAGAGGAGGATTCAGAACAAGTCTCAAGCTCTAATGGGAATGTCCCAGCCAACGATCTGCAGCCCAGTCAGAACCAAGGGCAGGTAGCTTATTAGCGGATGTTTAGAAATGCAAAAACACACTGAATAGTTGAGGGATCACAGAGGAAATTGGGATGGGACTTGGGAAGCACCTTGGAGCTGAGCGATAATGCAGGACCAGAGCAGAACTTGGTGCTGCTGACTCCAGACCTACAGGGAAATGTCAGGGCCTGAATGCTTACGTTAGAAAAGGTTGGGGTCGGTGGAGGGGGAGACCCATATTTTTAATAAGTTACACATCAAATTCAAGAAGTTAGAAAATGAACAAAAAACTAAAACTGAGTAAAAGAGAAGCATGGAAATGAGTAAGGAAAAGAGAAGAAGACAGTAAAATGAAGAAACAAAATCGGCAGGGAAGGTCAACAGAGAAAAAAATTGGCTCTTCAAAGGGACTGATAAAACTGTTGTCCAACATCTGGCATGAAAATCAGGTAGGAAGGGGAGAAGGCATAAACCACACTGAAATGAAGAGAGAGCATGTGACAAAGATGGCAGAGACTAAATTAGCAGTAAGAGCACAGCATAGACAACTCTATGACAGTATATTTGAACACTAGATAAAATGGCCAGTTTCCAGGGGAAATAGACTTGCTGCATTGAAGCATGAAACTTGAATAGACTGACTTCATTTTAAAGATGTTGAACCAACAATTAAACAACTCCTCACCAAAAAAATACTAAGATTTTGAAAATTACATCATGACCAAGGGGGTCCTCTCTAATGCAAAAATAGTTTTATATTAGAAAACTGAGTAATATGATGATTTATGACACATAAACAGTTTAAAGGCTGGGGGGAAAAATTGGATGACACAGAACACAGTTTACGAATTCTTAGTCAATTAGGAATAAAAGGCAATTTCCTCAACCTGAGGAAGACATCTTCCAAAATCCTACAGCAAATCATCTTAACAGTAAAAGGTTAGAAGGTTTTCTTGCCTGCTAGTCCCTTAAAAGAAACTACCATTATTCACAATCAAATAACTGTCTATAGGGAAGCCCAGGAAAATCTGCAATTCTAAGTTTTTAGAATTAAGGAGAGTGAGGACGTGTGCATGTGAGCACAAGAAAGAAAAATTGAAAGGTAGGAGGCAATGTTCAAAGATGCCATTTACAGCAGAAATGTAAAAAACATGGGATAAGAATAAATCTAACAAAAGATGTGCAAGATAATTAGAGTGATAATAAAATCCCTTTATTGAAAAGTATTACAGAAGAGCTACATCACTGGAGATGTCACCATGTTCCACAAGATCTTTAAAATGTTTGTTCTCCCTAAATTAATCTGTGAATTCAGGGCAACTCACCCACATTCCAATATGGATTCACATGTAAATTGACACTGATTCTAAAATTCCTGTGGAAAGAAATGGGGTCTGAATATCAGAAGACTGAGGTTGGGGAATCTGTCCTACCGGCCACCCTCCCATGTGAAGCTGGGTTCCTTAAGCCGCTGGAATGTCTGCTCCCAGATGGACACAGAAAACAGAGTGAAGCCCACCACACAGGGGAACTTGACTGGGGAGGGGGGTGGGGCAGACATGGTGCCAGGAATAACAGGGGAAAGGATGGGATATGTTGACTGAAATAAAAACCCACAATGGGAGAGCTGTGAGTTTCAGTTTCATTTGGGGTCTTACTAGAGACTATAGCCTGGGGAACGACATTGCAGTAGCTCTGAGGAACTGTTCCAAAGAGGTAGGAGAGGGCTATCAGTATATATGTGATTTTGGCAAAGGGGTACGTGCCATCAAGAGCACATCTTGGTAGAAGGTTGCTGCTGGTCACGAGGAACAGGTATCTCCGTTAATGATTTTAGTGTTTTTCTAAGTATGAGAAGATGCAAGAATCTGGGTTCATAGATTTTCTCCTGAAAATATCTAACTACCTGAGGGCCCGTTCTGCCTGTTTTCCCAGAACACAGAGTGTCTCATTCCTGACCTTTGCCTTGAATTCCTTTCAGGGTGTGTTGTAGGTGGAACTGGGTGGTGGGCAACATTCTTTTACAGCTGAAACAGCTGCATATCCACTGAGAACAAAATAAAATAACAGTGCTGTCCTCCTTCATACCATCCACCAAAAATCCATTCCTGGTCATTGAAAGACCTAAGTCTGAGAAAGAAAACATTCAAAATTTTAGGAAAAAACTATAGGAGAGTAATCAGAAAGCTCTCCTATCAGGGAAAATTTCTTAAATAAGGCATAAACCCCACAAATCATAAAACGAAAGATTGATAAATTCAACAAGAATAAAGTTTAAGAAATAAACTTCTCTGCATCAGAAGACACCACAAGTGAAAACTCAAGGCATCTCTTGGGAGCAGATATTTGTAACACATGTCAGTGATGAAGAATTAGTATTCAATATATACAGTAGGCCCTCTGCATCCATGGATTCAACCAACCTCGGATTGAAAATGCTCAGAAAGGAAAATTCCAGGAAGTTCTCAAAAGCAAAACTTGCATTTGCCGCATACCAGCAACTATTTATGTAGTATTTACAACTAGTTACATAGCATTTATATTGTATTAGATATTATAGATAATGTAGAGATGGTTTGAAGTACACAGGAGGATGTGCTTAGGTTGCAAACACACCACTGTTTTATATAAGGGACTTAGCCATCCCTGGATTTTTGTATCTGTGGAGTCCTGGAACCAATCCCCCTCAGACACGGAGGATGGATGTATAAGGAACTTTAGGATACCATTAGAAAGGCGAGCAATTGAACAGAAAAATGGGTCAAGTTGGGAGTAATCAGCTCACAGAAAAGAGAACCTGAGTGATCATAGCAAATGGGAAATCAAATGTAAACTACCACTGATGCCAGTTCAGACCAACTAGATGAACAGAACACAGATGTCAGTGAGGGGAAGGAAAGAATGCAGCTAATAAATGCAGAGGGAGGGATAGAACGAGAAGAGCTTCATTAATGTGATGCTTGACTGAGGCAAGGGTCATCACTGACATGACTGGATGAAAAATTAGTGGAGTACAGAATATTTAGTCTCCAAGTAACACCCCTCTGATGACTTATGTTGACAGAAATACTCAAACAGTCTACAATAGGAATAGAAAAGAATTTTATTTGAGCCAAACTGAGGTCTATAACCCAGAAGATAGCCTCTCAGATAACACTGAGGGACTGCTCCCAAGAAGCATGGTTTTCAGCACCGTTTTATGTCTTTTTGGAACAAAGAACATCAAACAAGTCAGGGGTACATTCCTTCAAGTTTTCGAGAAAAAACCGATCAGCACGTACACAGTGAGTCAGCATGGCCTGGGCTCCTGGGAAGGGAGTCTTATCATCAAAGGAGGGCTAGCATTGGCATCTCAGGAAGGGAGGCATTTATCTTTATTTTTAACGTGGACATTCTTTACTTCTGGTCAATACGCTCCTTTCTTTAATGATTAAAGCAGATGTACAATGCATGTATGCTAGGCCACAAACAGGCTGTTTCTCTTAGCATAAAATTCAAGTTAAATCATGTATAAGCCAGAATGATTTCCCCAAACCTGAATATGTGAAAATTTCATTATTTCTCCCCTTTGATCATAGAGTCTCAATAGAAAGCATTGATGATCAACATATTTGTCCCTTGATGCCAGGGTGGTTGCTATCCGCCCTGGGTCCATCATGCCCCTTGGTGTTAGGCCTCCTCTGTTTGTTTATATGTGTGTAGAGATTTGCCTAGTTATCCACGTTGTGGGGGGAACTAATCAGACATAGTAAACAAGCACAGAAGTACGCTAATGGGGAAACGTCTTATAGGCTATACATTTGATCAATTATGCTGAATGGTCACACAAACATTGTACATGTGCTTTTAGCAGTAGACTTAAAGCAGGCCGTGATACATGTCACAAGTAGGTTGATAGTTAGGAAAAGAGTGATAAATACATGTTATGAAAATAATAATCATCTGTAAAGCAGAGTGAAAAAATTACTAATGCCTGAAGAGAGCAACTAAACAGCTCATTTAAAGCATCAGTTTTTCTTACATCTTGTGACCAACTTGCCTTTTGGGAAATTCTTTCTAGACAAGTCTCAACTTCTCCAGAGGTAAACACAACAAGTAGTGTGAGCAATAGCACAAATACCTCCTTGTTTAGCCAGCGGAACATCTAAGGCAACCCTGTTATCTAATACGACTTGGGCTAAGGAGTTTAGGGATGTCTGTTGTGCTTCAGTGATTTTTGCAGTCTCCTCAGCTATCTGACCAACAGTGGCTGATAGATTTCTGATCACCTCTCTGTTTACATACATTCCTGCATTAGGAATTAGGTTTTCTAAGAGAATTTGCCACCAGGTTTCTTGGTATCCTGCTAACATGGATCTGTTGACTCTGTAATGGGGAGAGAAAGGAGGTTCATTTAGTTCCTTGTGTATTGACAATGGGGTAACCTAATGACCCAATAAGCATAAATCTATTTGCCAGCTGTTAAGACATTTATATGCCCATCCTTGGGAAGGTGGATCAGTTCCAATATCACACATGAAGACAAAACCTGGGGGAGTGAAAGTGATCCTCCCAGAGAGCTCTCATTGATAGCCTCATTAATTGGAAGTTTTGTTAACGTGGTATTAAACCATGGGTCATTTCTCTTGCACTCTTTCCAAAAGCCATCTGTACGGTATTTGACATAAGGGAGTTGCTGGCATAATTTACTTGTGTTTTTCTCTTTACGACATTTGTTAATTAAGTAAGGGACAGAGTGGGGGTGGGGGTGTCCTAGCGTAAGTTGTGCTTGGTCTCTAAGGACAGAGGGTAGTACCAGACAAGAGACGGACACATTCATATGTTGAAGAATTTGAACCTGAAAGGTTAGGTTTGGTGTAGGTAAGTGGTTACATTAGGACATCTGAGAAGTCAGTGACAGGTATTCTGAAGGGCCTATATCAGTCTTGTATTGACTGAGGAATTTGATGACAGATCTAACAATTGGTTAGATTGCTGCTGGTAGCTATACCTTTTGTGACAACTTTACCAAAGAATTTTTTTCCATCCTAAACAATGGGGAAAAAGTATAGCCAAAACAGTAACTTTCTATTTTGATAGGGAGACAAACATTTGAATAACAGTTCAATTGAACTAGAAGGATGGGTCTTACAGGCCTGGCCTGGATTCTTGGGTCAGCTGTGTCTCCACAGTTGTAATCGTTTTCCTGTTCTGTCTTGATGGTTGTTTTAAGGTGACTTTGAGGTCAGCAGTCTTCTCTATAGACGAGTCTGAGGCAGAGGCCTTTTTTAAGTGGAAATATGAATTCCAGAGTCAATTCCCTTCAGTTTCACTGTGCATGAGCTAGTTAAGAGTACCTGATAAGGGCCCTTCCATCTAGGTTGGAGATAGTCCTTTAAATGATGTCTTTTCCAGTCTGCACAGTCTCCTGGGTGCAGGTCATGGAGCACCTGGTCTTCACCCAAAGATAAAATACTGTGATCAGCTTCAGAAACAAGCTTAGAATATCCTCTTAATAATTCAATTAAACTCTACAATACTGTAACACAGTAACAAGGAGTCATCTAGGAAGTGAGTTTTAGGCAGAAAATACCAAACCTCAAAGACAATAGCACTAGAACTTAATATCCACAAAGGTATATTGTCTGAAACATGATTTTTCTCTCTAAAATTATCCTTATTTGCATCAAATATAGCCAAATTGCCAACAGTCTTGTTTGCAAACGTAAGTCTAGTTTCAATAAATTTGTCCTGATTATTTACATAAGTGCAATTGAACATGTAGGCTCTTTTATTTATTTATTTTATTGAGGGGTAGTTGATTTACAATATTATATTAGTTTCAGCTATATAACATAGTGATTCATCATTTTTATAGATTATACTCCATTTACAGTTATTACAAAATAGTGGCTGTATTTCCCTGTGCTGTGCAATATACCCTCGCTGCTCGTCTACATTATACATAGTAGTTTGTACTTCTTAATCCCGTGCCCCTATCTTGCCCCTCCCCCTTCTTTCTCCCCGCTGGTAACCACGAGTTTGTTCTCTAGCTGTCTAAGTCTGTTTTTGTTTTGTTATATACAGTCATTTGTTTTATTGTTTAGCTTCCACATTATAAATGATGACATAGAATATTTGTCTTTCTCTGCCTGACTTATCTCACTAACCGTAATATTCTCTAGGTTCATCCACATGTTGCAAATGGCAGAATTCCATTTTTTTATGGCTGTAATATAATGCAGTAGTAGCCCATTGTATATATATACACCACATCTTCTTTATCCATTCATCCATTGTTGAACACTTGGGTAGTTCCCACGTTGTGGCTTTTGTAAATCATGCTGCTATGAACGTTGGGGTGCACGTATCTTTTCAAATCAGTGTTTTCATTTTCTTTGGCTATATACCCAGAAGTGGGATTGCCGGATCATATAGTAGTTCTATTTTTAGTTTTTTGAGGAACCTCCATGCTGTTCTCCATAGCGGCGGCACCAATTTACATTCCCACCAACAGCGTAGGGAGGTTCCCTTTTCTCCACATCCTTGCCAACATTTGTTATTTGTGGTCTTTTTGATGGTAACCATTGTGATGGGAGTGAGGTGATATCTCACCGTGGGTTTGATTTGCATTTCTCTGATGATTAACGATGTAGAGCATCTTTTCATGTACCTGTTGGCCATCAGTATGTCTTCTTCGGAGTTACAGGCTCTTTTAAATTTGGCTGTGTTGTAACTATTCATAAAGAATCTCAAATTGGACTTTTAAAAGTCCTCTCATGGCCAGGAAAGCTATGCCAAGGACTTGCCATCAGATTCTGCCAGCAATGCCTAGAGACTTAGGTGGATTCCTCCCTTCGCAAGGTCCAAAGTATCTTGAGGTTCCTGCACCTGCCAGGAAGTGGCCTTCCTTATTCACCTGGAAAGGCTGCTGGGAACGTAAGAGTTTCCAAATTCTGGAGGGATCAGGTAGAGAGAAAAGATAAATGCCTCGATTCTGTTTACAAAGGTGTAATTTACTAAATTGCTATAAGTCATAATAAGCTTAAGGGGAAAGGTTCCCTTACATCTGAAAAACAAAGATTAAAAGCTGGTAATATGTCAGACAAAGAGTCATAAAAATTAAAATCATACTTATCAGTTCATTCAATGCCATATTCTTAATTTTTGTTCTGTTTAAGTCCAGGTTTTCCATTAGTTTTGTTGACCTCGCGTGATGATAGAGGATGTTAGTGACAGTGATAATTCCAAGAAGTTTGTGAGGTTTTTTTGTTAAGACTCATGTGATTTGCCCATGTGAAGTGGGTGCGTTGATTATTGGAGATTGTGGAAGGTATATTCCAAGTGGAAAACACACTTTTTAACCACTTCTTTGTCACCATGAGGGCATAAGCCTTGCAGCAAGGGAAGGCTTTGATCCATCAAATAAAAAATGTGGTTTGCCAGGGAGATGGCAAGAACCAAGTGGCCTTCTCGGGTTTCCCACAGCCCTGACTGTTCATTTAATTTACAGCCATTGTTTACCCATCTTAATTTTCCCCACAGCCCTGACTGTTCATTTAATTTACAGCCATTGTTTACCCTTCTTAATTTCTCTGATTCAGGACCAGACTGTTGCCATGTTACTAGGACATCAGGATGGGAAAAGTCTGACACCGAGGGATTAATTTTGTAGCAGCACAATGGACTTTATCTACATGTGCCATAAACTTTACAGATTCTGTTGTTGTTCCCTTTGCAGGAAAGGGCATTTCCCTAATACTCGGGCTCAGCCTTTAGCGTGAGGCTCAGTTTTGATGTCAGCTAACACTTTACGTCAGGACATATAAGACTTCCAGGAATTTCATATAATTTCTGGAACACCTAATATATATTTATATAGACATAACATAAAGAAGGCTTAATGTTATCTTTTATTTGATAACGCTTCCCATGTAACTTAATGTACCAGATAAGCCTAATTAGTTTAATATCTCTCTTTAAACTGCTTCACTTCCTTTTCCCGTAACAAAATGTATTTCCATTTTTCATACCTTTTTTTTTTACTGAAAACATACGTCTTATTATTTTCCTTCTCACTTTCATTGTATACTGAAATGTTTCCCTTTTTTAAGTCTCTTTAATTACATATATACTATAATTTTTAACCCTTAAAAAAACCTGAATCTCCAGCAAAAACCGAGAAGCAAGCAACTCTGAACTGTCTGTCATACCAGCATTTCCTGATTGGCAAGCTTATGAACATATTCTATAACCTCTAGAAACATACATTTTCTCACAGCATTATTTCCTCCCTCAGTGTGGTACAAGACATGTCACCAATAAACCCAAACATCTTTAGTTTTTCTCTAATAAGAAGACAAAGTAGGTAAACTTAGACTTGCTTAGCAATTAATGTCTTAGTACTTTTACCTTAATTGGAAATGATCTGGATACTCAATGGGTTCCCATCATTTAACTTAATTTAGCAAAAGTAAAGTTTCAAGTTACCAAAATCTGGAGAAACTGTTTTTAAGTAGACATACCATAAAACATAATTATTCTTTTTTTTCCAATTTAAAAAATTGAAGTAGAGTTGATTTACAGTGTTGTGCCATTCTTTGCTGTACAGCAAAGTGACTCAGTTATACACATATAGACATTCTTTTTTTTATATTCTTTTCTATTATGGCTAATGACAGGATACTGAATATAGTTCCCTGTGCTATGCAGTAGGACCTTGTTGTTTATCCATCCTAAGTATAATGTATAATCTGCTAATCCCAAATTCCAAGTCCATCCCTCCCTCCGCCTCCTCCCCCTTGGCAATCACAAGTCTGTTCTCTATGTCTGTGAGTGTTTCTGTTTTATAGATAAGTTCATTAGTGTCATATTTTAGATTCCACATATAAGTGATATCATATGGTATTCATCTTTCTCTTTCTGACTTACTTCACTTAGTATGATCATCTCTAGGTCCATCCATGTTGCTGCAAATGCCATTATTTCACCCTTTTTTTATGGCTGAGTAGTATTCCATTGTATATCAAAACATAATTATTCTTGAAGAGTTTGCCTAAAAACATTTATCCCATTGATCTCTACTTCATTACTTATGAAAATATCATCATACCAAGTTAGATTTCTTGTTGACAAATTCTGTAACTGAGATTAAAAAAATATGTACCATGAGCTGATTGGCTTGTAGTAAACCTGGATACAATAAAAGTATTATACTTAGTGTTGATGGCTCTAAAGACATGTCTGTGTTAATCAAACCAACGATTTAAGCTTATTTTCATTTATTAAAGATTAATCCTAGATCACGATTCCTTTTTTAAAAATTAGGTTAGTTTTTTGCTGTATTTAGAAATAGTTGATTTGTAAGCACTTACACGTAAGTCAACTAAATAGAGCTCTTTTACAAATTAATTTTGATAATATTATCCACAGGTAGAGACAGATCATGTTTATAAATACACAAAGACGTACATACATCCAGATAGACACAGAGATCTCATCGTTTTCCTGCTTGAGTTTTAAAAGTTTCCCCTTTATTTTTTTCAGTTTTAGTTTCTACTAATTGAGCCCAGGCTGTTGTCTCAGGCAATGTGTGTTGTGCTTGCGTTTCGAGGACGTGATAAGTGTCATAACATCAAGCGTTCTCCTAGGAGTACTTTTGTTCTCTCAGGGTCTGAAGTTTGAAAAGATGTTTTACCAAGCTAGCCTTTCTTTAACTGAATGTGCAAAAAATCAGCTTTGGAATGTCAAAAGAGTCCCATCCAGGCCATTTTAGGGCTAGATACATACTTGCAATTACTGGATCCATACCAGTTATAGAAGCCAGCCGGGGTCCCAGTGGGTAGCTGCCCATCTGGGAGCTGATAGGCTTTAGAAGCACAATTTCCCACTTTTTAAAATATTTATTTATTTATTTATTTCATTTATTTATTTTTGGCTGCATTGGGTCTCCGTTGCCGTGTGCTGGCTTTCTCTAGTTGCGGCAAGTGGGGGCTACTCTTCCTTGCGGTGCGTGGGCTTCTCGTTGCGGTGGCTTCTCTTGTTACGGGGCAAGGGCTCTAGGTGCGCAGGCTTCAGTAGTTGTGGCGTGCAGGCTCAGCAGTTGTGGCGCGCGGGCTTAGTTGCTCCGCGGCATGCGGGATCTTCCCAGACCAGGGCTTGAACCAGCGTCCCCTGCACTGGCAGGTGGATTCTTAACCACTATGCCACCAGGGAAGTTCCTCCCATTTTTTAAAAGTTTCATTTTACTATGAAGTACAAATCTTTCTACTTTTAAGCCACATTTTAAAAAATGGTCAGTCAGCCCCGTTCACTCCAAAGTCCCTCCTAGGCCTTTCCTGCCTAGAAATTCCCCCCTAGGTCCCTTTGACCTAGGAAATGTACTGGTACCCCCTTAAGACTCCACGCCTTAAGATAACAGCTACAATAAAAGTCGTGGACAATCACCTAGTACAAGGAGATCCGGATGTGAGGAAGAGCTCACCAGAGCATCTGGGGGGGGGGGGGGTGCTGGGAAGCTGGGGAGGGGGCTGGGGGGTGGCGTTCAAGGGACCTGTGCTTGGTCCCGAGCACTGGTCCAAAGTAGATTCCAGGTGACCTCAGGTGGGTTTTTCTAATATCCTGCCAACTACAGCAAGCAATGAGAACAGAAATAATCAGTGAACAATCTCTAATAGGGATAGAGAAGCGTTTTAGTTGAGCCAAACTGAGGACTACAGCCCGGACGCCCATTTCCCAGATGCCTCTGAGAAACTGCTCCAAAGAAGCGGGGTTTTCAGCGCAGGTTTATATCTTCTCAGAACAAAGACCATCAAGCAAGTCAGGGAGACATTCCTTCAAGGTTTAAGGGAAAACAGCAACAACAACAACAAAAACAGATCAGCACATACGTGTAGCGAGTCAGTACAGCCTTGGCCCCTGGGCAGGGAGTCTTATCAAAGGAGCACCAGCATCGACCTCCCAGGAAGGGAGGCATTTCATCTTTTATTTTAACATGGACATTCTTGACTTCTGGTCAGTGCACCCTCTTCTTTAATGATTAAAACAGATGTACAATGTATGTCTGATAGGTCATCAACAGTCTGTTTTACTTAGCACAAAATTCAAGTTAAATCAGACTTCCCCACATTTCTTCCGCCGTTTCCCAAGTTAAAAGGGTGCCATGAAAACAGAGAAAACTGGTGGGTCCCACCTTAACCTGGTGATCAATCTTAGTGTCACCAACAGAGAGACAAACAGGCAACTAGGCACCTGGCAGTGAGTAGCACTGAGGACCCAGCACCACTGAAGCCATATGCTGGCCCAAAAGTTCAACCTGGGTCTAATCATCAAGAAACTGTCCAACAAATCTGATTGTGGGAACTTCTTCCAGACAACTGGCCTAGAATCCTTTTTTTAATTTTTTTTAAGTCTTTATTGAATTCGTTACAATACTGCTTCTGTTGTATGTTTTGGTTTTTTGGCCACAAGGCATGTGAGATCTTAGCTCCTTGACCAGGGATTGAACCCATACCCCCTGCAATGGAAGGTGAAGCCTTAACCACTGGACTGCCAGGGAAGTCCCTAGCCTAGACTCTTCAAAGCTGTCGCTGACCCTAAAAGCCAAAAAAAAAAAAGAAAAAAAGTGGTGGCCTGTCCCAGATGAAGAGAGATGAAGGGGCAGGACAACTAAGTAGGATGTATTGCCCGGATTGTGTACCGGACACTCAGAGACCCCGTATCCATGGTGCGATCCTGGGGCGTGGTCCAGGAGGGACACTTATTCTCAGAGGACTCCTGTGTGCATCTTCTTTGCAAAGCTCTGAGAGGGGGGAATCTGTCTGCAAGGATGGCTCTGAAGCGTGCTCACTTTCTCAGCAGAAGGCACACGGGGTTGGGGCTGGGAGAGCAATTGGGCCACATCTGGGCAGCTTGGAGAGGCCCATCAGTTTCTGCTGAGTGCAGATCCCTGTCGGTAATTGCTGAAAATTAGAGCAGCTCCGAACCTCCACCGAGAAGAGGCACATTGAGGTATATTTGTGTGTGGAATCGACACGGTTAAAACAATGACCTACAGCTACATGCATCCCTTGGCAAAGTTTCCCAGACACAGTGCTGGGAGTGGTGAGAAAGTCGCGAAAGGAAAAGCACAGGTTGATGTGACTTCCATAGCACGGTTCAGTATATGGAAATAAGTTACATACGCCTAGATGTGAGGAGCACACATCTCAGATGGATGGTCCCCTCCAGTGGGGGAGGGGTTCTATTGTGAGGGGGGGCCCCCAGAGCCCTGGCACCCGTCCTCATGTCATGTTTCTTAAGCCAAGTGCTGGGTGGGTAGATGCAGGTTCTTCCTATTTTTATTTATGTTTCTGGTGTGTCTTAAATAGTTCATGATTGTTAAACATTGGGGAAGGACCTTTGCTGAAAGTCAATCCTTATTTCTGAGAACAAAACAAAAGCTCAATAAACTATAGAAAATTATAAATAAGCACTTCCTTTATCTACCCTGGATGGTGGAACACAGAGGCGTTTGCAGCCCAAGACAGGAACCAAAGAAGGATGCCTGCTTTTACCATTACTGTTCAGCCCTGGTCTATAAACTGAAGACAATGCAAAAGATGTTAAACGGAAATAAGATGTACAACTTCTGGAAAGGAGGAGACCAAAATACCACATTCCTAGGAGCCCCAAGAGAGTCAGCGGAAGAGCTTTCAGAATGAATGAGAGAATTCAGGAAAGTAGCCAGATGCAAAATACATATTTTAAATCAATATTTTTATTATTTTCTAGCAACCACCAGTTAGAAAATAAAGTAGAATTTTTAAAGATTTCATTCTCAAACAAAAGGGAAAAAAAACAAACAAAAGAACATAAAAATACTTAGCAAAAACCCTCTTCAGAAACGTTCAGGGTCTGTAGGAAGAAAATGACAAACTTTAATGAGAAATATAAACATGAAATTTGAAAAAGAAAGAAAGAAAAAACACATCATGTTCTTGGGTAGGAAGTTTACAAACATCAGATCTTCCCAAATTCACGTACGGGTTCACCAGATTTTCAACCAAAATTCTGATAGGATTTATTTGGGGGTGAGGGGTGAGTCAGGGGTGGGGAGATAGTTGGCAAGATGCATCTAAAATTCATATACAAGAAAAAATAGGCAGGAATAGCCAAGAAAATTTTGAAAATTAAGAGCAGATTTCAAAAGTGAAGGCAACATATCTGACGCATGTGGAGAGCTCCCTGCAGACTAGCAGTCAGGCAAAGCTGCTTTGCCTTTGTCTCCTGAAATCTTCACAGTGGCCCCAGGAGGTAAATGCTCTCATCCCTTGCATTTTCCAGAGAGCAAATTGAAGTTCAGAGTGGGTTAAGCAGAGTCCCAAGGTCACACAGCTACTAAGAAGTGGACCCAAATATAGACAATAAATCATAGCCCCACATCGTCCACTTTTATAGGTTGTACAAGTTATTTCAATTCTACAATGTTTATCATCTTGATACCATGAAAATGTAAGAATCTGGGATTAACTCCGTCAAAGGTGGCAGGATATTTAATCAGGAGTTTGAGAAAATCAGAAGTGTATAGGGGAGGAGAAAAAGGCAATGAGATTTTCACTCAAAGCAAATACCAAAATACATGCCAGGAGAGTTAGAGAGGTCAGTATGTAAAAAAAAAAAAAAAAAATTGTTTACAATAAAACTAGAGAGAAATGTACGTGCGCATTTATCTGCTTTCATGCTAGGGAACAGTTTCCTAAGCTTACAAACAATTAAAGTATCATGGAAGAAAAGGAAAGGCTCAGTAAACTTCATTACTTAAAATGTTTAAGTTTCTGTGTATCAAAAAATGTTCATCAAAATTAAAAGGCAGACATTTGCTCTGGCCAAGATGCAGAAACAGGGACCAGATTTATCCTCCTGCCTTAAACAACCCCCCAAACAAAACAACAACAACAACCATAAAAGTACATGAAACAATGTATTTTTCAAAACAGTAGACATCAGGCAGTGAACAGCAGCGGTCCCTAGGAGACGAGAAACAATCAGCTTGAGGCTTATAATTGCTCAGCTTGCTTCCTCGAGAGAGGAAGGAGGAATTGAGGGGGGAGCCAAACAGAATCCCTGAGCTGATGAGAAAGAGCTGAGGGTCTAGGCAGACCAAAGCAACAAAAGTTCATAGGACAGATTATCAGAAAGCAGAGCATGCACAGGGAGAGAGCCCTGGAGACCTGCAGAGGGGACCACTCACGTATTCAGTCAAGTAAAGATCAGCACATGCCTGGGAGGAAATTATTCAAGGCTCAGAAGAGAAGCATTGGGAAGATTGGAGGGACCAATGCCCACTGCTCATGCAGGGCTAGGAATAGGGTCTGTTCCCACCAACCAGACTAGGAAAATGGACACTTCACGGGGTCTTGGGTACTCAGAAAGGTCCTGCCTCAGTACTGGGAACAGTTCACCCTGAATGGGGCACAGTGCCAGACGCCCTGTTACAAATCAGAAAAACAAGACTAGGAAGGATCAAACCATGACCAGGTAACTTAACTTCACCCCAGAACAAAGCTCCAGAATATTTGTAGAAATACAAAAATAGCCTGCACCAACGAAGGGAAAAACTCACAATGTCTGGCATCTGATCAAAAATTATCAAACAGGCAAAGAAGCAGGAAAAAGTGAGCCATAAGGAGGAGAAAAATCAATCAATCAAAACCAACCATGAAAAGTTAACACTGTAAACTAAAACCCCTAAAGAACACACCAAAAGAACAGCACAGAGTTATAGCTAAAGAGCCACAAAGAAGATAAAATGGAATACATAAAACTCTTGATTAATGCAGAAGAAGACAGAAGAAGAGGAAAAACGGAGAAAAAAAAAGACGGGACAAATAGAACGTGAGTGAGAGATAATGCACTCACACCTACGGGTGAGCACATTAAGTGTAAATGGTCTAAACACCCCAATAAGCGGCAGATATGGTCAGACTGGGTTAAAAAGGCAGAGTCCTCCTAGGTACTGCCTACAAGAAACACACTTTAAGTATAAAGACACACACAGGTTAAAAGGAATTACAGGCCTTTGAAATATACATAAAGCCAAACATGACATAACTGAAAGGAGAAATAGACAAATCCACAATTACAGTCAGAGATTTCAGTATCCCTCTCTCAATAATTAGACAAGTAGGCAGAAAATCAGCAAGAAGGTAGGCAACTTGGGCATTACTGCCAACCAACTTGATTGACATTTATAGAACAAGGCACTCAAATACACATTCTTTCCAAGTGCACATGGAACATTTACCAATATAGACCATGTTCTGGGCCATAAAACAAGACTTAATAAGTTGAGAAGGATTCAAGTTACATAAATTATATTCTTTGACCATAATGGAATTAAATTTTAAATCAATAACACAAAAATCCTTGGGAAATTCTCAAATATTTGGAATTTAAATAACACACTTCCAAATAACCCTTGAGTCAAGGAAAAATCAAAAAGGAAATTAGGAAGCATTCTCAACAGAATGCGAATAAAAACACAACACATGGGAACTTATGCAAAACTGCTATAGCAGGACTCAGGGTGAAATTTCTACCATGAAATGCCTATATTGGACAAGAAGAAAGCTCTCAAATCATTGACCTCAGCTCCCATCCTAAGAAAAACAGAAAAAGAAATGCAAATTAAACCTGAAGTAAGCATAAGAGAGGAAACAATAAAGATCAAGTAGAAGTTGATGAAATAGAAAACAGAAGAACAATAGAAAAAACAGGAAAATCAAACCAAAACTTTGTTCTTTGAGAATATCAATAAAAATTGATAACCCACGAACCAATCTGACCAGGAAAGGAGAGAGATAAAGAGATAGAGCTGAAATTACCAATGTCAGGAATGAGGGAGGTGACATCACTACAGATTGTACAGCGATTACAAGAATAATAAAGGAATATTATGAACAACTTTATGACAATAAATTTGACAGGTTAGATGAAGGTGTCTTTAAAAACACAAAATACCAAAGCCCATATCAAAGAAAAATAGATAACCTGAATAACCCTATATCTATTAAAGAACTGAAAGTGTAGTTTAAAACCTTCCCACAAAGAAAACTCCAGGCCCAGACAGTTTCACTGGTGGATCTTACCAAACAGTTAAAGAAAAAATAATGGCGATTATATACAAATTCTATTTAAAAATTGACTCGTTCTATGAGGCCAGCATTACCTTGATACCCAAACCAAAGATAATATAAGAAAAGAAAACCACAGACCACTATTCCTCATAAACATAGACACAAAAATCCTATACAAAATTTTGCAGATAGAACTCAACAATGTATAATATTGATAATACATCATGACCAAGTGTGTTTTATCCTGGGAATGTAGGGTTGGTACCACATTTAAAAATCAATCAGAGTAATTCACCATACTAACAAACTAGAAAAGTAGAGCCATATGATCATCTCCATAGGTGCAGAAAAAGCATTTGAGAAAATTCAACACTCACTCCTGATTGAAAAAAAAAATACAAAACTCTCAGCAAACTTAGGAGTAGAGGGAAACTTCGTCAGCCAACAAGGGGCATCTAAGACTGAATGTTTTCTCACTTAAATCAGGAACAAGACAAGAATGTCTGCTCTGACCACTTCCATCCAACATTGTACTGGAGGTTCTTGCAATTTGCCAGGAAAATGTCATACGGATTGAAGAGAAGGAAGGAAAACTCCTTTATTCATAGACAACCTGGTCATCCAGAGGTGCAGGGGCAATTCAGTGCACAAATGATAGCATTTCCAATAAATCATGCTGGAACAAATCGGATATCCACAAGCAAAAAAAAAAAAAAAGAGAGAGAGAAGGAGAGGAGGAACTTGGATTTATATCTCATACTACATCCAAAAATTAACTCAAAGTGGATCATAGATCTAAATGTAAAACTAGAACTATTAAAAACATAAGGGGAAATCTCTGTGAATTCGGACAAGGCAAAGATTTCCTACATTCAATATGGAAAGCATGGTCCTTAAAAAAACAAACTGGTGAGTTGAAATTCATCAAAACATTTAAAAAATTGCTCTCCAAAGACACTGTAAAGAGAATGAAAAGATAAGCCACTGAGAGGGAGAAAACTTTTGCAAAGCATATATTTCATAAAGGGCTGATCCAGAATATATAAAGAACTCTAAAACTCAATAATAAACCCAATTTTTGAAAATGGGTAAAGGATTCTTCATTTCACTAAACAGACACTTCACTAAACAAGATAAGTGGATGGCAAATCAGCACGTGAAAAGATGCACGACACCATTAGCTACTGGGGAAATGCAAAATAAAATTGCAGGATAGCACTCTATAAGAATAGCTAAAATTAAAAAGACTAACCATCCCAAATGGCCATAATGTGGAGAAGCCCCACATCTCTGTTGGAAATGTAAACTGATACCGTTTGGCAGTATCTTTTTTCTTTAAAATTTAAGCATAGATGTGACCTCATAATCCTACTTCTAGGCATTTCCCCACGAGAAAAGGAAATGTTTGTCCTTACAAAGACTTTCACATGAATGTAAATAGCAGCTTTATTTTTAATTGACAAAAACTGGAAACAACCCAAATGTCCATCAACAGATGAATGGATAAACAAATTTTTGTGTATCCATACTACGGCAATCAGAAGGAATGTTCCACTGATGCACAAAAAGGCATGGACGAATCTCAAAATAGTTATGTGGAAAGAAAGAGGTCAGACAAAAAAGAGTACATACTATATGCTTCCATTCATAGAAAACTCTAGAAAATGCAAACTAACCAATTCATTGGTTGCTTGAGAATTGCGGGGGGGGGGGGGATGTATGGCATGAAGGGATGGGAGGAGGGATCGCAGGGGTCAGAGGACACTATTAGGGGTGATGGATGTGCTTACCATCTTGATGGTGATGATAGTTTCATGGGTGTCTACACAGCTCAGAACTTGTCATATTGTGTGCTTAGTGTATTGTGTGTCAAGAATACATCAATAGAGCTGTTTTTAAAAAATTAAAAGGCAAATGACAAAAGTGGGAAAATATTTTGAGTCAAATATGACAAGGGGGTAACATAATTAATACATTATATGCACTTGGAAATCCATAAGGAAAACATTAACACCCTAATTAGTTTGCTAGGTGACCATAACAAAGGCCCACAGCCGGGGCAGCTTAAACAGCAGATATTCACTGTCTCCTGTCCTGGAGGCTGGAATCCCAGATCCAGGTGTGGGCAGGGCTGGTCTTCCTGAGGCCTCTCTCCTCAGCGTGTAGACGGTCGTCTTCTCCCTGTGTCCTCACAGGGTGGTCCCTCCATGTGTGTCTGTGTCCTGATCTCCTCTTCTCATAAGGACACCAGTCCTATGGGATTAGGACCCACCCAAGTGACTTCATTTTACCTTAATCACCTCTTTAAAGGCTCAGCTCCAAACACAGCCACATTCTGAGGTGTTGGGGGTTAAGACTTCCACATATGAACGTTTGGAGGGACACAAGTCAGCCCATAACACAGCCTTATAGAAAAAAATGAGCAAAAGGCATAGAAAAGTTACAGAATCAGAAATGCAAATGACCAATAAATACATCAAAAAGGTGTGAAACTAAAGTATCAATGAAAACAAATGAGACGCCGTCTCCCCCTCCTCCACTTCTCCCTGCTCCAGTTTGCAAAGGTCTCCCCCAGTGCTGAGGACCCTTGGTTATTGTGTGCCAGACCCCAGCTAGAGGTGGGTCTCATGAAGATGCCAAGAACCCCTGGGGAAAGACCTGCAGGGCTCAGGGGACGTCCTCCAGACAGGCCACGGGAGGTGGGGGGGTGCATCCCACAGGGCTAGTTCTGAACATGGACGGCAAACACCTGATGAAAAGAAATTCAAATTCTAAGGCAGGACAAGAAAAATTTCAACATGAAATTTTTTCTCTGCCCTTTGGCCTCTCCCCTCCCCTCTGGTGGGCATTATGCATCTGCATTATGCATTAACCAGACCTCCCCAAGGAAAGAAATACCTGCTCAACCATAAAAATCTATTTTTCTTCTTTTGACGTCAGCCATGTAACTCTTTAGAAGATAACATTCCTTTCTCAGTCCTGTAAGAGGTCACGATGACCCACCACTGGCCTTGTACGTGCAGACATCTTTGGTGGACTTTATGAGAAACAGCAATATATCATTTCCCTTAAAGATAGCAACTGGTACAGAACAGACCGGCCAGATGACCGGGGGAGATACTGGGCCACACCTAATAGAAGTTCTTAGCTTAAATACTTGCTCGTGACCTTATTAATGTCCTTAGCTATATGACGTGTATTCCGCCTATTTTACAAGATGATTGTTTCTTGCATTACCAAATGTGTGATTGAGCCTCAGATAACATTAATGATGATTAGGAGACTTGAAATGATTGATCAAATATACAGTTGTATAAGATCAATGATTGTGATAGTGTAACTCTAGATGTAGGAAGAAGTACAGAAAGAGGGACCCGTTTCCTGGACCATAACAGACTAGTAGGACAGGGGGTCCAGAGGCTTTGGGTGACTGTTAATAGGGCCTGGTCCAGCAACAGCACCTTGGGTGACCCGTCACGGAAATCCTTGTCTGACTCGGGAATGAGCATTCCTAGCGCCGTGGAACAAACTGGTCACGAAATGCTTCCCGAACCTTGGTTGAAATTAAGACGGAAAGGGAGGGATTGTAAAATAAAGAATGTTGCCCACCATCCAGTTCTACAAGAATGAAGTCATCAGCCACCACAGTCGCTGACCTACAACACACCCTGAAAGAGGTTCAGGACAAAGGAGCAGGATGAGGCACTCTGGGAAAACTGGCAGAACTGGCCCTCAGATAGTTTTTCAGGAGAAAATGTTATGAACCCAGTTTCCTGCATCTTCCCATTCTTAGAAAAGCACTAAAACCATTAAAAACATCTTCTACAAGATGTGTGCTTGACTGCACGTACCCCTTTATCAGAATCACGTATTTACTGGTCTCCCCCCCTTCCCTCCTTGGAATTGTCCTCAGAGCTTTCTGAAACATTTGGAGTCTCCCAAGTTACAAAAACAGGCTGTGATACAGAGATTTATAAGAAATATAGGTCTGGTCTTTGTCCCCACTCCCTGGCTGCCAGCTTCCTCCCAAGACCCTTGGAATTTCCTGAGCAGTAAGACCAATGGGAGCATCATTTATTGTAATATTTGGAGTTTTGTCCTCAGTTCCTCGAACCGCTGAGAGCCATGAAGGTGAAATGGGTGTCTTGTTATTCGTATTCATAGCAAGTCCCTTTGCAGCGCTACTGGGTTTCTGCTCATGAGGAGGCTTTGGGAAAAGACCTAAGGGAGGGGGCTGAGGTCAGGAGAGCCAACCCTGAGCAGAGGACTAGAGACAGGCTGGAGGTTGAATCCATGATCAGCGGCCAATGATTTAATCAATTGTATTCTATAATGAAGCCTCCCCAAACCCAGAAAGATGGGGTTTGGACCGCTCCTGGGTCTGTGAACCCGGGGGGATCTCAGGGCCTGGTGCTTAGAGAGCATGAGTGCTCCCAGCCCCCTCCCCACACCTCACCCTCCCCATCCCTCCCATCTGGCTGGGGGCCTTTGCACATGCCGTCCGCGTGCCCTGGAAATGCTGTCTCCTCTGTGGGGCCTCTCTGACAGCCTCATTAAAGCCCCCTCCAACCTCCGTTACCCTTCCCCCCACCCCACATTTCCAAGGGAGCCCAGTGTATCTCACTCTTTTATTTTATTCAGGTGCCCGCATCCTCAGCTGCAGCCCCGAGGTGCTTCCAAGCTCATCTCGTCCCTCCCTTGGAGCACTACAGCGAAGCCCACTGCTCTCTGAAGGAAGCCCCAGCTCCCCAGTGTGACTTGCAAAGCGCAGCGGGGAAGCTGCCCTCCCAGGAAGACTCCTGCTGACCACCCACCCCCCCCCTCACCTGCCCATGGGGGGTCCTCCTCCCCTGGGCCACTTCTGGGCCTCCCCGGCACCAAGGCGTGGTGGGGCCCCAGGTGGGGATGTCAGATCTAGCAAATGAAAATGTATGTTAAAACATAAAAGAATTATATCCCTACACGCCTGTTAGGCCCACATCCAAAACACTGACACCAACAAATGCGGGTGAGAATGTGGAACAACAGAATCCGCCTTGTTGCTGGTGGGGATGCAAGATGGCTCAGCCACTTTGGAAGACAAGCTGGTGGTTTCTTACAGAACTACACACACTCTCACCGTACGATCCGGGCGTCATGCTTCTTGGTACTTACCCAAAGGAGCTGAAAACTTACGTCCATGCAGAAACCTCCACCTGGAGGTTTACAGCAGCCGATTCATAATTGCCAAAATGTGGAGGCAACCAAGATGCCCTTCGGTGGTTGAGTGGATCCATTTCCGTGGTACCTCAGACAACGGAATATTATTCAGTGCTAAAGAGAAAGGAGCCATCAAGCCACGAAAAGACACAGAGGAAACATAAATGCCTATGACCAAGAGAAAGAAGCCAATCTGAAAAGGCTACATACTGTATGATCCTAACCACAGGACATTCTGGAAAAGGCAAAACCATGGGGCCAGTAAAACGACCTATGGTTGCCAGGGGTTAGGAGGAGGGATGAAAATAAGGAGCACAGATGGTTTTTCAGGCAGTGAAACTACTCTGTAGTTACTCTGTAACGGTGGACACAGGTCGTTATACATCTGTCAAAACCTGTAGAATGTACAACACCAAGAGTGAACCTTAACGTGAACTAAGGACTTCAGCTAATATTAATGTATCGGCATTGGTCCATCAATTGTAACAACTGTATCACATCC
The DNA here is from genome assembly GCF_028021215.1 of Eschrichtius robustus. Lineage (NCBI taxonomy): Eukaryota > Metazoa > Chordata > Mammalia > Artiodactyla > Eschrichtiidae > Eschrichtius > Eschrichtius robustus. The sequence goes on along the minus strand of NC_090834.1, from coordinate 113,064,007 downwards.
GTGCAAGTGTTAATAATTCGGGAGAATGGGGGGCAGGAGAGACAGAGTATAGGGAATTCTTTGTACTCTCTGAGCAATTTTTCTGTACACCTAAAATCATTCTTAAAAGAGTCTATTAAAAAACAAATAACAAAAAATGTTGTTTATCTGAGCTTCAGATTTAACTGGGCCTCCTCTCCTTTACTTGGCAAACTTAGCCGCGTGAAGCCATGAAAAGCAGTGAGGGGATAGATGTGATGACACAGGGGAAGGAGGAGGAGAGGAGGGCCACACGTGGGCTCCCCAGGCTGCGGGGGTCGAGACCCACCTTACACTCATAGGTCCCAGGCCTTGAGGGGAGGAATCCAGTTGGCAGATAATCAGAGAAGCAGGGTCTGAGTGTTGGGGGTCTGCACCATTGAGACACCATCCCGGCCCCACCCTCCTCGAGGACCTCAGCTCCCTCAGCCCCACTGATCACAGCAACGCCCACTGAAATCCAGCACGGTGCCTAACTATGGCCCCTCCCATCAGGCACCCACGGCTCTGAGCTCCAGTTCCTGCCACATCTCTGAGCACCATCAGGACCTTTGGGTTGGAATATGGCTGCTGAGTTAAAGCTTTACAGAAAGAAGAAGAAAGCCTCCTGGCCTCCAAGTCCGGGGGCCCCCATTTTCCAGCTCCAGCCGTCTCCCCACCTCCTTGGGCCCTGCCAAGGTCACCTGCCAGCCTCACGGGGCCCTGGCACAGCAGCCCCTGCAGCTCAGGCTCCCTCCAGCATGGCGTGTCCCCCTGCAAACGAGCCTGGACCCCCTCCATCCCACAAGGGCCGGACATTTCTCTGCCCTCCCCTGGTCCTCCCCAGCAGGCCATTGTCCCTCCCCCCGCCCCCCAAGTCACAGCTGACCCCTCCCCAGCACCCGCTCCCCAATGTCAGTTTCTTCATCCTAGACGAATCCACGTGAGGTCTCCACCACCAAACACTCCAGTAAGCAGGGCACTCCAGCCCCCTCCCCAGCACCCAGCCCCTCCCAGAAGCGCGATGCCTGCCCCTCCTCAGGCTCCTTCTGTTCTTGCCTCCTTGACGTTCCATCCCCACGCTGGAGGCCTGCTCCCTTCCATCCCCACGCTGGAGGCCTGCTCCTGGCGGCCTCCCGGCAGGGACCTTCCCCTGCTTCCTGGGGTCCCTTCTCTCCCTGCAGACTGTGGAATGCCCTCCCTGCCCTGAAGAGCACTTAGGGTGGGGTGCTGTGGGATGCACAGGGGAACCAGACAGTCTGGTTGGGGGAGGCTGGAAGCAGGGAGCAGAGGGGACCAGGGCCTGGGTACCGGGACCGGGAGTGGGGAGGCTGCGGCCCTCTCCTCCCCACAGGTCTGCCTGCTGCGTGTGTGTCTGCGGGGGGGGTGGGGTGGGGTGGGGGGGCAGTGGGCCCAGGGTTTGGCCCTATGGAGGGGGTCCCCTGTGAGTGTTGTGCTGTGCAGAGGCTGGAAGTGGGGTGCCCAGCAGAGGCCTGGAGAAGCCAGCAGCCTCACAGGGGAGGCGTGGCTGGGGCACTTGGTTGGGGGGGGTCTCAGGGGATGGGGAGAGTGGCCCAGGGCAGGGGCCCCAGCTGGGCAGGCCAGAAGGACTGGGGTGGGGGCCAGGGAGGGAGGGAGGAAACCACCTCCGCCAGGTGGAGAGAGGGGCCTCCGACACACCCTCCCCTCCCCAACTCCCCCAGCCTCCCACCTTGGCCAGCAGCTGGAAGGGTGGCAGGCTCTGGGCGGGATGACCTGCAGTTACCCTGGGCACGGGCGGGTGTGTGGGGGGCATGCGTGGTGGTCCACTGGTGTGCTGGGCCCAGGGTGGAGGGGGGACATGTGGGACCGGGGTGTGCTGCCGGGCATGAGCGGGGCGTGAGGGGTGGGGAGTGGGTACTGGGTGAGCGGAGCTTCGGGAGTCAGGTGGGGCCCAGGTGCGCAGGGCGATGGAGGTCAGGTGGGGTCAGGCGGGGCTCAGGTGCGCAGGGCGGTGGGGCTGGGGCGGGGCGGGCCGCCAGGTGCGGCCCAGGTGCACGGGCTGCGCGCGTCCTCCCGGGAGCCAGGGGGCGCTGCGGCGGTGCGGGTCCGGGCCGGGCCCGCCCCTCCTTCCGCCCGCGGCCCCGGAAGCCGGCGATGGCGCGGAATGTGCTGTGAGTGGGGGTCCCGGGGCGCGGGGTCGGGGGCGTGGCCGCGCCCGGGACTTTGCTGCGGGGGCCGTGCCGGGCCGCGGGGACGCGACTCAGAGCCCCGCGCGGAACGTGCGGCGTCGAGGCGCCCGTGGGGGCGGGGCGGGGCGGGCTCGGGGCGGGGGTGGTCGTTCCGGAGCCGGAGGGGCCCGGGCTGCCCCTTGGGGGTCGCGCCTGACGCTTGGCGAGGGCGGGTGGGACAGAAGGTTCGCGGGTCTGGGCCCCGCCGACCTCGGGCTTCGGCCCCCTCCGGCCGACCGCGCCCCCGACCCCCGCAGCTCCCCAGGGGCCCCAGACTGCGCCCCTTGCAGTGCTCGCCGCTGGTCACCAGGGGGAAGGTGTGAGCCTGGGTGGCCGCCCGCCGGCCTGGACCCCCACGAGGGCAGAGCGAGGCTCGGTCCTGGGCGAGCAGCCCTGCGCTCCCAGAACCTGCCCCTCCCGCCTGTCCGGCACAGCGGAGAAGGCTGTGCCACCAGCTTCTAATGGGGCAGCTGCCACGTGGGACTGGGTCGCCAGGAGACCCCGGGAGACGTTACCTAGCACTCAGCTCAGCACTCGTTCTTCTGCGGGTGCCCCGGCCTGTGCCAGGGTGCCACACCCTGGACCTCGGCTCCTGACCCCCTCACGCTTCCCAGACTTGTGAGGCCCAGAGGCAGCGTGAGATTTGGCTTCACTGAGCCCCCTTCCCTGGTGCTGGGTGCTCCCCAAGATCAGGGGCCACGTGCTGTGCTGCAAATTGGTCACCAGGGACCCTAGATGGCATCCTCAGCCCCTGTGCCCACCCTCCACCAAGACCCGTCCCCTGGGCTCCCAGTAGACCCCTGGCCCCCTTGCAGCCCCTGTGGACCTTGGGCCCCCTCCTCACCCCAGCCCCGAGGCCCAGTTGGCAGCGTAGCCCTCCTGGCCCACCAAACCCCACCGGGAGCATGGGTCCAGCTGGCAGGGGCAGTTGGGTGGGAGCCACAGGTGGTGGCCGCCTGCACCTTCTAGATGCCTCTGCTCACTTTGGGGGTTTTGGGGGTGGGGCAGGCGGGCGGTCAGCTTGTAGCTGGTGATCTGCACACACTACCTCTCCCGAGCCTCTTATCTGTTGATCTTCACGCTTGTCAAGGATGAACTGGCGTTCCCAGCGCAGGGGGTGTGGAGGTGGCCCCATCCCTTTCCCCACCGCGGGGGTGGGCCAGTGCAGAATAAGCTGGTTCTGACCGATCCCCCCCTCACCTGAGCTGAAGGGAGCTAGAGGGCGCGCCCTGTGTGGGGCCCATTCCTGGAGGGCGACAGCCATGCGGGGGCCGCGTGCCTTTGGGACCGGCACTTTGAACAAACACATGACTCTGAGCCTGTTTACGGGGTGGGGTGGGCATGTCCTCTGGCCTCTCTTCATGAATCATTCACCGGTCCTTTCCAAAGGCTGACCTTGGGGGTCAACAGGCCACACTGCCCCGGGGACTGGGGACTGGCTGCCCACGCCGGGTGAGCAGAGGGGGTGGCCTGTGGGTGACTGCCCCCTTGGCTCCCCGGCCCCATGGGCGTGATGACCTGTGGACCCTGCTGGGGTGTCCTGGGAGCCTCGTGTTCTGAACGTTTGACACGACCCCTCTCCCCCTTGTAGGTACCCTCTGTACCAGCTGGGCAACCCCCAGCTCCGGGTCTTCCGTACCAACTTCTTCATCCAGCTGGTGCGGCCCGGCATGGCCCAGCCCGAGGACACTGTGCAGTTCCGGATCCCCATGGAGTAAGCCCCCCCTCCCCGCCCCCAGAGGAATTCAGGCTGGGGAGTGCCCCGAGGGGCCCACAGCCCCAGAGGTGCCGCCAAACCCCACTCACAAGCAAGGTTCTTCCTGCCGTGAAAATTATGCAGGCAGCTCCGCACTGTCCGAGGTCTGGTGTGTGCAGGGCCTCGGGGTGTTCTGCTCCCCGCCGCCCCCGGGAAGCCTGGCCTGAGACCTGACTTCTCTTCTTGCCTCGGTCCTGGCTGCTCTTTCCAGGAGGCTGGGCTGTGACTCCTGCACCCGCTCACCGTGGCTTCCAAAGCCTTCGTCCTCAAGTGGGGCCTTCACGGAGGCCCCAGTTACCGAAGGGACACAGCCTCCCTGTGTCCAATGCTGAAGTCTTAGGGGTTCCGGGGTTGGCTTGAGCTTCCGTGTGAGGCCCATGTAGGGTGTAGCCCACCATCCCCTTGACCGTCATTTCTGGGAAGCGCCTGCCGGGAGGGTGCTGCGGGCAGGGCAGCAGCTGCAGAGCGGGTGGCCGGGCGCTGCGGGCAGCTCCTGGCAGCCAGGGGGCACTCGCAGACCGTCCCGCCCCTCCCCTTGAAAGCTGGGCCCCCAGGGAGTGTGACCAGTGGAAGGGAGAACAGAGCTGAGTCCTGGGGGCTGGTCCCCCGTCACCCCCTCACTGCTGCGTCCAGATGCAAGTGTGCTGGGTGGGGACCAGGGGCTGCATCTCCGGAGTCAGCGGGGCCCGGCCTCAGCCCTGGCCTCCCCCGAGCCCACTCCCACCCCGGGGCCTGCGGTCGGCAGCTCACCCCGTCGGGCGGGCCGCCTTGTACCCCGGCCCTGTTCAGACTTCCTTTCTTTCTCCTTTGCCCCAGGATGACCAGAGTGGACCTCAGGAGTTACCTCGAGCGCATTTACAACGTGCCCGTGGCTGCCGTGCGGACGAGGGTGCAGCACGGTGGGTGCCCAGGGCGGGGGCTGCCCTCTCTGGTGTGGGCTCCTCCGCAGAGCTCCCGTGGCCCAGGCTGCCCGCGTCGCTGGCCTGGTCCCCCTCGCAGCCACTCTGGCACGTGGTCCTTTGCGCATGAGGAAACTGAGGCACGCGCAGGGTGGAGGTGGCCTCCCAGGGCTGGAACTTGGGTGGCCTGGCCCTGCCGGCTGCTCAGAGCAGGGCCCCACGCTCAACCCACCCACCCGCTCCCCCGCCTGCCCCCGGGCCGGTCAGCAAAGCGCTGTTTTTATTCCCCTGGGCCTTTCTCGTTCCTTCCTGTTGACCCCTGCCCCCCAGCCCCCGGTTGCCCAGTTGTAAATATGACGACCCTCCGTCGAGGGGAGGTCAGACAGCAAGAGCCTCTGTGCTGACAGGGCAGAAAGCCGTTTCTTGAGTTATTTTAGACACGTTTGGGTTTCCACCGCGTGGAGGTTGGCGGTGGTGGCGCCTGCCCGCGCGAGCCTGGCCTAGTGGCCCAGGGCGTGCCGCCTGCAGTCTGTAGCCCGACGGTGCCTGCGTGTTTGCCTGTTTCTAGAAAGTGGGTTCCTGGATTAGTGGGGCTGGAAACGTCATGCTGGGAGTGAAGGTTTTTGTCTCCCCCCCCTTCCGACAGGTTCCAGCAGGAGGAGGGATTACAGGAACGTCAGGATAAAGAAACCAGACTCCAAGGTGGCCTACGTGCAGCTGGTGAGCGCTCACCCCGGCCGTGACGTGGGGCGGGGGGCGGGCAGGATCCTGGGGCCCCCGGCTGGCACCTAGTTCTCACCCTCGTGGAGCCCCGGGGGGAGCTGGGGTTCAAAGCACAGCTCAGAGGTGGGAGGGGACGGGTGCTGGGGGACTTCTCGGGGGCCAGCCCTGGATGTGCGGTGGGCGGATGTGGGCCCGCTGGGCTTGGGGTGGGTTCAGGCAGAAACCAGGGCTGGCGAGCGTCAAAGCAAGGAAGCAGTTAATGCCATGCGGGTGGAGGTTCCCGCTGGGGCCTCGGTGTCAAGCCAGACCACTTGGGGCGTGCTGGGGTCCTGGCTGACCCCCCCCTCTCCTCTGGGCCTGACTGCGGGGTGCGGCACACTCCCCCAGGTTCTCTTCACTGTGTCCCCTGCCTAGCGAGGGGCTCCGGAAAGAGCGTCCAGCACCCCATCTGAGCCTTTGCTGACCGAAACCCAGACCTGGCTAGAGGAAGGCACGCGTTTTCCAAGCCCCTTTCCGGGCTCTTCCTTTCCAGCCTGAGCTGCCCCCAGACATGCTTTCCCAGATATGCTCTTGACTCAGAATGGACAGCCTTGGCCCCCCAGCACCAAGGCCCCGTGGGCTCCGGGCAGGATTCCTCTGCCGGGGCACGTGACCTTGGACCTGCCCACAGAGTCTGTTGGCTGCCCTGCGTTTGAAACCCTGGGCGGCGGGGGAGGGGGTGGGGGTCTTCCAGTCTCTTTACTTTCCTCCTCAACAGCCTGGGTCAGAGCGGGGAGCCCGCGGGCCCCGGGGCCGCTAGATGGCAGTAGCGCTATTATGAAAACACCCACCGGCCCCAGGGCCTATTTTGGGCCTTAGGAGGCAGTTTGTTGAAAGACCAAGTTAGCATGGCAGCTTTTCTGAAAAACAGTCACAGTTGTTCTAAACAGGGGCCCCCGTAATTATTTGGCCTAATATTTGCTGTGCATAAAATCAGCCAGTCCAGGCAGGGAGAGTGGCCGTTGGCCTTATAAAGACGCCTGTGTCCTCTGTGTTAAATCGGGCCATCTGTCTTTGTCACGGCACGCCGGTTGACACCCCATATGTCGGCATTCGCCACGAGGCCCTTCAGCGAGAGCTATAGTTACAAGTGGCTTTTGAGTCATCCGAGCCCTTGTGTTTCCCGGGCCCCACCTTGCTCTGGAAGCTGAGCTGCGCGGCCTGGGATCTGGTATCTGCAGCTGCCACCCGGCCGCCTTTCTTCCCCTGTGAAATCAGGGCCGCACAAGTGGGGGCACAGGGCGTCCCCGCCAGGCACGCTTCCCTCCGCTGCAAAATTCAATTTGTAACGGATCCCCCCCCCCGCCTCCACCCCGCCCGACTCCGGCAGATCTCTGCCTGGAAACCGGCCGGGGGGTTGGACCCTCGCCCCCCGAAGGGGTTCCCTCTCTGTCCTCCGTCTGCGGAGACGTCCTCCCCGTGTGTCCCTTGGGGCCTCGTTTCTGGGCTTCTCATCACCGAGCTGATCGCAGAGCACACAGAGGTCCATCAGGAAGACAAGTGAAATTCCCGGCTTTGTTCGGAGTTGGCTGCTTTGGGAAAGCTGGTCCCCCGTAGTGGGGGTCCCGGGTTTCCTCCCACGAGCTGATAACCGTCTCTTTGGCCCAGAGTCGGGGAGCTAGCGAGCCTGGGTCACCCCACAGCAAGGAGCCTCGGCCCCCAGGCTGAAGCTGAAGCCTGCTGGTGACAGAGAGCCTGCCCCTCCCCCCCCCACCCCGCCACCCTGCCCGCCCCTCACCGTCCCGGGCCGGCGTCTTAGCTTTTCACTGCGACACTTTCCTCCCCTCATGTTCTTTTCCGCTGGTCAGCTTTGGAAGGATGGAGGGTTTTATTTCTGAAAGTACAAGGTGAATTTCTCTAGGAAGGGAACCCCCAGGAGCCGCAGTCGGCACCCACACCCGGCGCTTGTCTCGGTGAGAAAACGAGGAATTTCTCCCAGCGGCGCCCTCCGTTTTTTCCCAAGCTATTGCGGATTGCCATCTTTGTATTTATATTTTAAAATGTCATTTTAGGTTTCCCCCACCTCAGAAAACTAGCAGAATCACCTCGGTATATTAAACATAAATCCCCCATTCTGGGCAATCAGCCCTGCATGTAAACTATTGCCCTTTGGTATTTTAAAGAAGAAGAAAGAAAGTTTTGAAGTGTGTAAGCGACTCCTCCTGCAGGCTGGCTACCGAGCACACGGTTGCTGCCTTTCATCACTCGGGGCCTGCACTCCGCGCCGTGTGAGCGGGATTTATAAACCTCCCGTTCTCAGGGCCGAGTACGTGGGCTGTTTCAGATCACGCTTGGCCGCCTGCCCGAATCCAAATGTCTTCACAAAACAAGGGTCTCCAAGAACCAAGCGCACTTCACTGATTTTACTTATTAAAATTTTCCAGATCCGGTCCTTCTCTGCCCGTCTGGAGGTGGACGGCGCAGCCCTGCGAGTGTTGGCCCGGGTCGTTCTCCGCCCCCCCCGCCCCCATCCTTGGAACTGCTTTGCGATGTGTAGCACGTGGAGGTGGCCCCGCACCTCACGTTGTTTGGGGTCCCCTCCTCCCTCCGGCCCACTGACGGGCCGGGCTGGTACCCCGACCACGTGCTGGGGGTCCGGGCTGGGACTTGGCCGGCACTCACGTGTTCTGAACTTTTAGTGGAAGATGTAAAACCAGTTAATTTGCAAAGCCGGTCTTGATTTATAGACTGCTCGCATGTACGTTTCTTTGTACGTTACGTGCGTTTTATTTGCCAAGCTCTGAGCCGGGAGGAGGGTTAGTCTTTAATGTGGGTAAAGGCCTGTAGGTATTTTGGGTGGAAGACGTTCCAGGGAGGCAGCAGACACGATCTGTGCCTTGTTTCCTCGCCCCTGCCCCCAGTATGGCCGGGCGACTCCTGCCTGGAGTGGGTGCTCTGCTGGGCTCCCCCGGATGGGGGCACGCTGCCTGAAGAGCTGGCCTCAATGAGGGGCCTTGTCACAGCAGTGGTTTCCACCGCAGAGGGCTGGGGCCCGGCCTGCGTCTGTCCTGCAGGCGATGGGCCGGCAGGTTCCATCTGGCCACAGACCTTCCCACGGGGCTCCCGGCCTGTCCCGCCCGCGCTGCAGGCTGAGCCCGTGTCTTTCCTCCCCAGGCGCACGGACAGACCTTCACGTTCCCAGATCTGTTTCCTGAGAAAAAGAGGCCTGAAGGCAGTTCTGCAGATGAGGACCTGCGGGACCAGGTCCTGGAAGACCAGCGGCGGAGGCAGAGCTGCGACCCCCGGCGCGGGGGCGTCCCCGGCTGGTTCGGCCTGTGACGGGCGGCTGACAGCTCAACTCAAATAAAAGTGCTGCTTGTGGAGACCGGCCCAGGCCCCCCCCCACCCCATGCTCTGTGCTCTGGGCCCTGCCCCCACCCTGAGAGCAGGGGCCCGGCCGCGGGTGGCCCGCGTGTCTCGTCAGGGTCCCATGGGCGCAAGGCGAGCCAGGCAGGCCCAGAACCCTGTCCAGCTGGGGGGGAGACCCACTTCCAGAGCACCCAGGAAGTCATCCTGAGCTGCTCTGTTGAAGAGCTTGCTTCGGGCGGTTTATGGGGGAGATCAGAGTGAGTGCTGAGGGCAGGGGTCGGGGTGGCCACTGGGAGAGAGCCCGTCCGGGCTGGGGGTCCAGGGTGGCGCAGTCCAGTGTGGTCTTGAGCAGGGAGGGCGGGGGATCCAGAGAGAGTGGGGTTTAGGGGACTAGTCCAGAGCAAGGCCGCGTCTGGAAAGATTGCCGGGCCGAAGGCTTGCAGGTGGGAAGCGGAGCGCGGTCAGGGACGACCAGCACCCGGGCACCCGCGGGATGGGGGTAGAGGTGGCGCTGGTCCCGGGGGGTCCGGGAGCCTGGTTCCCTGCATCTCCGGTTCCTGAGATGCACCCGCAGCTTGATTTCTCTCTGAATCACACTCTGCAGCTAAAAGCCTAACCCTGAGCGCCCCCGGGAGCCAGCGCCCCGCAGCCGCCCCCGGGCAGGGGGAGCCGTGAGGCCACACCCGGTTGGCTGGGCCCGTCTCTGAGTGTCCGCGGGCCTGGAGATATGGGGAACAAGCAAGAAGGCATTGTGGGTGCGCTCGGGGAATCAGGCCACGTTGCCCCTGGGGTGGGACACGGATGCCAGATGCCACGAGGGCTCAGGGACCACCCTCCTCCGCGGCCTCCCGGCTCCCCGTTCTGGAGCTTGGCTCTTCCCTCCGCGGGGGAGACAGTGGGGAGCCGGCTTGGCCGGCCCCCTCCACCCCGAGGGACACGGGGGGCGTCACGTGGGCCTTTGAAGCTCCCCTCCGGCTGGAGGGTGAAGGTCCGGGCAAACTCCACCCTTCAGCGTTGATTTAAAGTGATGGGGAAGGTCGGGAAGGAGGCTGGAGAACGGAGTCAATGGTATTTTCCTGAGAGAAATAATTCATGGGGCCCCGAGGACCCCGACTCAAGGCCAGGGGAGGAATCCCATCCTTCATCTGCTGCACTTCCAGAGCTGGCCGCCCGCACGCCCCCGGACGCAGCCCCCAGACCCTTCCCACACGGCGGCCCTCTGCTGTCCTCGCTGTGCCCTCCACATCCCCCAGGGCCTGGCATCTGCCGGTCACGGCCACGGAGGCGGGCCGAGGCGTCCTCTGTCCTCAGCACCCCCAGGGCTGGTGGATGGAGTGGCCACAGCAGCGCCGGGTGGGGGTGGGACACGGGGTGTCCGGCACAGAGCCGAGTGTGCGGGGCAGGGGTGGGGTTGCCTTGCAGGGCGCTGAGCAACAGGAAACGGGCCTTCAGCTGGGGGGCTGCTTGCCCCCACCCCAGGCACGGAGCCTTGAGAAGGCGCTGTTTGACACCCCTGCCCCTCCCTGGCTGGAGGCTGGAGGCTAGAGGCTTGGCAGGGAGACAGCCGGTGCCTCCTCGGGAGGTCTCCCTGCCCCAGGTCGGTGGGCCCCGTGATCGTCTTCTCCGAGCCTCCGTCTCCCCCTTCCTTGCGCGGCTGGGAGATGGTGGTCAAGACTTCTGGTCCCAGCATCCTCTTCCCCTCTGCTCCTCCACACGTGGGGACCAGAGGAGGGTCTCCCGGGGGCCCCCTAGGCTGGGTGTCATCCTGCCCACTCAGGCCTTTGCTGGACAGCCTCACGTGGGACTGGGAACAGCGAGGGCCCGACCCCGTGGACTTGGGGGCTCCTTTTCCCGTGGGGACAGTCCTGCCAGGAGCGCCCCGGGCCAGCGCCTGGGGGAAAGTATATGGACAAAGGAAGAGGGCTTGAGCCCACAACACCGCCCCCTGTGCCTCCCTTCTTTAGGGCCATTCGTCGCCTTGTGGGGGCTGTGAGACCCAGGATACGGCAGGCAGAGCCCGCGAGGGGCGGCGCTGGGGGCTGGGCCAGCCGCCTTCTCAGTCCCCTTCTCAGTCCCCTGTGGCTGCCACGGGCCCTGCTTGGAGCCAGCAGGCCTGTGCTGATGAGTTATAGTTGCAGCAGGCCCGGCCTGTGGCCCACGGGACGCATCCCAGACCCCCCAGCAGCTCCAGGTGAGGCCCGGCCGCCAGGGCTGCCAGGATGGAGCGGAAGCCCATCTGGCCGCAGCCCCTCCGCCAGCGTCTGGTTTTCCTCTTCAAGGGCCAGAGTCTCCCCGGGGCCGCATCATGCTGTCATCCCAGCTCCACGTGCATCGTTTAAGTAACCGACTGCAGGTGACCCACCGCCTGGCTGGGCCCCTCGGCCGGGGTGGGGAGGGCCCGCTCACTTCTGCAGCTGGGACCCCCAGTTGAGTCGGGGGCTCCATCCTCTGGCCTCTGGGCGGCCTCAGCAGGGGACCCGGGCCCAGGGACACAGCCGGTCGTCTGGGCTGCCCCTCCCACCCCCCAGGCCTTAAAACACAGAGGAAACTAAAGAAGTCGGTCCCCTTGAGGGTGACTCCGGAGGGGGTCCCCTCCCACCTCCCGACTTTCATGTAATTCTGAACTCCACTCATGAATGAACGAATGCGTGAGCGTGCGTGAATCACTGGTGAACACCCCAGTTCAGCACATCAGCTTGGCCACACGGGAGAGCCCTGCCCTGTCTGCGGGTTTGAGAATCGGGCAGGGCCTGGGGCGGGGTCCAGGTGGGCCCCCAGCCGCTGTTTTCACTGAAGCTGGCGGTTGCGGCTGCCGCCTGCTTCCTGGCTGTGAAGACGCGCTCGCCACCCCCTCACATCACAAAGGGCAGAAGAGCCAGCTGGTCAAGGGCTGTTCTTTTCTGTTTTCAAACAGCTTTATTGGGATATGGTTCGCATCCTACGGTACCCCGTCGTAAGTGTGTCGTTTGATGTCTCAGTGTTCAGGCCGGTGTGCACCTATCACGGTGATCGGTTTGAACACATTCTCATGTCACCCACAGAGCAGCCCCGCACCCTCCTGCCGACGCTCGCCACCCCCGCCACTCCCCACCCCAGCCCCGCCGACACAAGCCTGCTTCCGTCTCTGCGGATTTGCCTGCTCTGGACACTTCATGGAAATGGAGTCTGTGCTGGCTTCTGTCACTCAGCGTCACGCCCTCGGGCCCATGCTGTAGCCCGCGTCAGGGTTTCCTTCCATTGCGTGCGTGGGCCCCAGTCTGTGTATCTGTTTGTCCGTGGATGGCGCTTGGCATGTGTGTTATCATTGCTCGGGGATGTCGGGTGCTTAGCCTGGAATGTTTCACGGGAGGCCGGGGCTGCCTCACCACCAGCAAGGGTGTTTATCAGTCCCTGAAAGTCCCCAAAGGCTGTGGAGAGATGGGCCACGTCTGCAAACTGCCTGGCTGCTGGATAGGGCCTGGTCAGGGGTGTCAAACAGCCTGCCCCCTCGGGGCCCTGGGAGCTCCACTGGGGTCAGGGGCGGGGTCAGGGGCTGGCACGGGGAGGGGGTTTCCAGACAGCCCCAGGACCCCCATCCCTGTGCCTCTCTCCTTCCCTAAATGCCGCGCCTCGGGTCCAAAAGACGCTCAGTTCCGGCCCTCGGAAACCCTCCTTTCCCCGGGCATGAGGGCTGGCACACGTGTGCACTGGTCCCCAAGTCGCCCTGCGTGTGGGTGCCTGTCCCATCTCTGTAACCGACACTGAGTCCCGTCAGGACAAAAGTTTCCATCTCCTCTCAGAGCTGAGCTGGCTCTCTCTGCATGTCCCGCCGTGCGCAGGGGCACCCCACCCCAGGAAAACCCCTCCATTTCTGCCAGCGCCCCACACCTGCCTCCCCGGCCTGGCCCTGGGGCGCTTGGCTTCTTGGGAGAAAGGGAAAGGTTCCCCGGAGACCTGGGTCTCCTTCCCAGGTTCCCACTCGCCCAGCCCGGAGGGAGCTGCACCCCACAGGGCTTGGCCCAGACACCCCAAGACGGACGCGGGGACACCCGGGCCACCGGCCTGGGAAGCAGCGGCCAGGATGGCTCCCCACGCGGCCCACCAGGCCGACATGTTCAGCATCTGTGTCGCTCCTTCCTGACTGAGATCGTCCCCAGCACCAATCCCCCCAGATCACTTCATTATTTCTTTGTAAATAGGGCTTTTCCTAGTCAAAATAATCACCGTGTTTTGTGCTGCTCCCACATCTGGCTTTGATTGGCCCCCACCTCCTCGGGTGGACCTGGACCCCTGATGCTGTGACAGAGGGAAGGCAGCCCAGCCTGCTTTCCTCCCTGCGCGAGGCCGGGCCTGGGGGACCCCGGTCCTGTCCCTGCACAGCTGCACTCCGGCCTGGGCCTGGCTCCGCTGGGCGCATCCTTGGTTCTGCCTTTGCAGAGTTGGGGTCCCGGGGCTCCCCCGTGGCTGGATTCTCCTCTCCCTGCAGCTCCCGTGGCCTCCGTAGGGGACCCGGCAGACACACAGCGTGCAATTCACCTCGCCGGCGGTCCTCTCCTTCCCATGTGGGCGCACCCATCTCCATGCAGGAGCCCTCTGGGCACCCCTGAGAGTGTCTCCGAGGAGAGTCCTGGTTTGGGGCGCCCAGCAGCCCGCTCTGCAGGCAGAGGTCAGACCCTCTTTCTTCTGACCCGCTCCCCTGGGCGACCTGCCCCTTTAATCCTCCGAGCCCGAGTCCCAGGAGGCTGCTCCCCTTCCCCTGGCCCTCCGTCCGATGCCAGGTCCAGACCGGGCCCTCCGGGCGATGGAGACAGGACCGCACACGCTCTGACGCACGGGGAAGCTGCTGTTTGGATGACTGGGACGGTGCCCGAGTGTCCTCGGCACCAGCACCTGCAGCGTCTGGGCTTTGCGCCTCCCGCCGTCCCCTCCCAGCGTGCACGGTGAGCAGCTTTCCGGGACGTGGAATCAGGGGCCCTGGGCCGTCCACCTTGCCGTCCCTCCTCCAGCCCCGTCACGTTCCGTATGGCCGCTGGATCCACCAGCCACAGACACCAGGTGACGAGCATCTGGGCAGTGGGCACAGGGCAGCAGAATGGCACCTGCCTGCGGGAGCGTGCCCGCTGACTGCCCAGAGGGGAAGATTGAAATACTCCGGAGGGACCTCAGAAGACCACTGAGGGGGCGGGGCCTCGTGTCCCTCGGGTCGAGGAGGTGCCTCCAGAAGCCTTTGCGCAGGCCCCAGGTAGGGGTGCCACGTCCCTGCGGACAGCACGGGGCGCTGACCTCATCAGGGCTTCCCTTCAGGCCTCGCTGGAATTCCGCCGGCCCTGAACAGCCGACGCTCCTGCCAGGCTCTCCCTGGGACTTCACGGGGGGCCAGGGCCCTAAATAATTCTTATAAAACCCATGTCAGCCCCAAACTGTGTGATATCTGATTTGTAGCCCTAACAAAACCCCATGCCTGCTGCCAGAGGGGGTGCGGTGTGAGCCCGGCGGTGCAGAGGCCCTGGGTCCCGCTGGTGCGTGTGCACACATGTGTGAGCGAGTGAGGGGGGCCCTGGGGGGGCTGGGCTCCTGCAGCTCCGGGGCTCCACTGAGCCGCCACAGTGACATCCTCGACCGGACAGGGCAGAGGGGTTGGCAGAGGTGGCAGCCGCTCCCTGCTGGACCACCTTGGGGAGGGACCTGGAGGCTGGGGCACCAGGCGCTGCTGACCAGCCGGAATGACTGCGGAGCAAAAGGCCAGCTGCCTGGAGAGAGATGCATCTGGCCACCCGCACACACTCAGCCCAGCCACTCTGGCCCTCCAAGGCCCTTCTGCAGTGTCTGAGGCCAGAGCACCAAGGAACAGGAGGCTGTGGGGACCTCAGACGTGAGCGGCCCGTCTGAGGACTTCTGGGGACACAGGCTTCCCCCTCCTGGCTCCTAGTGGCCAGCAGACGAGGGCTGCCACCTGGGCAGGGGCCTGGGTGGGGCTGTGAGGGCCAGGGGTCCTGCCCTTCGCTCCCAGCTGCTGGCCTTGCCGCCAGGAGGCCCTCGGCTGCAGCCTCGACCTTCTTGTCTAAAACGTGGACATGATCATGTCGGCCAGCGGGGAGACAGGGCCAGGCTGGAGGAAGGTGCCCAAAGGCTGCTCCCAGGACCCTGTCCCCCTGATGCCCGGTCCCCTTCTCCACCCAAGTGTGTGTTCTGGCTTCGTGCAAAGCCTGGAGCCCCCTGCCCAGCCCAGGTCTCTGTCTCCGTGGCTGTCCATCACCACACCTGGCCACCCGTGCGTCCTGCCACGTCCCGTGTCCCTGCCAGGTGCGGCGGCCCTGTTGGGGGTGAGCTCCCGCACAAGGCCACGGTGTGGCAGGGCAGGCACGGCAGAAGCCCCAGGCAAGCGGCCGTGCTGTGGAAGGGTTCGTGTGGCGTCCAGGCTAGGGGCAGGGGGTGGTGCTAGAAGTGGGCACCTCATCACTGCCCAGTGCAGCGGCCCCAAATCAGGCTATGTCCTTGGAAGTGCCACCAGGCCTGCTGGTCTAGGACAGAAACCTCCCTTCACGCTGGCCCCCAACCCACACGGCCCCCCAGCCGCCTGCCCCTCCAGAGCAAGTCCAGGGTCTCTCTACTCCTCCAGACCCTGGGCATTCTCACCCTCTTAAAGAGTGTCCCCAGGGGTGCCCCCAGCCCCACGCGCTGCCTCTCGCTGGCCCCTGGCGTCTGTGGCGCCCTTGCCTGCTTCCTCTGTGCTTTGGGGGTACCGCCGGGTCCCCTGCCTGGTCTCAGGGGCTCGACCAGTTGCGGGGGCTTTGTGCCACTGCTGGTTCTCTTTCCACTTAAGATAAGAAGGTCCTCCATCCCCAGGTTCCTTCCTGCTGTGTCTCTCGGCCCCCAGTGCGTTCCTCAGACCTGGGCTCGCGAACTCCCGCCTCCCACTGCTCTGCCGGGTGGCCCACGGGGCCTTGAGGGGCTTCAGGAAAGGCCCCCAAACCTCACCTCCCGAGGGGCAGGAGTGGCCGAGTGTGTTGGGGGTGACGCACCCAGAGCTCCAGCCCCGAGATTCTGGTCGCTTGTCCCCAGAGCCCAGAGACCACGACCGGGGAAACCCCTCCTGGATCCTGGGGCCACCTGGTGTGTGCCCACACTGGGCTTGTCCTGTGTCCTCGAGAAAAGGCAGCCCAAGTTGCAGAAGATGCCTCCTAAAAATAAAAATCGGGCGCGAGGCCCTGTGGGGCCAGTCCTGAAGGAGGCCAGTGGGATTAGGACCAGCTGCTGCCCCGTCCCTGGCCTGTCCTCACCTCCCAGAGCACCCCCTGCTTCCCTGTCCCCTGGCCTCACCCTGGCTAAATCCGCCTTGGCCCCTTGGCTGGTACAAAACAGGAAAACTGTGTGTTCTGAGCCTCCTTTGGGGCTTAGTGGGTAAGGGGAGCCGGCAGCTGCCCGAGGAGAGTGACGAGCGACGCCCTTTATCTGAAAATATCGTGTTGCCCGCCTGGATGCCGGGGGCCCCGCGTGCCAGCCCGCCCGACTCCTGCTAAAACTGAAATAGCTTCGGGAGGTGGACGCAGCTGTCCGCATCAGTCAAGATGACCCCGGCCAGAGTGGCGGATCCGAGCTCCCACGAACTCAGGCTCTTCCAGGGGCTGCTGACCTGTGGTCCCCGGACCCCAGGGCCAGGGCACTGCCAGGGCCCCCCGAGAGGCCCCTAGGAGAGGAACGGAAAGGGGCCACACTGGCCATTCCACGACCCTTGCTGTGGCCTTGGCCTGGGTCCCTAACGTCGGCCTAGCTCCTCCTGGACTCTCCTCCCCACCCAGGAACCCTGTGCCGCCTGGGGTGCTGGGTGCGTGTCCTGGGCAGAGCAGGGAGACGGACCGAGGGAGCGGCTGGGGGACCGAGGCGATGGGGGACCCGCAGAGCAACCTCGGAGTGTGAGGGTGCAGTGCGGGACGCAGGATGGGAAGAGTCGCCAAGGGTCTGTTTGCAGGGACAGAAAGGCAGGGAACCAGGAAGCTCCCTGCAGCAGGAAGCTGGGACCTGAGAGCCACGAGGAAGAGGCCCCAGACGGGCAGGGTGGACGCGGCCGGAAGGCTCCGGGCCGGGCGGTGACCCCGGGGTGGGAGGGGGAGCAGGCGCCGGCCGGGCGTGCTTGGCCTGGCATGCTGGGCCACATGCTTGCCCAAGGGGCTCATGGAACATTCTTGCGGGGGGCCGGAGCCAGGGCCCGATGTGTGTGCGTCCCAAGGGTGGGGGGCGCCGGGCGCTATAACGGGCGGCACGCGGCACACTTAGTCACCTCTGAGGTATGGCTCCCGGCCTCGCCCCGTGTCATTGCCATGGCAATGCTGGGAGGGGCCCACAAACAGCCCCAAACAGAGTGGCCCCCTGACTCCTGGTCGTCCCCTCGAGGGGGTGGGACACTCGGAGAGACACTGCCAAGTTTGGGAGAAGAAGCTTGCAGGCTGGCCTCGCTCCAGCCCTTCCCTGGGACGTGTGCACCCCTGTCCCATCCCTGTCCCACCCGGCCCGGAGCCAGGACACCACGCAGGGGCCTGTGCACCGGGGGTGGGGAGCTGGGGCGAGGTGGCCAGGCCCCTGGGTTCAGGTACCCCAGAACATTGGGGTTTCTCGAGAGAAGGACTCGGACTGCTTGAAATACACGTTCCGGGGGCTCTCGGGGCGCTGGCTCACAGACAAGCCCCTCCCAGCTCATCTGCCTCTCCCTCCGTTAAAACGGGGACAGTGCCCCCACCGCAGCTACCCCTGCCCCTCAGGCTGTCAGGGCCCCGGACCATCCAGAGCAGGGCAGGGTGGGGTGGGGTGGGGCGGGGCGGGGTGGGGGGTGGGGGGGAGGTCACCAGGACAGAGCCCCAGGGTGGCCGCCTGACGGGGGCAGTAGTGTCACATGGTGAGAGGGCGGTCAGTGGCATCCTGCAGCCCCGGGGGGCCCTGCCCCCAAGAGAGGCACCTTCCCACAACCCCTTCCCCAGGAATGCAACCCCAGAACTGGGGTCGGGCACCCACCCACTCTTCTGGGGTGCCTGCCCGGCCCGAGCAGTGACCCAGCAGCGGAGGCCTCGGCACAGGGGTCTGGGCATTCGCCAAAGGCTGAGGGGGACGTTTGTTCCGGGTGGGGTCCGTTGGGGACCACCCAGGGAAGTTTCGTCTGCAAACCGAGGCAAGCGCTAATGGTTTGGGGTCCTTCGGGCATCTGCCATCCCTCCCCGACCAGGCTGACACCTGGGCCGACCAGGGCAGTCCAGAACTCCCAGCACGCACACCCAGGCTCAGCCCCTGGGAGCTGACAGCTGGGGTGGACCCAGCGCCAGGGCCTTGGGTGGGAGACAGTGTCCCCCACGGACCTGACCTGGAAGCTCAAATGTGCATGCATTGTGTCCCCCAAGGGTGGCGCTGTCAGCCAGGAGGCAGCGGGACCCTGCTCGGAAAGGTCGTGTGCGGTGACGGCCGGCCCAGCTGTCCTTCCTGGCTCAGCTGTCGGCAACCTGAACCCTCCACGCTGGCCAGGAGGCTCGAGGCCTAAATTAGGGTCTGCGGGATAGGCCGTGGCATCACCGGGACGTCCAAGCCACTGTTGCAGCAGAAATGTCCCGTTCCAACGCCGGAGAGGCCCGTCCACCCAGAAGGGCGGCCGGCAGCAAACATTTCCAGGAAAACTCAAGTGAGCCCACCGTGTGGACACCCGGCCTGTGACGGCCCACTCTCAGCCCCCTCCCCAGCCCAAGCAGGCCCCCAGCCCCTGCCTTCCGGCCCAGCGTCTGTTCTCTGGGTTAAGGGATCGGGTTCACCCCTCCTCACAGGACTGCGTCTTATCTCTGGGAAAGAGATTATGGGGTTTCTGACATTAAATTCTCACGCTGAAGTTTTCAGCATGTAGTCTGAGAAGCATTTTTTTCCGAATAGCACCTGGAAGGGAGGACACGAAGGATGTTAGGGCTGCTCACGCAAGACTTTGAACCTGGGGGTGGGAGGGACTCGCCATCCGTCAAGCCCCCTTCCGCGCCGCGGCCAACACCTCCCGCTCCCCGCACGAGAGTTACGGATCCCAGCCCCGCGAGCCCCCTCCCAGCCAGACCCCCTCCAGCCGCCCAAGTCCTGCCAGCCGCCCGGCCCCTGGACTCATGGCGGGCGCCAAGGGTGGCACGAGGTCACGCTGGTTTTAGCGGCCCATCATACATTGTTCTTTGTCCCGGGGGCCTGCTCCAGGCAGCCCTGTTCACATCTGCGGGGGCACGGGCGGCCAGCTGTCCTGGCCCCTGCCCCCGGGAGAGGTGAGCCGACGGAGCCGCGGTGGTCCTGGGGTCCCGGCTGCGTTATCGTCTGCGGGAAGCGGTAATCGAAAGGGCCTGTCCACTTGTGTTTTCGGGTGATTGAAGGGCCCGCTTGGAAAGTCTACTCTCAAGCCCGTCTTTTGGGTCATTTTGATTTGGGGATTTCCAAACATCGGGGCCACAAGAGGTCACCCCACTGACCCCGGCCTGCCTCATTATGTCACAGCCAGATTGCTGTGACACCTGATGGAATCCAGAAGGCCCCGGGAGGGCAGCGGGCCGGAGGTGGGGGCGGGGTGGCCGGCCAGGGGGCTGGGGGCTGGGGGCTCCGCTCACCCAGTCCCACCCGTACCCTGGGCAGCACTGCGCCCCCATCCCCTTCCCCGCTGCCCCAGCAGGCCAGCCCGGGCCTCTACACGCTGAATCCCGCCGGGCACCCGGTGCTGGTGACTTTGCTCCTAAACTTCGGCCAGGCTCACATGCCCTCACCCGCACGGGCCCGGTTCCACGCCGGATACTGCCACCGCTGCCCCCGCCCCCCACGGTGTGGCCACTCCCCGCCTTACTTCCCACTGCCCGGGAGGGTGAGGAGCAGCCCCAGGTCCCACCCTGCCACCCGGCGCCCTCCACCCTCCCGCCCCACCGAGCCCCACGTGCCCCCCATCCTGGCACGATGGAGCGGCTCCTGACCCTGCCCAGCCCTGGCCCAGCTGCCCTGTGTCCTCCCTCCTCCTCCTCCTCCGCAGCCGGGGTCCCTCTTGGGCCCTCCTTCCTGCTTCCCATCTCATCTTCCTTGGGGAATGGAATTACAAGGCTTAATCCGAGACCCCCTTCCGTCTTGAGACCTCCCCGGGGCCCCGAACGAGGCCAGCACACAAAAGAAATCACCCTGAGGTCCAGCTCTCCGTCCCACACCAAATTTCGAAAACATCCAGCCTGACTCTGGCCCCGGTTGTTCCCCTCTTTCTCCCTCGGGGTCCCCAACAGACACCCGTGCCCACCTGGCAGCCTGGCCCTGTGGCCCTGGGTCCTTCTTCTTCAACCCAGGCCCCAGCATTGCCCACTCACACCCTCTGTGACCTGCGGAGAGTGACCACCGGGGCACACCCGGGTCCTCCACGTGCCCACCAGGGCTCTTCCTTCCGGAAGACCCTTGGGTTTGCCTCTGGGCTGCTCTCCGAGACCCCTCCCTGCAGCCTCGGGCCAAGGACTGCCCTGCAGCCCCTGTCTTCCGGGAGCAGGCGGCAGCTAGTCAGCCCCGAGGTCAAGCCTCCTCCATCAGGAGGGGCCCCGTGGGAACTGGGGACAGGAGACAGGCAGACGGGGCGGGGGTACATCGTGGGAAGGTGCCCTCGGGGGCCGGCGGGGCCGCGGCTCCATCCGCTTCCTTCCCCCTCCCTCTGCTCCCAGGGGAAAGGTACACGTCCAGGGTCTCGGAGGAGGCACGGAGTGGGGGGAGGGGGCAGGAGTGAGGGACCCGCCTGGGGGCATTGGACGCGGGGTGGATGTTTAACCCTCTCCCTGGTGACGCTGATAGCCCGGCCTGGAGTGGTCAGGCAAGCCCGTCCCCGGGCACAGAGCCGGCAGATCTGGTGGCTCCGGTGCCCTGGAAACGGGAGACGGGGCAGCAGTGCCCGAGGCTGGGCAACCACCTCCTTCCTGCCCCCTCTGAGCCTGGCCTGTGGGCTCAGCAGGTCAGCACTTTCTGCAAACCCCACACACAGCAAACAGAGCCTGACCAGGCGGTCAGTGGCACGCCTCTGGAGGGACGGCCGGCCAGGCCCCGCTGCGAGCCAGGGGCTCGGCCATCTTCCCCTGTCACACTACCCGCCATGATGTCTCCCTGCTTCTTGGGGTCTCTCGTCTCTCCTCACCTTTCCTGGCCACCCCGAGACCCTCCCCAGTGCCCACGGGGGAGCAAAGTGGCCAGGGCACCCTCTTCCCTGCCGCCCCCTGCCCCGCAGCTGGCCGTGCTCCCTTTTCCTGCTGCAGAGAGAAGCGGGCGAGGCCCCGGAGGAGGGCATCCCAGACCCGCCTGGAGCCTGGTGGGCGACCGTGGCCCCAGGGAGCTGGATCCGGACGACTGGCCAGCGCGTCTCTTGGGATGGGAAGCCCCATTCGAGTAAGGTCTCGGCCAGCTCGGCCTGGGGACTGGGTTGTTTCTGGATCCCTCGTCCCCCCGCATTTCCGTGGGCCCCAAGTCCAGTCCCACCAGGGTTCTGTGAGGCGTGGTGAGGCTCCAGGGTGGCCCGAGGGCCACAGCAGGGACCCCAGGGTCACAGGGTAAGGTGAGCGGCAGGGAGCATTCGTCCAGCGCTGTAACGTGGTGGACTCCAGGCCAAGCTTGCACGGTCCCCGCAGCAGCCGGCGTTCGGGCGCTCCGTCTCAGACCAAGACGCTCAGGCCCCGACAGGGTGACCACTCACTTGCCCAGGGCAGACATGGCCCTGCCAGGCGGGGCTTCCCTCAGGCCCAGGCGAGGCTCCAGCCGTTCCCACAGAGACACCCCCGCCCCCGCCCCTGGGCCCTCCCACCCACCTGCACGGCTTCCTTGGGAGTCAGTCAGCAACATCCGTCCCCAGGCCACCATCTCCACGGCCCAAAGGCCCTCTACACCCGGTCTCACCGGGTCCCACTCTTGCTGCCGGGAGAGATAGACCAGGGAAGAGGTAGAAGTTTCCAGGAGGTTGCTGGGCGGATGGAGCAGAGCTTGCACGGCAAGTGAGAGAGAACTTGGGAAGGATGGAGGGTCTTCAGTGGGGACAAGTGGACATTTAGAAAAAGAGAGGGTTTGGAGAAGACAGCAAGGAGGATGGACAGGTTGGGGCCTTGGGGAAGGGGCCAAAACACGAGCTTGGAAGACGGAAAGGATGGCGGGGGAGGGGAATGGAGCCCCCCGTGGCTGGAGGGAAGAGCACCCTGATGACCGCTCTTCGGGGGAGAGGAGAGAGCCGAGGAAGCTGGCAGGGGGTGGGCAGGGAGCGAGCAGTGTCCATCCACCCAAAGAGCGGCATCTTCCCTTCTTGTTGAGGAAGCAAGACGGGCGCCATCTTGTGCGGCCATGCTTGCCCATGGACGCCCCCGTCCGCCCCGTGGGCAGCAGGAGTCCCCTCCAGCGGCAAACACAAACTAGAAGAGATGTGTCTGACCTCGGAGGCTGTCAGTGGGGAGGGGATACGGAGGGGCTGGGGCTCCTGGGCCACATTCTGCCCTCGTGGCAGCCCCACTGGAGCCTGGGACACCTTTGGGCGACGTGGGGAGCAGGGAGGGCGGAGGGGCTCTGGAGAGATGGTGGTCTCCGGAGCTGCCAGAGCATCCCCTCACCAGGTTGAGGGCAGGGCGCTGGGGACCGGGGTCCAGAGGTGGGTGCCCGCCCTGCCCCTGCCGGACAAAGGGGCCCTCATCCCACGGGGCCAAGTGGAGTTGAGTAACTCCATCAGAAGAGATTGGAGGAAACTTCTAGAGACCCAGGGCTGTTTCCTCATCCTTGCTCCTTTCCTAGCACCCTCCACTGGACCGGGATGGCGCCCAGCACTCCCCTCAGGGCCCGCTGGGCCCGTCCCCCTGCAGCCCACTGTGGACCCCAGCGCGACGGGCCACGGGTCCCCTCTCCTCTCTGGGCTTCTGTTCTCTTGCCGGATGGGATAACAGCCCCGTCTCCATGGGGCTGGGACCGGAGGGAGTCGGGAGAAAGCCCCCCAAAATGCAAAGCATTGTGGAGTTAAAGGCTCAAGTTGGGGGAGGGCAGGATAAAGGTAGAGGGAGATGACAAGACCCCTGATGCCTTTGTTTAACTGGCTCTAATGATTTGCTTAAGTCAAAGCGCCCAGCCCAATGGGGTTGGGGGTTGGGGGCTGGGGAATAAGGGTGAGGGGCACAGGGGCCTTTTCCTGATGAGGTCTGCTTATCACAGAGGCCGATTAGGCTCCAAGCAGGGCCCACGGCAGCAGCTTACATGTCCAGCGGGAGCCGGGTGTGAGCGTGCGTGACAGAGGGCACCCTTCCGGGACTAGGGAGTCTCCGGAGGGGCCTGATCCCTGCCTCCTGGGAAGCCAGGATGGGAGGAAATAGGCTGAAATTATATGGGATTGGGGACACTTCTTGATTCGGGGTGGGGGGGTGAGCTCCTCCCTGGGGCCACGGCTGGACACTTGGGTGCCAGGGTCCCGGCTGGGGGGCTGGCGCAAGGGGCAGCCGTCTCCAGGTGGGACTCTGGGTAACCTGCAGCCCTCAGAGGGAGATTCACCAGAGGGACTCTCCTTTGGTGAATGGTCGCCGAGGGAAGGCATCACCCCCCTCCAGGGCAGGCACCCCAGCCAGCCCCTGGTCGCATCCTTAGAGGCCACAGAGGGCCCTCACCTGGCCCTCCTGTGCCGGGCTGGACTCTGAGGGTCTTCAAGGACTAGCTCCAGCCTGGATGTCTGGGAACTGACCTGTCCCAAGCTGGATGGCCGAGATGCGGCAGTGGCCATGCTGGGCTCCGGCCCAGGGTGGTCTCCGGGTTGGTGCTGGGGGCTGGGGGGAGAGGGTTGCTTTTCATGGTTTGGCCCGGGGGATGGCAAAGATGTCCTCTGTCCTGGCCTGTGCGCCTCCTTCACTCCCGGACATGGCTGCACGCTGGTCTCCATCACGGGTCCATCCTTGACCATCTCACCAAGACTCGGGGACCCACGGCGGCTGCTCCCCCACTGGCCGGCTGGGAAATGGCCCGTGATGCAGGGCGCACGCCAGGGTGGCCGGGGATTGGTCACTGCCTGAATGTCCCCGGACGGATGCCCATGTGCCCTTGGGCAGCTTTCCCCTCGGACAGGCTGTCCAGGCCGGGAAACCCTAAGCCAAAGGGATTAAGAAGAAAGGACAGAATCGGCCGTTCCTTTGGCTGTGCTCGTTTGAGCCTCATTTAGTGTATATTGCTCAGTGGGTAAAAACACGTACGTGGTGATGCCAAGAGCCCGGACGTGCTCCCATCTCTCAGGTCAGCCTGTGCGGAGGCCGCCCCGCCCCCGCCCCACCTCTGGCCTCCCCGGCGCCATCTTGCACATTCCTGCGGTCAGCCAGGAGGGCTCCGGGATGAAGGGATGGGGATGCGTGGGGGACCCTCAGCCTGGGCGCCCGAGCCAGCCCCTAGGGCCCCGATCAGCCGCCGTTCCCCGCCCCCAGCCTTGAGTGTCCTCCCTGGAGTCTCTGCTCCACGTGGGGCAGGAGCTGCGAGCCTCGCTCTGGGCCCATGCTGGGGGCCCCTCCCCAGACCCCGACCCCTTCCCACCCAGGACCCAGGCTGTGTTGGGGGGTTGGCTGGCCCGTCCTATGTCCCATGAACAGGTGCCTCCTGTCAGCTGAAATGCACCTTGAGGTGGGGTCTGGGCAGCCAGAGCGCCTGTGGCTGCAGAGCTGGGATCTCGGGCTGCCCGGATGGCTGCCCCCAGGGTCCCCTCGGCATACTGCTGGCTCCGTCACCTGCTAGAGGCTTCCTGGGGTGTGGGGAGGTGGGAGAGAGTCAGGAGGGTCCTTCGCAGGGTGAGCCTGGTGGGAAAGGCACCGTGACCCCTACCACCTGTCAGAAACGGGGCATTGATGGTGGTCTGAACTGCAACTACTCCAGGTCCCTTTCGGGGAGGGCAGAGGGACCCCAGGGGATGGACCACGGTCTGACCCCCACCCCTCCCAAATCTCTCCCTCCACCCCCATCCTGGTCTCTTCCCTGCTAGGCTTGGCCTCCCACCGACGTCCCTTCCAGGCTCTGGGGTGAGCCTAGTTCAGTTCCACTCTGTGGTGAAGCCCCCAAAGTGCTGGCTTGGAGGGGTAGGGGCGGGTGCAGGCCGATCTCCCCCCGCGCCCCCCCCAGACCCGACCACTTAAGAGTAATGAGGTCCAGGTGGCCGCACGCGAGCCTGGATCCTCGTTGGCTGCAGGGCCCACCTCCCGCCCGGGAGCAGCTAATGACAGCCAGAGGCTGGAAGGTGAGACCCCCCTTTGCTGTCAGGGCTGTGCGGTTGACCCTCCAGCAGGCAGGTGGGCGGCAGGGCCCCGGCCTCGTCCAGTGATGGGCCGCTCGGCTGCTGCCTTGGGACGCAGGCCCCTCTGCCATGTCCCCGTCTGTCCACCCGGGGTCCTGCTGCCACGACCCAGCCCTGGGACTTGGGGATACCAGTCGACAGTTCTGTGTCTCAGGCAGCCCCTGAGGAGGTGACACAGAGCGGCCCCCCTGTCCGTCTGCCCCCAGGGGTTAGGCCCAAGGAGGCTGGGCGAGCCAAGAGGCTTCCGCTTGGGAAGGTGAAGAGTCCAGAGAGGTGGTGATGGCTGCACAGCAGCGGGCAGGTGCTTGATGCTGCTCTGTTCCCCGACCCGTGGGCCCAGCGGCAGTTTCTATGTCACATGTATTTTACCCCAATAAAGCAAAGACCGCTCAAGGGGCTGCAAAACCGGTGAGCTGCAGACTGTCTGAAGTCGGTGGTCCTCTCCCCGTGGGCAGCGTCCCGGGGCAGCAAGATGGCGTCCTGCTGGCCTGGCCTGGGGCCCACCCCCCTGCTGCCCACCCCCGTCTCCCCGTCCCCACCAGGAGACTGTCTCCTCTCCCCCCGACCTGTGCAGCTGGCCCCGCTTTGGGCCAGGCCACCTGTGGCCGCTAGTGGGTGAGACGTGGGGGCGCGAGTGTGGGAAGGCACACGGGCTCCGGGCGCCGTCAGCACTTCCCCCGGGAATTCATCCTCCAGGAAAGTGGCCGGGCCTGCAGGGTGTACGCAGAAGGAGGCGGGGGGGTGGGGGGGACGGGGGGAGAGCAAAGAAGGTCAGAAAGGCAGCAGGAGAGGGCCCCCCACGCACAGGGGCCCAGGGAGAGGGGTCAGGGGATGCGTATTTTCGGGTGGCAGGGCCCAGGCCGCAGTCAGGCAAGGTGGGCACCAGGCCATGCTGTCTTGGGGTCCTGCCCAGTGGGCAGGAGACAGAATTCTGATTTTTATTACGGCAAGGATGGGAAAACGGCTGCTGAAGGGGGTCGAGTTGGAGCTGCGAGGAGGGGGCTGGAGCTGAGCGAGGGCAGGCCGGCCAGCCTCGGGGAGGCCCAGGGTCAAGGCCCACAGAGGGCCCGCTGGCTGCAGACCGAGACCTGAGCGCTGGTGCAGCCCACCCCGGGCCGCCATCCAGAGAAAAAGTGCTGGCCTTGCAACTTTGGACCGATCGAGACCGTTGTGCAACTTTGGACTGACTGAGACCAGAGTGGCCTGGGAAACGTGCAAGAGGAGGCCCGGGGTCTACGGTCGGGTCCACCTAGCTCCCCAGTGGCAGAGAAAGCCCCCCGTCGTCAGCAGGGAACCCGCCTCTGGCTGCAGGGCCGGGCACCCCACGGCCGTGCCGGCTACCGCTGCCAGGCTGCCAGCTGTGCCTACGAGGATCCGTCCTCGGGGCTCCTGGACCCCTTGAGGTGGGCTTGGGGGTCACAGCACCCAGCAGCGCCTGCCCTGTGCACACCTGGCCGGGGCTGCCTCCACCTCTCTCCTGGCCCAGCCCACACTCTAGCCCCTTCCAGGAGGGAGCCTTGCCCCGTGGGAGGCCCCCCCTCCATGGTCATCCAGGGTCCCGTCTGTGGAGCCCACCTGCAGGCTGTGTTGGGGGGTTGGCTGGCCCGTCCTATGTCCCATGAACGGGCGTCAGGGCTGGTACCCGCGCTCTGAGCCAGGTGACTGGGCCCAGGCAGATGGACATTCCTGGCAGAGCCTGTGGCCAGCAGGACACAGTGGTCCCTGTTGGAGCCCCATCTGCCTTCCTCCAGGGCCACTCGGAGGCCAGAAATCCAGAGAGGGAGCGGAACGGGGCTGCCGGCAGGAGGGGTCTGGGTAGCATTTGCTCACAGCTTTCCCATGACGCCCCTGTAATCTGGGCTCTTCTCCTTGGCACCCCTGCACCTCACAGCTGCCGGGCCCAGCCAGCTGCTCCTCCCCACCCCCACCCCCCGCCCGCCCAAGACAGAGCAAGTGTCCGGGCATCACAGGCTTTTCCCATGGCGGGGATGGGGTGAGGGGGGCGAGGAATTTGAGGAGGAAACAGCAGTGGCCCGAGAATTTGGAAAATGCATCCAACTGCTCGGAGCACTGGGAAGATGCCGGCGGGGGGATTAGGAGGAGGGGAGGGTGGACACACAGTCCTGGGTGGGCCATGACGGACGGGGCAGCCGGGGGGCTCCGTCAGGAGAAGGGAGCCCTGTCCGTGCGGGAGAGCCGGGGGAAGCAGCTGTTCCCATCCGTCAGCCTGCCCCCTCCTTCCAGCATCTCCTCGAAGACCTTCGACCCCAGGCTGGTGGGGCACGGGATCGCAGCCCTAGCCTGTACCCACAGCCGGCACCGGGGCCCGAGTCAGACGATGGGGGTCCAGGGCTTGGGGGCCTCAGAAGCCAGGGCTGGACCCCGCTGACCGCCTCTGCCACCGGCTTCATCTTCCCTCTTGCCCTCACCTCAGGGGCCCGAGTCCCTCCAGTTTGGGCCCTCAGTGGGGCGCCCCTCGGGGAAGGGGGGCCGAGGCCGCTGTCTGGTGGGTCTGGCCCCTGGGAACCCTCCGGAACAGCAGCTGTCCCTGCTGCTTGGAGCCGGCTGACAGGTTTGCCCAGCCCCCTGGGCTAAGCCCTCCATGATTGATTATGGTGGATATTCACACCAGGGGGAGTGAGCCCGGCTAAGCCCAGCAGCTGCTTGGAGGGGCCGAGGGGAGCTCGGGGGCGCCTCCTCCATCCCCCACACCCGCCTCTCTCCCACCCTGCCTGCCTGCGCTGGCTTCACCCGGCTTGGCTGGACCAGCTCCTTTCTCTCTCTGGGGTCTCAAGGGAGGTGCCCCTCCTCCCCCCAAGGCGGACCAGGCATGGCGGCCGGGGCTGTGGTGACCTTACATAAACCAGGTCACCCCTGGCCCAGTGGAGGCATCGCTGGGCATGATGAGATTACAGCTGCCCCCCACCAGGTCCAAGTCAATCCGCAGCCCCAGAGAAGCAGAAAATCATGCTGCCCACGCAGGGGAGGGCTCAGCTCCAAGGGGACAGAGGTGCCCCCAGGACACGGAGACACCGCAGGGATGGCCGTCCTCAGGCGGGGAGAAGGAGTGGGGCGTGGACAGGGGTGCTGGGACCACTGGGCCTCCTGGAACATAGTCCCTAAGGGGGCGGATCATGAGTTGGATTTTGACCTGGAAAACAACAGAAAAGTGAAAGGGGGCCTCGGGGGCCCTGCCAGTCACGTCTCCCTGACCCCTGGCTCTGGCGTTTGCTCAGCCAACTTTGCAGCGACCCGGCACGATAATCCCCTGGGTCACTGACTTCTGGGCCCCCTCCTGTGGCCTCACCTGCTTCATCTCTCTGCCCACCCCCAGGCCCCCGGCCCCTCCCTCCACGCTGTGGCCTCACCACCTCCTGAGGCCTCCAGAGGAGCCTGGGAAATGGCACTGCCCCGGCATCTTGGCGCCCACCCGCCAGTGAGGGGAGCAGGAGGGGTTCCTGCTCGGTCCCCTGTGACCCCTGAGTGCTGGGCACGGGCTCTGGCCACTGCGCTCAGACAGGGGTGGGAAACTCTGTGTGAGAAGATCCCGAAGGCCGGCCTGGGCCCCGAGGGCACTGGGCCTGGAGAAGCTTTCATGCTGCCCACCTGGCAGGCAGAGGGGGCCCAGGGGGTGGGCCACCCCCACCCAAGTCCTAGTCCTTGGTCCACTCTCTTTGGGGGGGTCGAAGTGGGGTCCACCTCACGGGGCTTCTTTATGCCCCAAGCTAGGCTTCCCGCAGGGGCAAGGGGCCGTGGTGGGGCGATGCGGGGCCTGAGGGCGCCACCGTCTAGGCTCCTGCTGTCCTGCCTGCCCTGGCCCAGAAGCCCTCCCAGGGCAGGGGTAATTGTGGGAAATGCAAGCCACATGCCTCGGGCTCATTTACACTTAATTCAATACAATGAGCTTCCCGGGGCCTTTGATGTCCCAGGACCCGCCGGCCTTTAGTGCTTTGTGGGCGGCGAGACAGGAAGCCATGGGCTTGGGGGCAGAGCCGGGCGCCTCTTCCCCTCTGCAGTGGGTTGTCAGGGATCCAGGGGCCAGTCCCCTCCTGGGGGAGGGAAGGTATCCCTCCCGCACCGCGGGCACCTCGCCTGACCATGGGCGGGCACGGGCATCCTCCCGGAAGAGCTGGGCAACCCAGGGCGGGAGGCTCTATGGTGCCCTGATGAAAGCAGGCTCCAGGGCTGGGTCCGCACCCAGGTCAGGAGCAGCCCCAGGCCACCCCACCGGCTCCCTGCCACCCCGTCGGCCTCCTGACCAGCCCCTGTGCTGTGGGTGGGTGTCACACAGGGGACAAGGGCCAGCAGCGCGGCTGGGGACGGGCTCTGGGAGCCCCTCTAGGGCAGGGGCCACCGAGCCAGCCGTCCCCCAGTGCGATCCACTGGTCCCCCCTCTGCCTGAGGGCCTGTGGGCACAAGGGTTCCAGACCCTCAATGCAGGCGGGGTGGGGGTGGGGACTTGCCGGTTGCCTGCCAGGAGCAGGCCCTCCTGAGCTCTTCCGGAGGGCTTCCTGGAGGTGGAGGGCTCAGAGGGCAGAGAGGGTTGGGGCAGGCTGCAGGCCGAGGTGGACACAGGCTGGGAGCCCGGTGGGCCTGGAAGCACAGGACTGCCCCGGGGTGTGGGGTGAGCACACAGGAGCAGTAGCGAATGTCCGAGAACTCCAGGCCTGGGGTGATGGGGCCGGCAGGCTGGCCAAGACAAGCCGGCCCTGCTGGGTCTGCAGGGGTGTCAGGGCCGCTAGGGCACAAGAGACCGAGGACAGAGCCCAGAGCCGGGCTCCATGCCCTGACCGCGTGCGGACGGTGTCCCCTAGGACGGCCCCCGGCTCCTGCCCCATCCCCCAGAGGGCTGTGCAGGCTCTGGGGAGGGGGCATAGCTGTTTGTCTCTCCACATTCCAGACTCAGGGCCAAGCATTTGGGTGAGGCTGTTTTTCTTAAAAAGTGTCATTTGAAAATAAACAGTGTTGCTGGCGCTTCTCTGATTGCCCTGGGTCCCTAGGGAGCTGCAGGCAGGCAGCGTCCGGGGGTCCAGGTGGCCGGGGGTCTTCCGGCCGGATCGGCCTCTCACCTCCTGGAACAGGCCTTGCCACTGAGAAGACCCACTGGGGCGGGGTCTTCCCCGACCAGACGTCTCTGGAGGCTGGGCACCCCTGTTGGCACCCAGAGCCAGGGAAATCGCTGGGGAAGAGGTGGCCTTCCTGTTCCCAGGGCAGGGCCAGGCCCAGCTGGTCTCACGGCCCAGGGGCTGCCTGGGGAGGCTGGGGGTGGCTGGGGGGATTCCCGGCCTGATCCCTCCGCCTTTCTCCCACACACCCAGGGCTCTGGGGGGCCGAGGCCCCTCCCCACTTCCACGCCAGCTCTTAGCTTTGCAGTGGAGGGGGTAGGGGACCCTCCCTCGCTGAACCCTGGAACCTGAAGCGTCTGGGCTTTCTGGGGGGCTTCCCGCCGTGCCATAGTCCCCGCTAAGCACAGCACCTCTAAGGCAACTGGCACTTTCTCCTCTTGGAACAAAAGCCAGCCCCAAACTTTCCGGAGGTCAGTTGAGCCTAGGCCCGACCATGACCTCTGGGGGCGACACGGGGGGCTGGGGGAAGCTCTCTCCCACCTGCACGCTGACCACTGCCCACAGGGCGGGTGCACCCGTGGGCCCCCAGGAAGCCGTGAGCAAGGCCTGGGCTGTCAGCCTGTGGGTGCGTCTAGGCCCCAGCCGGCCTGAGGGCTTGGAGCTCTGCCGTGGTCCCAGCAGTGTCTAGAAGCGGGGCTGCGTTCGCCTCGCCCACCCCACACACCTGCTTCTCTCCCCCTCGCCAGGCCGGCAGGAGGAAGAGGGAGCTGGCTTCGGAGCACGTGCCCGCCCCAGGCCTGCTCCTCGGTCGGCATCCCCTTGGGAAGGTGCCTGGGGTAGCACATTTTAGGGGGTCCTTGTGGCCCCTGGTGCTACGTGGAGACGCCCCGTCTGTGCCTGCCCTCCACCCCAGGCTCAGCAGGGGCCCCCAGGGTGCAGGGAGCTGGAAATCTGGGTGCAAGGCTCCCCTTGCCCAAAAGGAACCGGGGGCCCCTGGGAGGGGTCTGTGAGCAGAACAGCAGGTCCCAGAGACACCCCCGGGGCCGAGGCAGCCTCAGAGAGAAAGGGTCTTCCCGGCTGGGCACCCAGTGGGGTGGCCAACCCCGTCCCCCCTGGACATCTGCACCACCATGAAACTGTGAAGCTGGCCTGCACTGGGGATGTGGGCAGCAGGAGACCCCAACCCCATCCAGAGAGACCCTTGGGCTGGACACGGCATGAAGGACGTGGAAGGGTGAGGCGGCCAAGGGGCTGCCTGCCCACCCCCAGTGCAACACACTGCCCTCTCCCCCGCTTCGTGCGTGCCGACCCTGACCCCCTGTCCACCCGGGGTGGGCCCGGCCCCGCCGGCCCCGCCGGCCCTGTTTGAGCTCCAAGGTCAGTGCCCAGGACTTTGCCTGGGGGGTGCACCCCAGGGCCCATGTGCTCCACACCCCTCCGGCCTGCCCACTCTGCCTGGGCTGGGGAGTGGGCGGTGGGAGGTGAGATTACACAGAGACCCGCCCTCCTCTTCCTGCTCAGCTGCGGAAGCCTTCACCTTCCAGAAGGTTCCTCCTGTTTCTTTGCATCTGTCCCGTAGGCCCATCTTACATGCTAGGGCCGCTCTTCTTGCTGGTGGACGTCCTCCCCACGGAGGGTGGGCTATTCTGCCCTCGGGGACCTCCAGTCACCCGCGACCCACACGTGCACACAAAGCCCGAGGCTGGTAGAGACTGAGGGATCTGAGCCAGCTGCACCCACATCCTGCTGGTCCCCTTAGTGTCTGTGGGAGCTCAGCGACCCCACCCAGCTCTCTGTGGCATTCAAGGGAGCGGCCCGTGTTTCCCACTCGAAGCTCCCTCTGAGTGCAGACGCGGCTCCCTGAGGCCTGCTTGTGCTTCTGGCAGAGGGGACCCCTGGCCGGAGCACACCCCTTCCTGGCAGCTGGGGGCCAGAGCGTCCTGAGATTGGGACCTCAAGCCCCTCCTCCAGGAAGCTCCCCCAGACCACCGGCAGCACCTCTGCCCGTGGCCCCTGGGGGCGGACAGGGGCTGGGCCTGTCCCTCCCAGGGCACCCGGAGTCTGGAATGAGCCGGTCCAGGAGGGACAGAGGACTCAGGCCAGGCTGAGTGCACGCTCCCAGGGGCCTGGCTGTGGGGCGGCAGTTGCTGGGGGTCAGGCTGCCCACGCTGGTTGTCTGCCGAGCTCACGTGTTAAGATAAAAAACGGGGAGAGTGTGTGTGTGGTGCACGAGGGGTGAAGGCTGAGGACACAGCAAAGCCCACCAACGCCGCACTCAGCAGGCCCGCAGGTGGGCAGGCTCCGTCGGCCAGGAGCCGAATCCCGGGGGCCGAGGGTCAGCCCGGGGCTTCCCCTTTGCAAGGACATCCCTCCTTCTGGGACTTCGCCCAGCGCCCCCTGCAGCCTCTCGTTCATCCTCTCCCCTGCCTTACTTTGTCTCTGGGCAGGGTTCCTGGGGAGAGGTAGCCGCTCTCTGGGACCAGCCCTGGGCCCCCCCCCTCCCTGGGGACCTGGCCCGGGAGAGGCAGAGCTGAAGGGCTTCTCCCCAGGGTGCAGGCTGGCTGGCCCCCAGAGCAGTGGGCACGGCCTCAGAGCCCCTGCTGCCATTTTGGACGGGATGGGCCATTTGCTGTCTGCTAAGGCGGGACGGGCAGCCTTCTCTTGAGGCCCGAGAAGCACCCCTTTCTGAGGCAGCCAGTGAGCACAAACGGGGCTGCCAGGAGGAGGCCGGGGCTCTTGGAGCCGGCCTGTGTCTTTGGGGGAAAGTCAGAACGGATGTGCAGAGGCCCGTGTCCCCAATAAGTGCAGGGTCACAGACCCAGGCTGGGAAGGCGGCACCCCGGGGCGGCTCGGGCAGCGTGTCCACAGACCGAGGGTGGGGGGGGGGGGCGGGCGGGGGCGGGGCGCCGGAGCCTGCACGGGGGCCTCATCCGGAGGGCGAGCACGTCTGGCGCACGTTCCTGGGTGACAGCTCCGTGACAGATGGCCGGGGAGCAGGGATGTCTGGGGCCCGTCCTGACCCGTGGGCTCGCTCCAGGCTGGGCGGCCGCGGCCCTCGGGCTGGCCCCTTCCTACCGACCCCGGGCTCCCCGGGGAGGGCCGCGTGCGGCGTCCGGCCTGCCCGGCTGGGCCCCACACCCAGCTCAGGACGGACGTCTGCGTGGCTTCTCGGGCCCCAGTGCGATGCCCGTGGAGGCCCGGGCTAGGCAGGGGTGGGGGTCTGTTTGCAGGCCCGAGGCCTTCTTGCCACTCAAAGAGGTTCCAAGGCCAGCGGAGCAGGCAGGGGTGGCCCTGTGAATTCCGTTTCCTCCAGACCCCGTCCTGCTGTCCTTCCCACCCAGCCCCCACCGTCCCCTCCTCCCCGTAGGCACTTATCCGTGACAGGCACGTCATGTCAGCCCTTAATCCCGGCGTCCCAGCCTCCCTCCTGTGGTTCACGAACCTCCCACTCCAGCCCATCCGCTCCCGCTCCCCCACCTCTGGGTCAAAGCCCCTTTGGGCAGGGGCGGTGCCCACCCAGATCCAGGACCCGTGAAATTTGTCCTTAATTAAGTTGTCGCATGACAGGCTCCCACATGTGGGAGGCTAATAGTCTGCGACCCTCGCAGCCGCCTGCGGGGCGGGGGCGTCCTGGGAACCAGAGGGAGGGCTGGCTCATGGGGGAGGGGGAGGGGCGCCAGGCCGGTCCCACCGGCGGCGGCGGCCGGGCCAGCAGCAGCGCGGGGCTGGTTGTGTAACCGTCCCCCTCCCTCCGTGCTCCCTGCTCCTTGCAGAGGGGAGCCTGAGGCAGCGGCCTGGCCTTGACTGGGGCTGCCCCTCGGCCCCCTCTGGCTCTGTGCCCACTGGGAAAACAGCCGCTTTATCTCGGCCGCCTCCCGAACTGCAAACAGCCACGTGTCCCTTGGGGGCCACTCTTGGCACACATGCCCTCTGCCCCACGTCCCAGGTGAGGTCGTTCACCCTCGGATGGGCCAACGGGGAGCAGAGGCTCCAGGCCCACGGCCCCCTACCAGGCCGGCAGTGGGACGAAGGGACAGATGGGGTCGGGCTGTGAGGCCCAGGCACGGGGTCAGTCCCAGAAAGGGCCGTGGGGAGGGAGGGACACAGCAGAGAGGCAGGGGGATGTCGGCAGCTAAGTGGAGCCAGGCCTGGGTGGTGAGAGCGACAGGGACCCTCCTGGCCACCCAGTGGGCTGTCCCTCCTTCACCAGCCCCTTCCTTGGTGACAGAGGGCAGGGACCCCCTCTCGTCCCTCCCACCTTCTCAGTGTCCCTCCATCCCCCTCCCGCCACCCGTCTGTCCCCAGCTCCCCAGGCTGGGGGCTCTGGTGCCTGCCCCAGACCAGCAGGCGGTGACCCATAGGCTCTCAGGGCATCCCAAAGTGCCCAAGAAGGGCTCTCCCATCCTCCTGCCCGGCTTCCTTTGCCGTTCTAGGCCAACTCGTCCCATCTGGGCCCCAGAAACCTCTTGGAAAGGGACAGTAGACTCAGGGGGGCAAAAACTTTAAAGCAGAGCCCCCAGCAGGCCGGCATGGCAGTGCGGCAGCAGGGGACGTGGAGGGGGGTGCGCCCCGGCAGGCCCCGGGAGCAGGCGCCATACATCGGAAGTCCGGCCTGTTCCCGATGCCAGGCCTCAGCCTCTGGGCCTTTCTGGGGTCCCTACAGCCTGGCAGAGTCAGAGGGCCCCTCTGTTGAGGGGTCCCCATCGCACGCAGAGGTTCCAGGAAACAAGGTTCCCGGGCCATGCGTTGCCCTGCCTCCGCCCCAGACCTCCCACCACCTTCCGAGAGACGGGGGGCTGGCGGGGCTTGGCTGCAAGGAGCAGACCAGCCCCCCCCGACCCCAGAGGGGGCCCCTGAGGTGCCACTTCCAGGGATGTCACGAGGCTGTGTGGGCAGGGTGTCACCATGGCGGATCTCGCTGCCCTGCCCTCTGACCAATGGCCCACAGTCCCAGGATGGGCGTCTGCCAGCGCTTGGGGCCGGGAAGGGGTGACCACTTCTGGCCTCTCCGAGGTCTGTGGGGGCCTGGCCCGTGTTTGAAGGGACCCACAGGAGCCCGCTCTGCCGCACTGGGCCTGAGACCCATCCCAGAGGCGGCTCTGTGCCCTCCAAATCCACAGGCCTCTCCCAGAGGGAGGAGGAGGTGGAGGCCAGGCCCGTGGAGTGGGTGCAGGGTCAGGCAGTGCCGGGATGCCTTGGGGGGCCTTGGCCCCCAGACCCCAGAACAGTGGGCCAGTGTGTGGCCGTGTGTGGGGCGTCGGGTGGAGGCCCGGGCGGGTCAGTTCCCGCTCCATAAAGCCTGGCGGGAAGCTGTCGACTCCTCGGTGTTGACACAGGGGTGATGTCACCACCAACCAATGGGGCGCACGGCGGGGGCTCTGTGTGTGCTGCTCTGTACCCCGTGGGCCCCGCCACGCACGGGGCGGGATCTGAAAGCCACCTGAATAAACCCAAGGGGCCCCCGCTTTTCCCCTGGGCCTTGTCTCCTGCACGTCCCATCCCACCCCACTGCCCACACGTGAGAGGTGGCACAGGGCGGGGTGGGGTGGGGTGGGGGGGAGGAGACCTGTGCCCTGGGCCTGAGTCCTCCTCAGATATGCGGCCCCAGGGCCCTGTCCCCCAGCACCCCTTAACCCCGTCGACCACTCCTCCATCTTCTGGGGCCCCCCTGGCAGCCATGGGTCCCCGAGGCCACAGCCTACGCTATCCCTTGGGAGCATCCGTGCTCCCCCACCTGTGTCCCGAGCCCTGTCCTGCGGCCCTGCCCAGGCCTCCCGGCGTTCCAAGTGCTCCCAGTGGCCCGCGTGCTGCCATGAGCCCCCCGGCACACAGCTCGCCCAGGCCTGGGACCGGCCCCCAGGCGACTCAATGTCCCCAAGGTCCCCGTCAGCGCTGGTGGCCGTCCTGTTCTGGCATGCCAACCATCCAACCCCCTCCTTCTATTCCTTGTCCCAGGGCACGTTCTTCCCATCTCGGCCGTCCTTCCCTTCCTCCCCCGCCCTCTGGGGGCCTCTTCCTACCCGGCTCAGGGTGACCGCTCCTGCCCTGCTTCCTGACCCCGCTCCTCCGCCCCCTCGGGCTCTCCCAGCCAGCCTTCCATGCGTGCTGATGGGTCTCTGCAGAGCGTGGGAACCCGTGGCCTGCCGACCCCGGTGCCCCTGCCCCCTTCTCAGCTCTGCGCCCGCAGCGGCCTCCCGGTCCCCAGGATGGGCCCCACCAGGCCCGGGCACGTGGCGGCGTTAGGCAGGAGCAGGACGGGCCCTGCGCTTGGCGCCGTGATTGTTTGCTGGTCCGGCCCCAGGCCCGCGCAGCTCCCCACAGCCCAGGCTGCCCGCCTGTGTCCGGCCAGGTGTTCGGTGCTGGAGCGCGGGCTCCCAGAGGACAAGGAGTGCAGTGTCTGCTTCATGCAACACGCTGCTGACAAGGAACAGAATACCCACAGTGACCGCTTCCAGGAAACGGCTCGGGCGGGGGGCCGCCGAGGAGCGGGCCCCTTCCCAGCAAGCCGGCCTGCAGGTGGGCTTCCAGGAAGGGGCCCGTTGGTCCCCCTCACCCCTGGCCAAGGGCCAGCCGTGTCACCAGGTGCAGGCTGGGAGAGGTGCGGAGAAGGGAGGGGGCAGGGGGAGGAGGTGGGCGCGGTGGCCTGGGCCATGGCCCAGTGTGGTCACCACAGCCTGAGGAGAGGCCCAACCTGGCCACACTCCTTCTAGAACCTTCCGTTTGCCCTTTTGGCGGGGGGGGGGGTCACACAATCTCTACTGGGGCCCCTGGCTCGGGGCCTTGTTGGTACAACACCCGGGGAGACCCCGAACACAAGAGGGAGACGAAGGAAAGGGTTCCAAGCCCAGGCCGGGGATGGGGTCCCGGCCCCGAGCAGCAGCCAAGCCTCCTGGGCCCCCTTCCCCCGTCGGCATCGCCCCGTGGGCCTCCAGCCCAGGCCCCTGCCCGCTGCGCCCTACGCTCAGTGCCGCCCGGAGCCTGGGGTGGGGCGAGGGGCCCCCTGGCAGGCCCGGCCCTGTTTACTGAGACTCCCCAGGGGGCGTGTCTGCTGACCCCAAACATCACGCTGGGCCTGGTTAAGGGACGTCATTTCCTTTGTACTGTTGGAGTTTTTTCTGTCGCCATTCAGGGCTACAGGGAGGGCCGGACCCCACCCCACCCCACCGTCCACTATCCCTGCCTGAAGGTGGGCCACGAGGTCATTAAATCCGGGCCCAGATCGAACCCACATGCAACCAGGGCCACACAAAAGCCAGCAGTCCCCACAGAGCCCCTCCAAACAGGACAGGGCCCCCATCCATGTCTTCAGCACGGCCGGCAGGGTTAGTGACCCTGAGTGGAGATCCTCACTCACAGCTATAGCCACACACCTGCGGACACAAGCCCAGGAGACGCAGCCGGTCAGGCCTGCACAGCCTGAGAGCACACAGCCGGACGACTGACCACTGTACACAGGTTCACGGGAACACTCTGAGATGCACACACACAGGGACACACGTGTGGACACACAGATACACGGACACACAGGTACATGGAGACACATGTGGACACACAGACACATGGATACACGAACACACGTGTGGGCACAGATACATGGATACACGAACACACGTGTGGGCACAGTTACATGGAGACACGTGGACACACATGGACACACGGACACGTGGACACACACAGGGACGTACAGATACACGGACACACGTGTGGACACAGACAGACACACACACAGACACGCATGCATGGACACACACATGGACACAGACGCATGGGCACACAGACACGTGAAGTCCCGTTTTCCGTAGGCCAGAGATTTGGTGGTTGCTCAGCCTAAACCCTCCGGGGCATCACGGCTGGGGGAGGGTCCAGGTGTGAAGACCCTGGAGGTGACTGCCCCGCCCCTGCCCCTGCGGAGGCTGGGAGTGAAATTCAAGCCCCTGGTTGCTTGGTGACACTTAACTCAGCGCAGGGGCATTTTGAAAGCGCCTTTGGGTGGGGGGCCCGGGCCTGCCTTACAGCCCCCTCTGGGCCCCTTCTCTCAAAGCAGGAAGTCGGGCTGGGCCAAAGGTAAACACATTCCAACCTGGGGTCCCCAGCTCCACGGAGGGGCTCTGCCGCGGGCACTGGCCGCCTGTTTTCCCAGCCCGGGCGGGGCTCACAACCTGGGCCGGGGCTCTGGGCCCACCCCTGCCCTCCCCACAGGCTGCCCACACCCACCCAGAGCCCTCCAGGTGGGTCCCCTCCTGGTCGCTGCCCAGGGAACCGGCCCTGGAAGCAGAGCAGGTGGACACACCCAGGGTGGACACTGCCGTGTGCATGCGGAGGGGCAGGCGGGTGGGCACAGCCCGCGTCAGGCAGGGGCCCGAGGGCCTTGGACACCTACCCCAGGTGGATGTGGCGAGGAGCCCCTACACTGGCCTAATGCCAATCCAGAAGCACCCACTTCCCCAGGTCAACCTCGGGTTTCCAGGTGGAAGCCCAGAGCAGGAGTGCGGGTGTGACCAGGAGGGGCTGCAGCCCCCGAGGACCTGGCCCCACTGCCTTCGGCGGCCTCACTCCCCTGGAAGTAGGCAGAGTCCTCCCCATGCCCGGAAGAGGTTTCCAGAGTGCCTGTGTCTCTCTCCTCCCACCCACGGCCAGGTCGTCCTCAGGGCCCCTCTGGCCCCCTGTGGTGCCCACCCCACGACCGCCATCCCCTGGGAAGCTGGGCTTTCGTCTCCTGAGGCCCAGCTTTGCAAAGCTCCAGGAGAGACGGGTGCTTGTGAAAAAGGCCATGGGGAGTTCTAACTCGTGACACCTGAAGGATGGGTTTCTTTGTCCTGCTGGCAAAACCCATGTGGGCAAGTCCAGCGGGCCGTGGGCCTGGAGATGGGTGTAGCCTCACCCATGAGCTGCCCGTTGGCCTGTGAAAGCCTCCAGGGGGTGGGGGGCAGGAGGCACTGGGGAGCCCCCAAGGGTGCCATGGGCTAGCCTTCATTAAACGCCTTCATATAAATGCAACCCTGCTGACCACCTGCCCTGCTGGCCTGGAACCGTCCCCTTCTCAGCCCTGGAATTCCCATGTCTCCCATCAGGCGGGAGGTGGGCCCCAGAGAGGAGACCAGACACATGGAACCCATGGGGAGTGCATGGGCGGGGGGAGCTCGTGGGGCCAGAGCCAGAGCAGCCAAGGGCCACGCAGCCCGGACGCTGGGAAAGGCACGCGCTCGGGGTCTCCCAGGCCTTTGCTATCTCCTCTCGGTCAGTTGGCCCGCAAGGCATTTCCTGACTGCCCTGAGCACGGGAAGGGGTCAAGGACCCAGCCCTGTTTCCAAGGGCTGCTCCCTCGGGTTCCCAGCGCCGCGCCTGGCGCCCAGGAGCTGGGAGGCCTGGTGGGGGGTGGGGGTGGTTAGAGGCAGAGGGGCGTCACCGGCCAGCTGTTGCCCTGTACCCGGACACCAACCACGAACACAGGCGGGGGCTGCACTTGCACCCCGGGCGCAAACCCCAGGCCAGACGCCAGCAGGACATGGCCCTGCGCCTTCAGCGGCAAGATTCCCATCCCGGCCGTGGGCCCCCTCTCCCCTCTGCCCCCACCCCTTTCTACCCCCTCCCCGCTGTCGCCCGCCTAGTGAGAGCTCGCCCCACAGCGCCCCTGCTCTGCCCCTCGCTGGGGTCTCCTGCTTGTTGCCCCCCTGCGCCCCCCGCTCCACCACGGCAGAGTGAAGGGAAGGGAGGCCTCTGTGCCCCGAGCCCAGCGCTCAGGGCCTGCAGGGCTGTGGATGAGTGTGGCAGGGCGGTGGACTTCCCAGGGGCGTGGCCGGCCTGGGCCACATGTCAAGACCACTCCCCTAGGATAATTCTAGAAACCAATCCCCTAGACCAGGCCTTCGGGGTCCGGGGCAGGGGCCTAGGGAGGCCTAGGTGATGCGTGTGCAGGAGGGGCTTTATGTGGCAGAACCTCTTCCTCACCCTCAGCCCCGACGTCTCCCTGCAGGGAACCCCTGGGTCCCACAGCCCACCGCCCCTGCCCCGGTCCCCACGTGGTGCCTGCCCTGTACCCGGGAGTCCCAGTGCCCTCTGCCGTCCCACCTCACAGGCCCTTTCATTGCCCACCCCTCCTGTCCACAGCCCCCCGCCCTGTGATCCTTCCCCACCCATCGCCTCTTCCCATCCATTACCCGCCACACCACCCTTTGTGTCCGTCCCCTCGTGGCCCATACGCCTTTTCACGTTCCCTATCCCAGGCCCCACCCCAGCCCCTTTTCCCCCCAGCCCACGGCGCACCCCCCTCAGGCAAACAGCTCAAATCCAGAGTCCCTGAGACCAATTCCTGTAACTGTGTTTATTGATGAGTCCAGGGCTTCTGGGGAGGCCCTGGCAGGGAGGGACACAGAGCGAGATAGACACACAATGGAATGCTTCGAGCTTTGCTCCCGATGTTCGGTGTTCGGAGCGTCCAGACTAGGCGAGGGGCGGGCGGGGCCCCACACACTCGGGCCCCCTCCCAGTCGCCCCCAGACAGAGATGGATGAGAGGGGGGCGCTGGGGGGGACGCA
Source organism: Eschrichtius robustus (assembly GCF_028021215.1). NCBI lineage: Eukaryota > Metazoa > Chordata > Mammalia > Artiodactyla > Eschrichtiidae > Eschrichtius > Eschrichtius robustus. Next base: position 113,023,206 of record NC_090834.1, on the reverse strand, counting down.
GGCCGAGGAGGCCAGGCCACTCAGCAGCTCACTCACTCGCTGAGAGACCCAGGCTTGTTCCAGAACCCCAAACCAGTGCAAACGACTTAGTGCAAATTAATTCAGGAGGGACGGGGAGACAGGGTTCTGGACACTCTGAGTCTTCCGAGCAAAGGACAGAGGAGAGAAGAGAAGAAAAAAGACAGAGGAAAGGATGAAGAGGAGGGAGGGAGGCTGGTGGTGGTCGCTGGGCCGCGGCAGGGGGTAGCCGCAAAGACGGAGTTGCCGGGCGGGGGTGGGTGTCGCCGCGGTGCTGCCCTTTCGGTGGTGTGGGTCTTCCGTTCCTTTAGCTCAACCTGCGGACAGAGGCAGGACGTGAGGGCGGGTCAGGGCAGTCCGGCCAGGGGGCTTTGGGAGGGGCGCCCGCGCCCACCTTCCAGAGCTGATTCCTGAGTCAGGGTGTGTAGTGGTTCCAGAATGCAGCATATTCTTAGTCAGAGCTAGAAAGACTTGAAGAAGTCCGGGTTCCAAGGCCCAGGCATGAGCTGGGTAGCACCATTTCTGCGGGTCAGGACAGAATGAGTGCCCAGCTCTCGGCCCCGAGCCCCCCGACTCTGTCCACCCCATGTGTGGCAGGGGGCCGCCCACCTTGTCATCTTGAGGGTTCTGGGGGTCCAGAGAGCAGCAGCAGTGCATTGGCTCCTTCAGGAAAGTAAAGGAACAGAGATGCTGGGTGTTCCAGCTCCCCCGCGGGGCCAGCCAAGAATGTTCTACGGGAAAGAGGACGGCCATGAGGGCTGGGTGCGGGTCGGTTGGCCCGGGGGGCCTGGCCTGTACCTGCGCTCACCAGGGAGGCCGGGCGGCGTCCCGCCTGTCCTCGCCGTCACGCCGGACCGTGTCATGTCCCTCTGCCCACATCCCGGCGCCCGGCCTCCGTGGCTGGCAGGCACGTCCACACCCACTGGAGACATGGCTGTGGGCAGACAGAGGAGGCGCTGGCTGAGTGGGCAGAGGTGGCCGAGGGGGTGGGAGGGCAGCGGGCTGGACACTCACCCTCGTCTCCGGTCTGAGCGCGGACCGATCCCTGCTCCGTCACCGCCCGCAGAGGCCCGCCTTGGCCACGGGCTCAGAGGCCAGTGACCCCCCCGGCTCGCCGCCAGGCTCCGGCTCCGCGCCCCTGCCTGCGCCCCGACCTCCCGCCCCCCCAGAGCTCTCATTCACGCCACCCCGCCCCCCGTCGCCTAGTCTGGTCTCGCCAGTGCCCTTGACTCCCCTGGGTGCTGTCCTGTCTGCCGTGCCAGTCCCAGGGGCAGGCGGTAAGGGCCAAGTGTCACCAGTGTCACCAAGTTCACTGGGGGCCCTCCTGCGCCAGCCCCCGGGCCGCAGTGCCGCATGGGAATGGTGGCCCGCTGGGCCCGCGGCAGCCTCCTTGCTGCAGAAATCCCCCTGGGACCCTGTCCCTGTGGCCACCGCTCCCCCCAGGTGACGTCCTGCGGCGGTTCCCCGCACACTGCGCCTGCCTTCTTGCCCGTTCTCCGGCCCTCGAGGCTCCGGCTCAGGCCTCAGGAGGCCTGGGCCAGAGCCGCCCGTGTACCTGCTGCTAAATGAACTGCAGTGGGTGAAGTGGCAGCTGGGGGCCCCCTGACCTGAGTCCCCCGCCTCGTCCTGGCTGCCCCGGGGCCTGAATGGCCCCCATGCGCTGAATCTTCTCCCTCGCTGGCAGCCCTACCCCACCTCCCGCCCGACTCTCTGGAAATGCCCTTTCCACCTGGGACAGCCGCAGCTCCCAGCCCGCCCTGCCTCAGCTCCCCCTGAGACGGTGTCACCTGTGCTGCCCGCCCTGTCGTCACCCTGCCGCTCTGCCGGGACGTCAGCCACTTCGCCTCGCTGGCCCTGGCTCCCCAGAACCTCCTTATGCAGAAGGCAAGCGGAGCAAGGCCCAGGGAGGGGAAGGGGACTCACCTGGCCCGGCAGAGCGCTGCCTTCGCCTGCCCACGGCTGCCAGCTACACCTCCACCGCCCAGGCCCTGGGGCAAGCCGCTCTCCAGCTCCCCCGTCCACCAGCCGCCACGACCTGAAACCGAAATTGACCGGGATGAATGCCTGGCTCCCCCCTCTTGCTTCCGCACCCCCAGCTTGGGCCTGTCACTCCCCACACCGATGTCGTCCTGCCCGCAGGGCACCTGGGAGCCCACCCCGCATCCCCACCAGGCTCCCAGGTGCCCGCCAGCCCTGCCCAAGCTAGCCCCTCCACCCTCCTCCGCTCCTGCCAGGCTCCAGACTTCCAAGGTGATCCTTGGCCCACGCATGCTTCCCTGCACCCCGCTTCCCCATCTTCCCCTGGTTGCCCCCGGTACCCCACGCTTCCCTGGTTACCCCTCAGCTCCCCCACTTCCCCAGTTTCCCCTGAGCCCCCCCATCCCTCCCACCACCCCCCTCCCACACCCTGCTCCTCGGGCCCTAGCCCGGGCTTTTTCTAACTGGGGTGGCCCCGCCCAGAATTCCCGCCCCTGCTCTGCCAGCCAATCAGAGCGGGGACCGTGCTTGGGGCCACCGCAAGGCCCACCTCCGCCCAGGACGGTCCAGCGCACATTCCTCTCCTGTCCTGGAAGTCTCCAAAGAGGGCCTTCTCCACACCCCTCCTTTGGCATCCCGTAGACAGGGTCTGGCATTGTCCCCAAATGTCCCTCCCCCCTCCGAGGTCGAAACAGTCTTGTCCCCTCAGGGCGGACCTTGCAGGCTGCTCCCCACCCAGCCCCCACTGGGCGCATACTCTGCCCCTGGACGGAGGTCTTGGTTGGGGCCGCCAGGCGCTCCGGTGGGACTCGGAGTCGCCTTCCGTCACCACCGCGGCTGAGACCACGCCGCGGGCCCGGAGTCCATGGAGCGGTCGTGAGGCGTGTGGGGGGTTGGGGCTCAGGTCGGGCCGAGGGAAGGGACAGTGGTCTCGCGGGCCAGGCAGGCGCTGATTCCCTGCTCGAGTGCCGTCTAGTTGACGGTGCCCGTTGCGCGCACAGTGGCTTCCACGCGCGGGCTCCCCACTGTGGCCGGGTGCCCCGTCCCCTCACCGCCACGATCCATCGTCAGGACGCGGCACGCCCGCTGTGCTCCACGGCTCGCGGGCGCGCCCTGGTGATGAGCCCGGCAACCTCCCAGCCCTGCCGTGGCCACTCTGTGCACCGCTGCCCAGGACACCGCCTGCGCATTCAGGATTGGGACAAAGACCAGAGAGCCTCGAGTCTCCCCCGGCCACCCTGGGTCACCCTGTCCCTGGGGCAACCACGTTGGCCTCGTGGGGGGTGTTGGGGCCAGGCGGTCCATAGGGATCGGCCACCGAGTCTAGGGGGCTGGTGCCATGGGTGGGGGGAGGAGACATGCCTAAGCAAGGGACCCAGAGCTCTCCAGCTCTGACTGCACCTCACACAGGGCCTTGGGAAGAGCTTGCTCCTGTGGACCCTTGCCACACCTGATACCCAGCCTTTGCCATGGGTGGACCCCCAAATTTACGGTGGGAAAACTCCAGCCTTTGCCATGGGTGAATCCCTAGATTTACGTGGGAAAACTCCAGACTTTATGGGTGGACCCCCAGATTTACGTGGGAATATCCCAGCCCTTGTCATGGGTGGACCCCCAGATTTACGGTGGGAAAACTCCAGGTTTTGTCATGCGTGAACCCCCAGATTTACGGTGGAAAAACTCCAGGCTTTGTCATGGGTGGACCCCCAGATTTACGGTGGGAAAACTCCAGGTTTTGTCATGTGTGAACCCCCAGATTTATGGTGGAAAAACTCCAGGCTTTGTCATGGGTGGACCCCCAGATTTAAGGTGGGAAAACTCCAGCCTTTGCCATGGGTGAACCCCCAGGTTTACATGGGAAAACCCCAGACTTTGCCATGGGTAGTAGACTCCCAAGCTAGGATGGGGCAGACCCTCACATTTGCCATAAGCAGACCCCGGCCACAGCTGCCACGGCTGGTGATGTGTGAGCCTGCACTGCCGCCTCGCGGCCACTTCTGTCTCCACTCCGGCAACCACTTGGCACTGTTCAGGGGGTGTGACAGGCCTGTGGGGTCGGCCCAAGACAGCGAAGACCCCAGAAATCCTCCTGCACTCGGCAAGGCAGCGCCCAGAACCCTGGGCTACCGGATGCCGCGTAGGAAAGCTCTCCCTCTGAAGCCGACTCCATGTCTCCCCGGGCACGGGGAATCTTCATTGCCCTGAGCGGTCCCTCTCCTCTCCTAACTACAATGGTGCAGCCCGGGGCAACTCAGATGGGGTGAATGGGGTGGCTCGGATGAGTGTCCTGCCTCCCTGATGACCCTCGTGGACCATTGCGGTATCTGGCCTGGGCGGACCCGGGACGCCGCGTGGGTGGACCCCGGCCGCAACCACGACGGTGGTGATGTGCGAGCCTGCACTGCCGCCTCGCGGCCGCTTCTGTCTCCACACACACAACCATTTGGCCCTATTTGGGGGTGCGACCAGCTCAGGGGGTTGGCCCCTGATGCAGGGGGGAGGACCCTAGGATCCTCTGTGCTGGGCAGGCAGTGCTCAGGGCCCCGTGCCACCGGTGGTCTGGTGCAGTTGTGGTCCCTCTGGAGCTTGGGCTTTGCCTCACCCAGGCTCCCCATCAGGTCCTCGTCACCCCTGGACACAGGACCCCTTATTCCCATATCCCCACTTGTCCCCCAGCCTTGGTGACATGGGGCCGTGACCCTAGGGTGCGGTGGGGTCCACTCCCAGCAGCGCGTGAGCTCCAGAGCAGACCCAGGGTGTTCCGGTCGGTCGGGAAATGCACCTCCATGGGCTCATGAGGGTCCCAGAGCACGGCATGGAGAACTGACCGACTTGCCCCGTCCGGATCCCCACCCGCTAGTGATCCCCAGGGAACTAGGGTGACTGCCTCACTCCACAGTGGTGGCGGTGCTCGTGGCGGTGCTTGGGTGACGAGCGGACCTGCCGCGCCCGACCCGGAGGCGGCGGCACGCCCAGACCTTTAGCATCTCAAACAGCTGAACTGCATGGAGATGTTAATGACTGGCTGTTAGGGTCGGAGTCTCCCCTTGGAGGCAGATGCAGCTCAACAAAAGGCCCAGAGTTTGGGAGGACCGTCTGGTGGGGTCGGTGCGCTGGGCTGGATACACAAAGTCCCAGGTTTTGGCAGCACAGGACGCCATCCTGGTGCCTGGGGGACGTGACATAGGTCCCACACCACGGGACCTCAGGGGGAGACCCGTGACTGAAGCTGCAATGTGGCCCGACCTGGCACCTGAGGTGGCTCAGACGAGCGCCCCATCACCCAGATGACCCTCGTGGACCACTGTGGTAACTGGTTTGTGTGGACCTGGGATGCCACGCAGGTGGAATCTGGATGCCGCGCGGGCAGACCCGGGAAGCCACGCGGGCGAACCCCGGCCGGTGATGTGTGAGCCTGCCCTGCCGCCTTGCGGCCGCTTCTATCTCCACACCTACAACCACTTCGCGCCGTTCAGGAGGTGCAACTGGCCTGCGGGGTCGGCCCAAGACAATGAAGCCCCCAGAAATCCTCCTGCACTCGGCAAGGCAGTACCCAGCACCCTGGGCTGCCAGAGGCCCCATAGGAAGGCTCTCCCTCTGAAGCCGACTCCGCGTCACCCCAGGCACAGGGACCCCTCATTGTCCTGAGCCGTCCCTCTCCTCTCCCAGCTACAACGGTACAGCCTGGGGCGACTCAGATGGGGTGAACCGGGGCGGCTCAGACGAGTGTCCCGTCTCCCTGATGACCCTCGTGGACCATTGCGGTATCTGGCCTGGGTGGACCCGGGACGCCACGTGGGTGGACCCCGGCCGCGACCACGGCGGCGGTGATGTGTGAGCCTGCACTGCCGCCTCGCGGCCGCTTCTGTCTCCACACACAAAACCAACTCAGCACCGCTCACGGGTGCAATGGGCCTGGGGCGGCGGGGGGCGGGGGTCGGCCCACGACCAAGGGGGAAAATCCTGAAATACTCTTGTGCTGGACAAGTCAGCCCCCAGGACCCCTGGGCTGCTGGAGGCCCTGCAGGAAGAGTTTCCCTCTGGACCTGGTCTCCTGTCCCCGGACATCCATCCCCTGGGCTCCCAGTCATGTCCACCCCAGGGCACGGGGACCCCTTGTGCCTCCAGGCATCTGCTGTCACTTTCCTGTTGGACCAGGTGATGGGGATCTGGGTCAGAGGTCCGCTGCGGCCCGGCTCCGTGTATCATGTGGGCTCCTGGGCAGACCCAGGGCACTCCTGTGGGCCTGTGGGCCATTTCTCTCTACTCGCTGGCCACAGTGCCAGGAACCGGGGGTCCTCCTGGTTTAGATCCGCACTCTCCTGGGGTCGGGCACCTCTTCAGTTCCCTGATTCCCCTGGGGAGAATGGGAGGTATTTGCCTGAGAGCTGGTTACCTCAGGCTGTTTGCATGCTAATGGAACATTTGCATCTCTATAGAAGGGCTTGGAGGAGAGGCCAGGCGTCAATTTCAGGTAACAACAGCTAGAGAGGCTCCCTAGCGGAGGGGTGGAGGGGTTCACCCCCGGGGCCAAGTCTGGTCCTGGCCACAGTAAGAGTGGGTGGCTAGGTGCTGCGATCCAAGTGTGGGACAGCACCAGGAGGAGTTTGTAGAGCCCCAGCAGACGTGACCTGCAGACGTGGCCAGTCTGAGGCGGTGGACTGTCGTGGACAGACCCTTTCTCTCCCCGACACTCTTGCTCCTTGTGCTGCGGGCACCTCCAGCCTGCTAGGCTTGACCGTCATCTCACCGCCTCTGTCTCCTTCACCACCCTATCGCCAGGAGCCAGATGGGGAGCTCGCTAGAGAAGCAGTGGCAACTCCACCCTCTGCCCCTCACCTCAGCACCGGGCCTTGTAGGGCTACTTCCTGACACCTGTGCCCCAGGCTGGTCCAGTCCAATTGCCGAGCCAACGGAAAAACATAGGTGCCTAGATTGCAACCACTGTGCACGTGCGGGGACCCAGTGTGCACTCCTCAGCAGCCAGACAGGCTTGCACAGTGGACCGTCCACGCTGGTGGGCAGTGTTAGTTCCAGGCCCGGTGCCCACAGGAAGCACTGCTGGCATTCAGCAGTTGGAGGAAAGTGCTAGCTGGTGCCGTTCGGGGGCGTCACCCTACAGTCCCCTACAGGCTTAGGTGTGGGTGGTGAGGGCTCGCGACACAAGGGACTGGATGGGATGTTGGAGAGATGCCATCCCTCACCCCCTGGGAGTGAGGCAGGGCACACAGGGTGGCAGTTTGGGCCATCTTGCAGACTTCTCTGCTGAGCTGCGAGTGACTCCCCGGAGCTCCGAGTGGGGGCCCTGCAGCTCCATTTAGGCCACAATCACAAGGGCTGCCCTGGAAGGAGACACACAGACGGTCCCACCCTGAGCCGGGCAGAAGTCAACGGGCAGAGTACAAGGAGTATCACTGAGTCTGGAGGGAAGGAGAGGCGGGAGTGTGGATGGCAGGAGTGTGGATGGCGGGGGTGTGGATGGCGGGGGTGTGGATGGCGGGGGTGTGGATGGCGGGGGTGTGGATGGCTGAGGTGTGGATGGCGGGGTTGTGGATGGCTGGGGTGAGGGGGTGGATGGCTGGGGTGAGGGGGTGAATGGCTGGGGAGGTGGGGGGAGAACTGGGCTTGGCGGAGGTTTCGGGAGGAGGCAGTGAATTCGTGTCCTGTGCCGCGGGACAGCCAAGGGTGTGGCAGAGGCACAGGCCCTTCAGGGCCACGGAGGGGGCAGGACCCTGGCTGCCGTCACCCATTTGTGCTCCTCGGCCCAGGCACAGTCACGCCCGGTGCTTGAGCCCTGACTCTCATCCCATCGAGCTCTGGGACGCTCAAATCACAGGACTAACTAGTCCCCATCACCTCGCATGGCAGCCCCACACAAGCTTCCAGCTCCCAGGCCCCAAGCACAGCCACCTTGCCTCCTGCAGTGTTCCTTTCCTAGACATGGCTCCTGGCCTCATCACTCTGTCCCTTGCTCCCCCTCATCCTCCAAATCCAGTCAGTGAGGAGGCAGGCACTTCTACCTCCATGACCTGAGCCATCTCCCTGCCCTCTCCCTCCACCCACATCCATCAGCAGGACTCAGTGACACCTCTGCTGGGTACCAACCTCCCTCCTGAGTACCAACCTTACACCCGCACACCAATATCCCACCCAATACCAGCCTCCTACCCATGTGTCAATCTCCCACCTGGATACTAACCTCATATTGGGTACCACCTTTCACCCAGGTACCAACCTCCCTCCTGAGTACCAACCTTACACCCGCACACCAATATCCCACCCAATACCAGCCTCCTACCCATGTATCAATCTCCTACCTGGATACTAACCTCATATTGGGTACCACCTTTCACCCAGGTACCAACCTCCCACACAGGTACCAGCCTCCTATCTGGGTACCAACCTCCCAGCCAGGTATCAGTCTTCTACCCAGGTACCACCCCCACCCAGGTACCGGGCTACCACCCAGGTACCAGCCTCCCACTAGGTACCAATATCCCACCTGGGTACCAACCTCCTCCCCAAGTACCAATATCCCACCCAAGTACCACCTTCCCACCCAGGTACTAGTCTCCCACCCAGATACCGACCTCCCTTTTGGGTATCAATCTCCCACCAGTTACCAACCTCCCACCTGGGTACCAACCTCCCTTCTGGGTATCAGCCTCCCACCAGGTACCAACTTCCCACCTGGGTACCAAACTCCTACCTGGGTAACAACCCCCAACTGGTACTAACCTCATATGTATATATGTATATATATATACATATGTACATCCCTTGCTCCCTTCTCACTGTGATTGGCCAAGGCTTCCAGGATCTGCCTTCGGCCACTCTGGCCTCCCTAACCTCCAGGCTTTGACCATGCCCTTTATCCCAGATGTCATCCCCCTGCCCCCTCCCAATCAGATCTCAGGTCTCCCTGGGGAGGCCCGGACAGCCCCTACACGGCACTGGCATTCGCGCCTGTGGCTGTGTGTCCGTGCCAGCCTGTACACATCCCCCCGGGGGTCCGTGGGGACGCCACACGCCCGGCACACAGCAGGCAGGAAGGAGCCGGCAATGCAGCAGCAGGGAGCTGAGCTAGGCAGCCAGGGGCACACACTTCTCCAGCCCGGCCCTCAGGCTCCTCAGGACACTGTGCTCGTCTCCAGAGCAGTGTCCAGTCCCAGCCACTCCAGCTGACCGTCTGCCACTGCCTGAGCCTGGAGCTGCTGCCTCGCTCTAAACCCAGCCGGCACAAACCCTCACCTCACTCACTTGTCTGCGTGAACACTGGGCCACCGTGTCCAGACAAAATCATGGGGCCATCCTAACGCCTTCGTGACCCCTGGCTCCCACCTCCCGCTCCAGCTCAGGACCTTCTCTCCTCTCCCTCAGCTGCCACCGGATGGGCCCTGGGCCCTGGTGCCCTTTAGACCCAAAGGCAGCCCCTCCCCCGCCTTCTCGCTGCACATCAAGCCCACCCCCTCCCTGCAGTGTCCCTGGAGCACACACCTCTCACACCCAAAACCTCGAGAGCTTCCCTTAAGCAAACCCAGACTTTCTCATCTGGCACTCAGAAACCCAGTACATGGGCATCAGATCACACCTCTGCCTTCCCCAGAGCTGCAGCCACCCACACAGCACCGGGCCCTCCAGGCCTCCACTCCTGGGGCAGCGGGGTGGAGGGCCAGATCCTTGTTTGGATGGACCCCCCCCCCAGACATTTGTTCTAGTCGCTTATGCCACACACTCCTGATTAACCCCCTTCCTTACACACCAATAGAATCTTTTGTTAGAAGCTTCTAGATGCTATATTGTTATGGTGTAACCTTTACCAGCCTCCTTTGCAGCTAGATGTGGCCACATGACCAACTTCTGACCAAAGGGACATGGTCACCCCTCCAGAGGTGCGTGCTTCTGTCCCCTCTCCCCCTGGCTGGGATGTGCACAGATGGTGGGGCCCTGAGGTTCCCAGGGGCTGCCATAACTAAGCCCCACTGATTGGGTGGATTAGAACCGCAGGAATTTATTCTCTCACAGTTCTGGAGGCCAGACGTCCAAAATCAGGGTGTCGGTGGGGCAGGTCCCCTCTGCAAGCTCTGAGGGACAATCTGTTCTAGGCCCCTCTCCCAGCTTCTGGTGGTGGCCCCCCACCCTTGGCGGTCCTCGGCTGGCGGACGCATCAGTCCAGTCTCTGCCCCGGTCTCCACGTGGCTTCTCTTTGTGTCTGTGTCTCTCTTCTTATAAGGACACCAGTCCCAAAGGGTTCAGGGCCCTACTTCCTCCAGAGGGACCTTGCCCATTGTCTCTGTCACGACCCTATATCCTAATAAAGGTCACATTCTGAGGGGCTGGGGGTTAGGACTCCAACCTACGAATCTTGGGGGACACAATTCAGCCCATCACGGACCCCACAATGGAAACTCTGTGCAGCAAGGCAGGTGGCTGGACCTGTGGGGTCCACCCTCACGACCTCCCGGCACAGGAGGCAGCTCGGTGGGCTCAAGGCCCTTCTCGTGGTCCCTGTCGCACAGCCACACCTCCCTCTGATCTGATACTCACTCCAGACCGGGCGCCCTGGGCACACAGAGGAGAGTCCTGGGAGCTGCTGCCCAGAGGAGCTGAGCACGGACGGTGCCCGGGTGGGGCCGCCCGGCCGGAACGAGCGACTGTGAGCCTGACAGGGGGCAGGGGAGTGGGCCGGACTAAGAAGGAAGCAGCTGCGTTGAATTCTGCTCCCCTCGTTTGGCGGAAGCTGGTCCATTCTAGAACTGGGGCTCGGCTGAGTGTCAGAACAGCCAGTTGTTCTGCCCTTGGGAGGACATCTCCGCTGCCTAAACTAGGATGGGCCAGCTAGCCCGATGGACGTTGGTCCTGCAGGCGGAGTGGCCTGGTCAGATGTAGGGCAGGTCCCCCTGGGACCCTCTCCCAAGCAGCCAGCCCCCTACCCCCAATCCTTTTCTTCCTCCCTCTGTGACCAACCCAGAGACCCATAAGACTTGGCTACAAGTGGCAGTGTCTCAACTCAAACTGGATTCAGCTGGATCCCAGAGCTGGGTCCCCAGATGCCCGTTTGCAGCTCTTGGTCCTGATGTTCATCTATTCTTGTTTTCAGAGGCCGTCCGTCCCCACGCCATGGTGTCCACCAGCTCCAGGCTTACAATCCTGCAGTACAGCATCTGTAGTGAGCTGATGGTGGCCCCCACAAAAGACATGTCCACGTCCTAATCCCCCAACCTGTGAATGTGACCTTATCGGGAAAAGAATCTTCACAACTGTGATTAAGGATCCCAGAGGGGGTCATCCTGAGTTACCCAGGTGGCCCTAAATCCAATGACAAGTGTCCTTATAAGAGACAGAAGAGACACACAGGGAGAGGAGGAGGACATGTGAAGACAGAGACAGAGACGGGAGGGATGCGGCCACAAGCCCAGGGACACCTGGAGCCCCCAGAAGCTGGAAGAAGCAGGAACGACCCTCCCCTAAGCCTTTGGAGGGGCCACGGCCCTGCAGCCTCCTTGATCTCAGACTTCCAGCCTCCGGAACTGGGGGAGAATGAATTCCTGTTGTTTAAGCTGCCCAGCCTGCGGTCATCTGTTGCAGCCGCCCCTGGAGATGGGTACAGACTTCAGTGGAAAGAAGGCTCCTTTCCCAGTGGTCCCAACAAAGGTCCCAGAGATGGACCTCGTGGCCTAGCTCAAGCCCCGTGCCCACCCTACTTCAATCTCTTTGGCCCAGAAATCCGGTTCTCACATGGCAAGGGCAGGTCACCACCCTGGACCCAGTGGGCAGAATCCACCCTGGCCCTGGCCCTGGCCCTGGCCCTGGCCCACGCACTGAGCAGGACTGGCCGAGGCTCAGCACACCTGAAACACGGCTCAGAGGGTCCTTCCTGTAGACGTCTTCTGTTTTCACTTCTCCCAGTGTCTGGTTCTGTGACCTTCGACACAGCACGGGGGTCCCATAGGTGGGGCTGAGGTTTGCTTTGTATTGCTGTGTCCCCGGAATACCCGTCCGTGTGTGGATCTGAGTTGTCGGCCGCGTGAGGACATCGTCTGATGTCGCGGGCTGAGTTGTGTCTCCCAATATCCGTATGTTAGAGTCCTGACCCCCCCGGACCCCAGAATGTGACTGTCTTTGGACATAGGGACACTTAAGAGGAGATTAAGGTAAACTGAGGTCACTAGGATGGGCCCTAATCCCACAGGACTGGTGTCCTTATTTATAGGAAGAAATCAGGACACAGACACACACAGAGGGACGACCCCTGAGGACAGAGGGAGGAGATGGCCGTCTACACGCCGAGGAGAGAGGCCTCAGGAGGACCAGCCCTGCCCACACCTGGATTTGGGTTTCCAGCCTCCAGGACTGGAGACAGTGAATGTCTGCTGTTTAAGCCGCCCAAGCTCCCCATGGCTGCCATGACAATTTATCACAAACTGGGCAACTTAAATCAACTGCAATTGATTCTCCCATGGTTCTGGAGACCAGACGTCTGAAAGCAAGGTGTCATCGGGCTGGACTCCCTCCTGAGGCTCCAGGGAAGGGTCCTTCCTGCCTCTTCCAGCATTGGGGGCTCCAGGCGTCCCTGGGCCTGTGGCTGCATCCTTCCGTTCCTGCCTCCATCTTCACGTGGCTTCTCCCCTACGTGTATGTGTCTCTGTGTTCAAATGTCCCTCTTCTTAGAATGACCCTGGTCACTGGATTTAGGGCCCGCTCTACTGCACTGTGACCCCATCTTCACTTGATGACACCTGCAAAAACCCTTTGTCCAAATAAAGTCACACACACAGGTTCTGGGTGGACGTGCATTTTGCGGACACGCTTTAACCCACAGAAGGTGGCAAGAGATGAAGGCTCCAGATTGCCCACCCGGGTCCCTGTGTGTCCTCGTGCCGCCTGGGTGGCCCTTGTCCCCTCCCACGTCCTGTCCGTCTTCTCTCTTGAGCGCCTGCCCTGCTGGCCTCAGGCCCAACCCCAGACCAGAGGCAGCAGCGCCTCGTAGACAGCGCAAGGCTCCATCACTGCAGAAGTTCGAGTCCCTTAAAGTTCCCTTGTCCTTTGATTCTGCTTCTGTGATAGAATCCTCACTTCATCTCATGGTTCACAAAATGGAGCTGAGACAAGATAGTTCATCCCAAGAGGAAGTGGCATTGAGGACCGCCCCGCCTGCCGCTGGACTGATGGTTTTATCCACTGACTTTGGTGCCGGTACTCTGACCACAGCCCCAGCCCCGCGATTCCTCCTGTCTCTAGAGACACATGGTGCGGCCCACCGGTTACCAAGACAGCGGCAAAAGCCCCCTTCCCCATGCCCAGGCCTTTGCGATGAAACTTGGATGTCCCTCCGGTTAAGAGGTGGGGTCCGTCCCCCTCCCCTTGAATCAATAAAATGCACTGGAATTGTTGCCATGAGACTCGAGGCTGAGCTTTAAGAAGCCACCCAGGTTTCGTCTCCTGGAGAAATAGTCACCACTGTGCAAGACATCCCGCTGTCTTGAGGCCACTAGCGGTGAGGAAGCCCGGCGAGGCATATGGAGAGAGGGGCCCGCAGGGACCTCTGAGGTGCAGACGTGGGGCCTGAGCCCGGCTGCCAGGGGAGTGTCTCCAAGTGACCGAGTCCAGCCCATCACGCGTGGACAAAACGGTCCACCAGCCCCGCCCCTCCTGGGTCCTGACCGCGGAGCCGTGGGCACTAGTTCACCGTTCTAATGAGGCTCTCAGGCAGCGGAGGATAACCGCCGCCCGCGGGGCCCCTGGGGCCACCCCGTTGTCATCCCCCAGCCACACGCTCCTGCTCAGAGAGGCTCCCTTGGATTCGGCCAGGAAACAGCAGGCACCCAGCATTAACCGCGCTTGCTAATGCAAGGTCAAGGTCAGGCAGACACAGGAGGGAGGGTCCTGCAAAACTTCTGGGGACATCTGAGTGCGTGGCGTCTCGCTGGGTAGTCATAGGAGTGACTGGGTTCTCGCTCAGGAACCAAGCGCGGGTCCTCAGTGGCTTGTGGTGTGTCTGTTGGGGTGTCCCAGTCCCCGCTTTCTTTCTTTCTTTTTTTTTTAAACGATTTTTTTGACGTGGACCATTTTTTTGTTTTAATAAATTTATTTATTTATTTATTTATTTATTTTTGGCTGTGTTGGGTCTTCGTTTCTGTGCGAGGGCTTTCTCTAGTTGCGGCGAGTGGGGGCCACTCTTCATCGCAGTGCGCGGGCCTCTCACTGTCGCGGCCTCTCTTGTTGCGGAGCACAGGCTCCAGACGCGCAGGCTCAGTAGTTGTGGCTCACGGGCCCAGTTGCTCTGCGGCATGTGGGATCTTCCCAGACCAGGACTCGAACCCGTGTCCCCTGCATTGGCAGGCAGATTCTTAACCACTGCGCCACCAGGGAAGCCCAGATGTGGACCATTTTTAAAGTCTTTATTGATTTGTTACAATATTGCTTCTGTTTTTTGTCTTGGTTTTTTGGCTGCGGGGCATGTGGGATCTTAGCTCCCTGACCAGGGATCGAACACGCACCCCCTGCATTGGAAGGCGAAGTCTTAACCACTGGACCGCCAGGAAAGTCTCTCAGTCCCCACTTTCTGCCTGCAAGCTGGGAACCCAGGGTTCCCGGGGACCGTTGCCTCTCCCAGGCCCCATTTCTGGCCTTTTCTTCAAGACGCTTCTCTCTTGTTCTCAGTACTCATGGTTCTGAGACCACAAAGGGGCACCCACCACCCTGCACTCTGGAGCCTCCATGCCCCGCACTTTTCCTCAAGTGACCCCCTGGCCGCCCCCTTTCCGGCTCATTCAGCACCCCTACCATCTCCAGGCTGTCCCCGAGCCCCTCACCACCCCCCCGTGGGAATTGTCAACCCCTCCCTCCCCGAAACAAACGTGGTCCACCACACCCAGCCTCCCCTCAAAGGCAGTCTGTTCTCCGGGCCTCCTCCCCCTCCCTCGCGGACTGGCCCCCGCCTGGCTGGTCCAGGGGGTCTTCTTCTCCTCGACACCCATCCTCCACCCACGGGGACCCTGCATCTCGGCAAGTGCCCCTAGACACCGCGGGCCAGACCACGGAGGGTTGGAGACCTCTGCCCACAGCAGCTTCACACAGGAGAGGTGTCCAGCTCCTCCCCTTCCTCACCAGACCCCCAAGGGCGATGGGAGGAAAGTGGGCAGATGGGGGGGCGCCCAGCTCCCATCTGGGGCTGACCCTTCCGTGGGAACAGGGGCCAGGATGCCCCGGGCATACGTGCGAGAGGCCGCAGGAAGAGGGGAGAGTGTGGGGGCCAGGGAGAGGCAGCCTGGGGCCCTCTGCGGCAGCCTCCCTATTCTCTTCTTGCCGAGGAGGGGGACTTAACCAGGTGGGGTCTTGAGCCCCTGCCGCAGGTCTGGGTCATAGCAGAGGTGTTTGCTGAATGAATAAATGAACAAGGGAGTGAGTCAATGGGCTGATGCCGCAAGAAAGGCAGAGAGTGTGGCCTCAACTTTTCAAGGTACAGAGGTGCTTTCCTGGTCCAGATTCCAAGGGGGAATAAGGGCCTTCCTGCTGCAGCCAGGGTGATTGTTCCTGGCCCCTTCTAGAATCATCTGGAAGTTAATCCTTTAGAAAACAAATATTTCAGACATCTCAGCACGGCCCTCCAAGTGGGAGCTTCAGCAGATGGCCAGAGGTCTGGACGCCTTCCCACACCCCAGATGCATGAGCGCACCACGGCCTCACAGCGGCGTCCACGGGGGACGCAGGCCTCGGCCAGGAAAGTGTCAGAGCCCCCAGCCACCTGCCGGGGCCCCCGCCCCTGGGCTCTGTCCATTTTCCTTGGCAGCTCCTGCCACGGACAGGACATTCCTGAAGACTGAGGCTACATGTCAGGGGTTGGGGGCTGGAGAGGCCAGGCGGGTCCACGGCCGAGCTTCACCTCCGCCTCTCCTCCTCCACCCTCCCTGCCTCTTGGGCTGACCCGGGAGGTAGGGGCGCGCATCCTGTCTCCCTTCCCATGCCCGTGCCAGGGCCTGCCCGCTCTGGCCTTCACCCCTCTGAGGTCCCTCTCTGCCCAACGCTCGCGACACATAGGGCCCGATTCAGAGAGGCCTCGGGCCTGTCACGGTGGCATCCTGCGGTGGGGGAGGCCTCCTGCAGACCCTTCTCTCCTGCTCACGGCCAAGGGGAGGCCTGCCCCTGGCACCTAAATGTCCCCGTTGAGTGGTTTCTCCCACATGGACCGCGCGATCCCTGAGGACAGACTCGGGGAAGGAGGCGCTCCCGCCTACCGTCAGAGCCCGCCTGGCAGGGAACCCAGAGCCGTAGGAGCCCCAGGGCAGTGGGCCGAGCACAGGCACGGGCTGGGTGGGGGTGCCCGGCCCACGTGCAAAGACCAGGCAGCCGCCTCAGGGGGAAGGAGGAAGGGCTGGCCAGGGGGCAGAGGGACAGGGCTTGGAGGCGGGAAGGGCACCGCTGACGGGCCCGTGAGGACCAGCCCCACGCGGGGTGGACGCGCCACAGGAAGAAGCACGGACACGTGAGCAGAAGGGGTTGTGCCCCTTCCGGGTCTGACCCGTCAACGTCTGCAGAGGGACCCGCAGGACGGGGAGGATTCCTGCACTCCCAGGAGTGTCGAGCCACAAGACGGCGGGAGCCTGGGCCCCGCAGACGCCTGGAGCAGAGCCCGACGGGGTGGGCCGCCCTCGAGAGCAGTGAGCCGCTGCTCCCAGGAGGACACGGCGGGGGTGGGATTGGCGGCGGCAGAGGCGGCCATGGGGGGCCGCGTGTGCGTGGGGCCACCAGTCTCCGCGGCTCTGTTGGTCTGGGGTGCAGCAAGCCCATCTAGGACCTGGGCTGGGACCCTCCGACCTGTGGCACCGAGAGTTAGGGCAGCCAGGAGCGGGGGGCAAGGTGGAAGGTGTGGAGGTGAGGGTCCCGAGGAGAGGGGACTGTTGGCCCATGGAGGCCCTGGTTTCTGTCTTAAGGAGCATCCAGGGCTGTCCTTTGTCTCACCCCTCGCACCACATATTTCCAGAAAGAAATCATTCCCCATTCCAAAGTGCTCCACGGAGGCGGATTTTTCCATCTGGGCTTTGCTGCTGAGCTCTTTTGGAGGAAACTTCTGCGTTAACTCACCTCCCTCGTCCAAGCGTACATGGGGCCAATCAGGGGAGGCACGGGGGCCGCTGCTGGGGAGCTGGGGAGGATCGGCTGGGCACACGCGGGCCGGTCCCCACCTGCCGGCACGGGATGCTGGTGTTCCCGAGAGTCGGGGGTCTGGACGCCCCGTGGCCAGCTCTGCAGCGCAGCCCCTGCGACTCCTCCCGAGGGTCCCCTCGCACATCTGGCTAAGTCGGTTCCCACACTGTGCTTCCAGCCCCTCAGCCCCTGCTCCATCGATCACCCGCTGAGGAAATGCCCGCTGCTGTCATCCCGCCCAGACCCGGGGCCCCGCTCTTGCTGCGATGGCCCCACTCGAGCCTCCCCCACTGCTCCCCTCTCCTCGTGGCCGCACACCTGGGCTGGGGCTCGGTTTCCAGCCAGCGGACGGACGACCTGGCTCTGAAGCCGCCCTTCCCCCCGGCCCCGCTCCCAGATCTCCCAGCCCTTTTCTCCTCCAGGCACATCCAGCCTCCCCTCCTCCCAAAGACGTGCAAACGCGATGCCGGGCTCCCCTTCCCGAGCCCCTGCAGCGGCCTCTCCGTCCTTTCTGGTGACACTTCTTGCAGTGGTGACTGTCATGGGCTGAACTGTGTCCCCCCAAATTCCTATGCTGGAGTCCTAACCCACAGGACCTCAGAGTGTCGCTGTATTTGGAGATGGGGTCTTTACAGAGGGAACCAATTACGGTGAGGTCACTAGGGTGGGTCCTAATCCCATAGGACTGATGTCCTTACAAGGAGAGGAGATCGGGACACAGACACACACAGGGGGATGACAGCCATCTACACGCTGAGGAGAGAGGCCTTGGGAGGAACCAGCCCTGCCCACACCTGGATCTGGGATTCTAGCCTCCAGGGCCAGGAGGAAATAAACGTTTGCTGTGTAAGTCGGGTCTGTGGGACTTTGTTAGGATAGCCAAGCAGACCTGTACAGCGACATTCCTGCCCTGCCTCAGTTTCCCCACCATCTCTTGGCCTGACTGCTTGATTTTCTTGGCTTATTGCCCCCCTTTCCAGCAAGTTGGAAAGGCCCCATTGCAGGGCTGTCACAAGCACACCTGCCCTCAGAAGGCTCTTGGTGAGCCTTGCTCTGGGGTGACCAAGTGCAACCCTTGGCTTCCCAGGGCCCCTCCACGCTCTGATGCCCAGGCAGCCCTCCAGGTCACCCAGGCACAGGACCCACAAGCCTGACCTCCGATCTCTCCCTGCCTTGCGGTGCAGGAGGCGTCAGGGCCCACTCCCCTGGGCACGTTGCTGTGGCCTTTCTGGGTCTGGAGGGGGCCGCCTTTGGAGGCTGAGGCCTTTGCAGGGTCAGGCCCTTTGCTGTCCAGACAGGGACACCAAAGCCCACGGCAGGTGGGGGAGCAGAGCCGGGACGGGGCAGGGGAGCTGCTCGCCCTGACCTCACCAAGGGCCGGGGCCTGGCCCCCCAGGGCTGAGTCGGTAGAGCTCAGGATCCTGTCTAGTCACCTGTGCAGGAGGGACGGCCCCTCCCCAGAGCTGATGGCCAGTGGAGAACTGCTGCCTGTCGCCGGGTGTGATAGAGGGTGCGCCCCTTCTCGAAGGAGACTCGGCACCCCCTGGGGCCAGCGCAAGTCCAGGGGTCTACTTCCACCACGTGTCTTCAAGGCACCCAAAGCCTCCGCACTCCGGCCCAGCACCCCCAAAGGGCCAGAGCAGAGGTCGACTCAGAGCGCCCACAGAAGCCCTGAGCTGACTCTCCCAGCCCGGCCCCTCTCCCGGGGACTTCCCCCAGAATCCGGGCTGTTCCAACCATTCCCATGGGGTGGCCTTCGGAGGTCTTCCTGGCCCCCTCACCTCTGCCCCCCACACTCCCAGTAGCAGCCCAGGCATCAGCTGGGGCCACCCACCCCCTCTCTGAGCAATCACAACAGAGCAGCTTCCCAGCTTGGAGCTGTTGGACCAGAGGGACGGTCTTCAGGGGAGGCACGGCCTGGGGGCCTCCAATGGCCCTGCCTGCTTGTGCCCTGGGGATTCCGGCCTGGGGTGCAGGCAGCTTGGCCAGAGTTTCCACCAGAAAGTGAGGCCCAGCCCTGTCTGGGAAGGCTCCCCTGATGCACGGGGCCCCTCGCCACCACGGGGAGCCGGGTTCTCGCCCCGGGCACCGGGGTGCTCCTCGGATCCTGCTGGGCATCTTCAGGCTCTGGACTGGTCAAGCCCAGAATGAGTTGACTGCAGCGGAGGCCAGTGGGCAGCAGCTGAGCTGGGCTCTGTGCAGGCACCGCTCAGGGTAGCCACACCGGACATGTCCTCCTAGGGCCTAGGGGTGCAGGCGGGGCTCGGGCACGGACCCCATCCTCATGAGGCATCTGGTGTGGAGGGCTGGGGAGGCAGCTGCTGTCCCTCCCTTAGGTCCCCTCAGGCTCAGCAGAGGTCAGAGATGCACCGTGGTGCGAGGATACCCAGGGAGTGACTCCCCCTTAGAGGGGCCCCCTGCCCGCCCGTCAGCCCCTTATTGTACCAAGAAAAGAGGTCCCCAGGCCTGGAACCCCTAGACCAACCTGGCAATGCCTGGGCCGCTGGGAGCACCTGAGGGGCCGTCCCTCCAGCTCCCACTTTAGGGCTCAGTGCTGGGCAGCTCCCCTCCGCCCAGAAGACCCCACGCTGCCCATTCAGCTCAATCCCCATCCCCCAGCCCGTGCAGCTTCCCTCTGCTCTCTGGCCCCCAGCCCCATCTCCACGTGCCCTCTGGAACGCGGTGGCCCCCTCCTAACAAGGACTGCCAGGTCTGGGTGGGCGGCCTGCGTTCCTGTTCCCCTGACCACCCGGTCCGGCCCTGGTTCCCCCTGAGGCCTTCCTCCGCTGGAGGCTTTAGGTGGGTGGCTAGGCCAACAGCCAGCTTCAGTCTCACCCCTTAGCCCTCTTCCACCCCTTCCCCCTCCTCCCTCTGCCTAGCCAGGCCCCAGGCCCCCGGGGGTGGGCATCCAGGTAGGGCTGGGCTGGGATCTTGGTGCCCAGGCAAAAAAGGGTCTTAAAAAAATGAGAAGGGAAAATAACCAAACACCTTCTCCCCATCTCCCTCTCTCTGTGTGCCCCCTCCCTCCCTCTCATCATAAAATAAGGAATTTATTTTTCTCTGCACCTGCGGCTGCAAACAACCACTCCGTCCCGCTGTGCTGGGCCGGGTTTATTTGGGGTGGGGGGACGGGCAGGGGGGACCGTTTGTTTGCTTTTGCTTTTGCAAGAAAAGGGTGGGCAGGGGCTGGCGAGGCCACGGGGGACCCTCTCCCACCCCCACTCACTTGACTGCCCCCTCTACTTCTCTTTTCCCTTTCTGGGGCTGAGGTTAAACAGAGGGCACCCGGGGCCCACGACTGCACCCTCTGACATCTTTGAACTCAGGAGAGCTTTGATGTCTTAACCGTCCCCCGCCCCACACCACTGTCACCCTCTCCTCAAGTAGCGGGCGGCTGCCGGGCGGGCTCAGCATGGATGACCCACCCAGGAGTACGACCTTCTGCTATTACCCTTTCTGGAGCCTCCGGATCCCCGGAAATTGGCCTCACAAATAAAGCCAGCCAGGAACCATCTTGCCCAGATGGTGTGGCGCTCGACCGCCCACTCCCGTCGCTCCGTGCCCCCAGACCCGTCAAGCGCCCCCTCTGCACGCCCCACTGGTCCAGTCTCCCTCTGCCCGTGGGCCTGCCACCTCTCGGGACCTTCTCAAAGGGACATGCAGCCCTAGTGGCCTCTGCCCTCCAGCCCAAGGGCCAGCTTGGTGGGCGCTCCAAGCCCCCAGGCTCTCTCCAGTGACCGGAGCCCACGGGGGGGCTCAGAGGTCCAGCAGGCCAGGTGGATCCCACAGGGGAGGCGGACTGGGGCCAAGTCACTGATGGGACCAGGCCAAAGCCCTCAGCTGGGGAGAGGCCGAGGCCCGAAAGGGGACACCCCAGCCCTCTCCCTGATGGCTCCAGGGAGCAGAGCTGGCCTCCAGGCCGGTCTTAGGCCAGGGCCCTGGTCCTGCCTGTCCTGGAGCCCCTCTGTGGGGCGTCCTGTGGGCCGCCCTGGGCTGGGCGTGTGGGATGCTGGGTGCAACACCCGGCCGCCCCTCTGCCCTGCGCTTCCCCTCTCCAAAGCCAGGACTCCTCTCGGCTCTGGTTCCCCATCAGCCTGACCACCCTGAGGCCCCCGAGACCCCGCATGGAGGCCCCTCTTCCACTTCCCGAGGGGATGCTCAGAGCCTTGGCAGATGCGGTGGGGCAGCCTTTCTGAGTCCCCCCATCACCGCCTGCAGCAAGGGCCACCCAAACCCCTCGGGAGCCCGACCCTGCTCCTACCTGCCCGCAGGTCTGTCCAGGTCTGCCCTGTTTCAGGCACATTTTCTGGGGTTTCCTCTGCACCCCACCTAACGAGCCCTAACGAGCTGGGCTGGGCTGGCGGGCCAGCTGGGCCCCTCCATGCCCAGCACCAAGTGGTGGGCTCCTGTGGTCTGGGGAGACTGAGGTGGACAGAGACCCCCGCCTCCCCCAGAACATGACCTGGATCTGTGGCTTTGAGACCAGAGTGCAAGTGGGACACCTTCGCCTCCGGGGGGTTGGCAGGGAGCCTGGCTCTGGACGGGTTTCGGCCTCAGACAGAGGAGAGGGGACAGAGGAGGTCGGCTGACGGGGTGGGGGAGGGAAGCACCCAGGGGGAGGGGCTGCTGCCAAGAGGAGGGGGCACTGGGGGCACTGGAGGCACTGGGGGCACTGGAGACACTGGAGGCACTGGGGCACTGGGGGCACTGGGGGCACTGGGGGCACTGGAGGCACTGGGGGCACTGGGGGC
Organism: Eschrichtius robustus; assembly: GCF_028021215.1. Classification (NCBI taxonomy): domain Eukaryota; kingdom Metazoa; phylum Chordata; class Mammalia; order Artiodactyla; family Eschrichtiidae; genus Eschrichtius; species Eschrichtius robustus. The sequence continues at coordinate 113,001,313 of NC_090834.1, read as the reverse complement.
ACTGGAGGCACTGGGGGCACTGGGAGCACTGGGGGCACTGGAGGCACTGGAGGCACTGGGGGCATTGGGGGCACTGGGGGCACTGGAGGCACTGGGGGCACTGGAGGCACTGGGAGCACTGGGAGCACTGGAGACACCGGGGGCACTGGAGGCACTGGAGGCACTGGGAGCACTGGGGGCACTGGGAGCACTGGGGGCATTGGGAGCATTGGGCAGAGGAGGCCGGCTGCGGGTCTGAAAGCATCCGGCAGAGCGAAACACAGGCAGGTTGCACGGCACCTGTGGGACTCGCCTCTCCCACTGATCTTCCGACGGAGCCCGGGCCCACATCTGTCCCCAGACCAGCCCCCTGACCCTCGGGCTCCCTTGAGCAGAGAGCCGGGACACTCCCCCCCCCCCCCCAGTGGACCCCCTCTCAGCCCTGCCCTGGGCCTTGGGATGTTCATGTGTGGACAAATGGCATGTGCCCATGGGGCCAGCTGGCCACCATGGCTGTCCCCTTGTGGACCCGGCCTGACACCTCAGACAGCAGAGAAGGTGGTTCAGCCCGCCCCACGCTTGGAGCCCATGGAACATTCCAGCAGAGACAGTCCCCTGGGGCTGGGGTCCAACGCTGAAGGCCCACCTCCCACTGCCCCCACGTGTCCGTCTTGGCCTGGCTCTCAGGCCCCCAGCCCCACTTGCTGTCTGCCCATCTGACCCAAGCCCAGAAGCAGAGCTGGGTCCCTGCTAACTACGGGGCTGGCAGACTGGAGCGGGCCCTGGATTGCCGGTGATGTCACATCCTGTGAACACATTAGTGAACCGGACAGGCCACGGCTTCCTCTCTGTCGGCCAGGCGGGGCCTGGGTCCTGAGAAGTGAGGGGTTAAGCCTGGACACAGCCCCGGCTTTCTCTGGCCCCCTCCGTCCCACACTTCCCCAGATGCCCCCGGCCCTATGCCCTCTCCTTCCCTCCTCCTGCTGTCCCCAAGGCCTCAGCCCCCACCCCCTGCCCCCGCTGTCTCCTGGTCCACTTTGGCTCTCTCTGGCCACAGTGTTTCTGGGGGTCTTCCAGGCTGCTCTCTGGGTCCCCCCCCCCCCAGCTAGCACGTGCCATGCCCTGCGGTGGGAGCTGGGTGGAAGCCCCCCAGGCGGTCCTGGGTGGCCACAGGGCCTGGTGGGTGGGCAGAGGCTGGGGGCGGGACTCCTCAGGCCCGGGGATGCTAGCGTGGCCCCCTGCCGCCACCCCACCCGCCATCCAGCCTCTGCCAGGTTTCTGAGGGGCACTGTTATTAATATTATTATCACAGCCACCGCAAAAACTGCGCTAAGCCCCTGGAGTGATTTATTCAGCATGCAGCCTTATTGATTAGGCTGACCTCCCAGGGTGGTGGGGGAGGGGTGCCTTGGCTCCGGGGGTCGCTGGTCTGGGGGGGCCGCCCGCTTGGCGCCCCGGGGCATCCGCCCGAGTCTCGGCCCCTCCCGCCCCACTGTCCCCCACCCCAGAGAGGGCCCAGCCTGAGGGAAGAGACAGCCCCTCCTCCTGGGAGACCGGAGAGGCTGCTCAGCCCCGAGGGGCAGCGGGTGATTGCACCTGCAGCCATGGCTGGTGCAGAGCGGAGGCGGGGCCAGGGCCCCTGCGCCCCGCTCCACCGTATCTATGTGGGGGGGCCCGTGCGGACCCCCCAGCGCAGCCCCAGAGCCCTGGAGACATCTGTGCTCACCACCGCTATGGGCGGGGGCTCGCTCCAGACCTGCCACCCCCAGCCCCCCACCCCGGGCTCCCCCGCACCAGCCCTTTCTCACCCCCCAGACACGCTGCGAGCCTGCAGGTGAGGGCTCCACTGTCCCAAGGGAGCCGGTGGTCCCGTCCTCCTTCAACGGCTTCAGGGCACGGTGGGCGTCGTGATCACGGGCCCCCAGAACCTGCTGGCCAGGCCCTGGGCCCCCCGGAGTCCCCACCAGGGCCACCAGCCACCACTGGTGTCTGGTCAAGGCCTCAGCCGCCCCGCCAAGACGAAGCCCCTGTCACCCTGCACCCCCAGCGGTGCCCCCCAGCCTCCAGTTCACTGGGACCCCAGGACGCCACCCAGGCCCCATTGCCCCCCGAGTCCAGAGAAGCCAGGGTGCTGGGCCGTTGAGAAGCTGGGGCTCAGTGTTGGGATCCGAGGAGGGGGGTAGCTGCAGAGGGGTGGGTGCTGGGGGGACAGCCTGGGCCCCAGAGGCCGTGCCTTGCGGGGAAGGCCTGTGGGGTGTGTGTCCGCGGCTGGGCGGGGCTGGAGGGCGTGTGGGAGGGCGTAGCGTCCAGGGCCAGGGCGCAGAGGGAGGCTGCGTTCCTTGTAGGACGAGGAGGGAAGGCAGGCAGGCGCCTCCCTGCCCTGGGGGCTAGGTGCGGGCTGCCACGGATCGGACGGACTCCAGTTCCGATCTGAGGCTGCTAGGCTGGGGAGAAGGGCTTGGGACCAGGCCTCTGGCCCCCGCTGTGATCCGGGGTGCAGGACAGGGCAAAAGGGACCCGAGGGGAGAGGGGGCCCAGGCTGGTACTGCACCCCTCTTTCGGATGTGGGTCTCGGGGTTCTCCCGAGGGCTGAGGATGGAGGGGTTCCAGCAAGGGGAGAGGCAGGGAGGTGAGGCACAGTGAGCTGGGGGTCTGGGCGGCATGGAGCCCCATGTGCTTGGAAGGAGGCTCAGAAGAGGGGGGTCCCCTCGGGGAGAAAGCCTGGACTCACGGGTCCGGCCTCGGCCCCAGAAAGCTCAAGCACATGGCGCTCTCCTCCGGGGGCCCTCGTCCCCCTCCACCCAGGTCGCATCAAGGGGCCCAGGGGTCCGCTTCCTGCAGCTCGGCTATCCCGTCTCCCAGGAGCAGGGCCCAAGCGGCCAGGACTCCCGCGGGCACCTTCCGTGGAGGGGAAGGAGGCAGCTGCAGCTCCAGTTCCAACGCGCCTGGAGCCTTCTCCCCCTGCCCTTCTTAGGGCTAATAAAAGGGACCGTAAGCCCTGTGTGTGTACAAAGCGCCCGTATAAATGGCTCCCGGTAATAACGACATTCGCAGCAGTGCGGCCGGGGAGGGGACACCATCCCCAGCACGGCCCGGCCCACCCAGGGACAGGGACAGTCCCCCCACCCACCCCGGGGCACGACCCTCTCCAGGACCGGCTGGACTGGACAGAAAGTCCCCCGGGCCAGTGACGCAGGAGGGGCTCCGGGAGAGGAGGGAACAGGGCCACGCTCTGGCGCCCCTGGCCCAGGGCTCTCGGTCGTACGTAGGTACTGGTGGCTCCGGTGGCCAGTCTCTGGGAGTGAGGTGGGCTGTGGCCTCTGACCTCCACGTGGCTTGTCCCCCAGCTGTGAGCCTTGGTTTCCTCCTGTGACTCCGGGGGCATCAGCTGTGGGCACGGGGACAGGCCTGTACAGGTGCCTCGTTCCAGGCGCCAGCCCCCGAATCCTTCTCCCAGCCCCCAGGTGCAAGCGCCTGTGGCCTCGAGCCCCCAGGAGCCGACAAGCCGGGGCAGGGGAGTGGGTGTCAGGCCCAGGCCCAGGGTGACGACGTGGGAGACGGGAGCCTCGGGCTGGGTCACGAGCTGTGCCGTCCCCTTGGCAAAGCCCCGAAGGAAAGCTCTGGGAGTTAAGTCTTGTCCCCCCCCCCCACCTACCACCCCACCCCGGCTCCGACCTGCTCCATCTCTCACGGTGCCCTGGGAGGACGATGGTTCCCTTTTAAGGTGACTCTCCCATTAGGATTCCTCAGTAGAGAGTGTGCAAAGGGAATCCAAATCCGAGGTGGGGCCCAGGGGCAGCCACAGCGAGTGACAGGTGGAAGGGACCCCCCGGGGCCGCATTTATGGAGTGTTCTGGCCCCCAGCTGTCAACCTAGGGCAGATGGCCTCCCTCCCGCGTGTCAACTCTCCTGTCCTTGTTTGACCCAGAGCGAATATTTTCCCTTTAATAAAATTCTGGGGGAGAATTGCCAGCTTCTGGCTTGGAGGGGCGTCGCCTCCCACAGAACACGTGGTCCTGAGCCACTTGGTAAAAGTGGGCGTTGTGGCCGCAGACGGGGTGGGCGGGGAACACCGATGCCCGAACTGCAGTGCTTGCCCATCACCCTGGTGCAAATAGTCCCCTCACGCTGGTTCTCAAGACACGGCAGACATCGCCGGGCACAGACAAGGGAAGAGAACCGGCCATCATGGGCCTCGATCCACCCCACACCCCTATGCCCATGACCTTGGGAGGCTCTCTAGTTCATTCCCAGCCTCCTCTCTCCCCTCCAGGCCACCTGTCCTGACTGGGCCTCCTCCAAGCAGCCAGCATCCCTTGGAGACAGAGAGGAAATCGGCTTGAGTAAACGAGTCCCAACAGGGAAGGGACGTCCCTGCAGGGACTGGGGCTCTCGCCTTCTCAGCACCCTCGGCTGCCCCGAGTATCCACAGGGCAGACGCCCAGGGCTGGGGATGCAGGGCTGTTACGGAGTCCACTGGGCAGCTGGCGGGGCTGGGGCTCCTGAGAACGATGCTCGGGGTGGGCTCTGCACCCGCTGCCGTCTCGGGAGCCTTCATGTCCCGCCAGGAGCCAGGGCAGCTGGGCGCCCTGGGCAGAGATGCTGTCCGTGCCCCGAACACCACTTTGTCCACTTTGCTGCACCCGGGATTGGGGGTGTCCAGGGTCAGCAGGGCCTTCACCTCCACTGCAGGTGACAAAGACTCCTACATCTGCCGTGGAGAGCAAGGAACAGGGCGTGAGCCCTTTCTGCCACCACCCCGGCGCCCGGCTCCCGTCCCCTCACACCGGGGCTGGGGCAGCAGCCCCGCCCCTCGCTGCCCCACTCTGGGTCCTGCACACAGTAGGCGCCCTCTGCACGGCCAGCCTCGAGGCGGCCCCAGGGCTGCCCCCGACCCCTGCCGTCCTTCCTCTGCCAGCCATCACAGGTTAGGGACACCAGCTGCCACCCCGGATGACGGGATGGTTGCCTCCCTCTGCCCTCCGTGTTGAGAGAGAATTTGAGGGGGCAGCGCGGTGGGGACCAGAGGGCGGAGGCCGCTCTGCTGACCACCTTCTCGGCAGCAGTCGTCCCGTTTCTGAGCCCAGCCTTGCTGGCTCCGGGTGGACGGCCCAGACTTGTGAGAATCCAGGGCTGTTGCTCCAACCAGGCCTGCCCTGGGGGATGCGGAAACTTCTGCTCAAACCCCACCATTCTGCAGAACTTTCCCGCGGTGGGATGTTCTGGACCTGCGCTGTCCAGCCTGGGAGCCCCCAGAATGTGCCTCCTTTAAATTCATCGTGACGTAAGCAGCCTCACGTAGCTGAGTGGCTCCCGTTGGCTGGTGCAGATTTGAACCGGGCTCTCAGCACCAGACGTGCAATCCGAGAGGCGGCCACACGCATCGTTCTGCCCCGTAGTGTAGAGTCGCTGGGGAAAGTGCAGGATGCCCAGGTAGATCTGAATTTCAGGCAAACAAAGAATGTTTCTCAATACGTATATGTGCCGTGCAATATCTGGGACACTGCTGGGGACGTACATATATGCTAAGCAATTATTTGTCTTTGTCTGAAATTCAGAGTTTACCAGGTGTCCTGTATTTTTTAAAAAATATTTTATTTATTTATTTATTTAGTTCTTGGCTCTGTCGGGTCTTAGTTGCGGCACGCGGGATCTTCCGTTGCGGTGTGCGGGCTTCTCTCTAGCTGTGGCGTGTGGGCTCCAGGGTGCGTGGGCTCTGTAGTGTGTGGCACGCGGGCTCTCTAGTTGAGGCGTGCGGGCTCAGAAGTTATGGCGCGTGGGCTTAGTTGCCCCGCGGCATGTGGGATCTTAGTTCCCCGACCAGGGATCGAACCTCCGTCCCTGCATTGAAAGGCGGATTCTTTATCACTGGACCACCAGGGAAGTCCCATGTCCTGTATTTTTATTGGCTAATCTGGCCACCCTACAAGTTACAAGTTGGTCCTTCAGCAGGAGGACAGCCTGGGTCCAGACTAATCACTCAATGGGCAGTCCGAGCAGGGGGTGGGGAGGCCAGCATTGGGTCTGCTGTGGTCCCTGAGGACAGATGGAGTCATGGCCGAGCACATGGAAGGCAGGAGACCTGCAACCCAGGCTGCCTCTATTGACCGTGCTCCCCAAGGGTTCCTGGGGTCCTGCCTTCCACACAAGCCCCGTCTCTACCCTTGGACACTGGTTCTGCTGGTCTGCGTCCAGACAGTTGGTTCGAGATGTGGGGAGGCACCCCTGGCCTCCATCCCATGCAGCCTGTTCAGGGGTCCGGGCTCCTTCCTGGGCGGCCTGGCGGGCAGAGGGTCCACTCCTCCAAGGCCTCCCAAGGCGCCGGGGGCAGGCCTCCCGGCCCTGGGGTGCAGCTCTGGAGAGCCCCCAGCTGCGGCCAGACTCTGATTCTGTCCCGTCTCCCGCTCTGGGAGGACTGGGCCCCTCTCTGCACTCCGCCTGAGGCTCTCCCACCCCCTCCCCCAAGGGTGTACGGAGCAGCGCTGGGAGGGGGGTTGGTGGGGCCACAAGCTCTGAAGACGATTCCTTCCTGACTCTGCTTGCAGGGCCTCACGTCTAGGAAGGAGAGGGGGGCCCCTGTGCATGTGCACGGCTGTGTGCAAATGTGTGCAAGTGCGTGTACACGGTGTGTGTGGATGTGTGTGCGGTGTGGCTGTGCCGTGTGCACTCACATGTTCCCTGGGGGAGGCACGGCACGGGGCTGGAGAGCCACCATCGCAGTGGACGGGTCTGGACCAGGGCCACCCCTTCCTGTCCCTGTGTGCCACCATCCTGAGCCGTGGTAAGGGCACAGGGACCTGGGTCCAGGGCCTGGCCTTGGTCCCCTGGCTGAGATGTGGCCCTTCTCCCCTCCTCTCCCAGGAGGAGGGACGTTGCAGGACCAGGACAGTGGAGGATGGTGGGTTGCACTTTGGGGGGCGGGTGGGCTCCAGCCAAGATGCAACTGGGGCTTCCCAACCTGGCCTGGAGACAAGGGGGACTGTGTGAGGGTCCCCAGCACCCCGCCTCCTCATCCTGGCTTCTCGGCTCTCCCACGCCGGTGAGCAGCTCGAGTTTTTGGGATGCTGGCCCCCCCGAGAGGCTGCCTCCTGGCCGTCTCTCCCTGGGGTCCTGCTGCTGGCTGTGGCCTCTGTCCTTGTCTGGGACACCTCCTGCGTGTGGGCCCTGGAGGACCCACTGCCCTGGTGGAGGGGTGGTGAGAGCCCTGTCTGTTGTGAGCTCTGCTGCCTGGGGGTCCCCGTGTGACTTGCAAAAGTAGATCGTGTTTGGTTACATTTAATAGAGGAAGGAGAGGAGCGTTTCTTCTGAAACCACCTCGTTGGCCCCAGACCAAGCGCAGGAACGCAAGGACATCAATCTTTCCCCTTTTAAAGCAAGTTTTCTTCTTTTATTTTTTTCAAGGAAAATAATTCCAGACTCCACTTTTCCTTATGTGCCTTCCAGACAGGGACCCCTCCCAGGGCTGCGGACCTCAGGCTGGGCTGCCAGCACCATGGGGCAGACGGGGCCTCCCTCCACCCCGCTGGGGCTGCCACTGTTCCCTCCAGGGCAGCCTGGGGCCCTGAGCTGAGGCTGCACCCCAGCACCTGCTCCCGAGGGGCAGGGGGTCCAGGGGGCCGGGTGCAGGAGCCCGCAGGCGGGGGCGTGTGGACAAGCCTCCCCAGGAGAGGCTGGGGAGGTGGGCTTGCTGGCTGACCGGGCAGTGCCCAGGCTGCGCAGAGACCCCTTGGAGGGGGAGGGGGCTCCCATAAGGGCTCCGCTCTTCCCCAGCTCACCTCCAGCGGCCTCCAGCCCCGCTCAAGGCCGGTGTCTGTCCTCCTCTGCCTCTCCCATCCCCCACAGCCTCCCCGCACGCATCCAGGCCTTTCTCGTTCCTGCGTCCTCCCTCTGATATCCGGCCCCCACTCCCCGGGGTGCTTGAGTTTCCTGGCGCCTCGGAAGCTTGAGCCTCCCGTTGGACAGCATAAAGGATGGTCAAGGTCACATAGGTCCCCCCTGCAGGAGGAAAGAAATAAAAGCCTTCTCCCAACTGGCAACAGGGCCAGAGCAACCAGAGCACTGAGGACTAGGACACGTGTGTGGGGTCCCAGTCACGACCCAGGCCCGCCGTCCAGCATGGGTTCCTCCTGGGAACCCTCCCCCTCCCCCTCCCCCCAGGTGTGCACGGGGACCTGTGAGGGTGGAGCCACTGGTGTCTCCCTTTGCCCCAAAGGGCTCCGTCACCCCAGACACCCCTCTTTAGCCAACAGGCACATTTCTGAGGGCCAGCCAAGTGGGCGGTGGGTCCCAGGGACTCCAAGGCCCTGCCCGCCCTGCCCCTGTGGACCACCTTCCCCTGAGGGAGGGGTGGGAAAGCTCGTTGCTTAAGAGGATGTAGGGAGGGCCACCTGGGCAGAAAGGCTCGCCTCCCCGTGGACGAATGCTCAGATCGTCCTGGTGCACCGCCCTCCACCCCACCGCCAGTCGCCCACACCCTGTCTGTGTGTCTGTGCAGTGCGTCTTCAGAGTTTTCCAAACTCCACCCACCCCGGGCCTCCTGGGCCAGAACGGCCACTCCTGCACCTGCCTGCTGCCCGGAGTTGGGTACGAGAGCAGGCTGGTAGGGGACTGCTGGTAGGGGACTGTCATCTCCGGGGGCACGACCCTGTCTTCTGCCCTCTACCTTACCCTCCAGCTCCTGCCACCCGATGGGCACGAATAACCACGTCACCCATGGGAAGACCCCAGGGCAACCCACAAGAGACCTCAAGGAGACGTCAGTCCCTCTTCCAGCCTCGCTCCAGTGCCTTGACCCCTGGCTTCTCGGGGACTACCTTCCTGTCCCCAGGTGGCTGCTGGCTGCTGGGGGCCCTGTCCTCTCCTGACGGGGCTGTCCTAGGGAGCACAGGGTGGGACTCCCGCAGCAAAGCCTGCACCCTGGCCTGGGAGCCGGCGGGCAGTCGGCCTCGGGAAGGTCCCCTGACTGGCAGGAAGGGCAGCCAGCCACCCCAGTGGGCTGAGCAGCCGAGGGCCAGGGGCACGTTTGCAGGGAGAGGTCGGTCCCGGCAGAATGCCCACCGTGTACCCGCCCCAGGGAACGGCCTGGGGTGCCAGTGAGGAGAGGACAGGACAGATAAGCCTTGGGCCTTGGGCGTGGGAGCACACAGGCCGGGAGGGCTGGCCAGTACGGGGAGGACCCGTGGACAGGCGTGGAGCTGGGTCCTCGTGCACAGGGGGCTCCGGGGGAGGGGGCCGTGAGCAGGGCCCAGAGAGGAGAGGAGGTCCTGGCATCTGCACCCTGGAGGCCCAGAGGCTCCCATCCCCAAACCGGGTGGGGCCGGTCCCGCCCCCTACTTGACAGATGGGGAAACCAAGGCCTGAGAGGGAGGGGGTTTGCCCGAGGCCACAGAGCCCTGAGGAGCACGTGGCAAAGCCCGCGGGGAAGCCCCCCACATCCTCCGCACTCTCCCGGAGAGGGGCCTGCCTGATGGGGGCCTCCGGGCAATGGGCAGATGCAGTGGTTGCTGCCTCCGGGGCCGCCATGACCTCAGCGGCAGGACGGTTGGGCGCCGACCCGCCAGGCGTTCCAGGAAGAACCTCTCCAAGGAGCCAAGCTCCCGGGTCTCTCCTCCCCGACCAAGGAAAGCAAACACGGGAAGCGGGAAGCAGTTGAAAGTGAGAAACTTTAGCAAGTGAGAGCTTGCGAGGCCAAGGGCCTCCAGGAGAGAGACATCACGCGCAAAGCATGGCCCAGGGCCGCCGCGCGTTCTTTCCATGGTCGGCAGCTGCTCCTCGCGGCCCCCCCTGCCTGGGCTCTCTCCCCCGGCCCACCCGCCTCGCTCCCACCCCCAGCCCCCTGCCCAGCCCGCCCAGCCTGCCCTGTGAGGCCCCCACCATCTGCACTGGGAAAAGGGGGCAGGACCCCCTCCACCCCGGCTGCTGGTCTGGGGGGCACCCAGCCTGCCCACAGACCCCCGGCAGGGGGAGAAGGGCCGAGGGACAGGCCAGGCCAGAGGGCGGGAGAGTGAGTCCAAGTGCCTGAGCCCCGTGCTGGGGGCAGCCAGCCCCTGGTGCCCAGGTGTCCACGAGAGCCACTTCAGGGCACAGCGATTTCCAGCCTTACAGCTCGGTTCTCGTCCCAAAGAGGCAGGAATGTGGGCACTGGGGACAGCCGAGACCCCAGAAAGGTTATGAGCTGCGGAGGTGACAGCAGTACACGTGGAAGGGCAGCTCCCCCTCGGGTTTTCTCCGCACCCACCCACGTGTCCCCTCCACCCTGTACCCTTCCCCCTCGCCCCCAGCTTTCAGGCCCAAGAGGGGAAGGGGCCGGTGGTCGCAAACAGGGGTTGTCACAGCAGGGCAGTGCGTGGAATGATGAGGGTCCCCGTGGGGCACCCCCTTGCCCACAAGGCCCAGCCGGCTCTGTGCTGAGGACATGGGGCCCCTCTCTCTGCAAAGCCAAGGAGCCCAGGCTTCCCCCCCCCACACACCCCCCCACTGAGCCGGGACCACCCAGCTCTTATCTGATGGCTGGGGCCAGAGCAGGGGCAGGAGAGGTGTGGGCTCCGGCCAGCCTGTCCCTTGCAGCCTCGCACCCCCTTCCCCACGCCAAGTCCTGTCCTCAGCAGGGGACAGCCTCACGGTCCCTTCCTGCCAGCTGTCCCCTCCCGTCTCCACCTCCGAGTGGCAGCCCCAGCTGCTGCAGCCCGCCTGGCCCCGGCCCACCGCCGGGCCCTGCCGCCAGCCCCCCTCCCGCTCAGGCTGGGTGTGGGGCCTTTTTTGGGCCTGTCCACCGCAGGGCACCCAAGCCCACCGAGGGGAGGCCAATCAGCACAGGCACGCAGGCTACGGACAGCGGCTATTTCAGGCCGGTGTGGGTTTCTGTCCTCTGCCCAAAGAGGAAGAGAATGTGGACACCTGCCCGACAGGCGCCAGCCGGGCGCCCTGAGACCCCAAAAAGGGCAGCCAGGGCCAGGCGGAGAGGTCACCTCGGGCCGTCTCCTTTCCGCTCACGGGCTCCCAGACTTCATTCCTGGCGGTTTCAAGGTCCCGTGGCCACCACCTCCCCAAACCTGCCATGTTCTGGGAGGGCTTGGAGCGTTGGCCCCTCTCAAGGGCACGCAGGCTGAGGTGGCAGGCAGAGTGCGTGTGCAGCTCTGTGCTTGCGCCTTCTCCCTGCCCCAGCAGACCTCAGTCCCCACAGCCCCCTCGTGGCCCCAGGCCTTTGGGGCAGCCCACCCGGCTCTCCGTGCCCATCAGGAAGGCCCGAATGTGGGGCTGGGCTCGCCAGGTCTCGGGGACAGTCTGATGCGCTGTCATCTGCAAAGTAGCGGGGCCAGGGTGCAGGGCTGGCGCAGGCTCAGGCCGAGCTAGGAGCCTCGAAGGGAGGGGCTGGGCCCCCCTGCACTCTGCCTGGGATCCTGGGGAGGGGCCGTCTCCCTCCTGAAGGCGGGGCAGGCAACCGGCCCACAGCTCCCTCCCGGGCGGAGCGTGCAGCAAGCCTGCAGGACGGTGAACGTGACCCTCTTTGCCCTCCCCAGGCGTCTCCTCTCCTCATCTGCCCTGTGCTCCCAGAAAGCCAGCGTGAGCCCGAGCAGGCCTGCCCGTGTGGCCAGAGCAGGTGCAGCTGGGGAGGGCAGGAGTGAACACATCGCCCAGAGGACAGTGGGCAGAGCAATGGGCGGAAGGATGGGGCAGACGGTGCCAACTCGGCCAGTGTCGTGTGAGCATCCAGAGTATCTGGGGCTCGCTCCGAGGGTCATGTCCTCCGGGGAGACTCCCTGGATGGCGCTTCTGGGGCCGGACACACCTGAGAACACTCTTGCAGGCGGCCTGTTTTCCTTCCAGGGAAGTGTGCAAAATGGGCACAGAATTTGCAGAAGTGGCCAAACCGCTCCTGCCCCCGGGCCGGGGGGTTGGCAACAGGCGCCGCCAGGCAGTGGGAGCACGGGGGCCTCCAGAGGCAGCTTACCCAGGCCCTGGCCTGAGACCCCCGAAAACAGAGCCGGGGCCGCCCTGCCACACCCTGGGTGGAGCTCCTGCCGAGCCCCGGAGCTGCCCCAGCCCCCGGCCCCCACGCCACCCCTGGCCATGCCCACTTTGGGCGATGGGCGCCCGGGGCCAGCAGCCCTCCCTGAGCTAGTGGGCCACCAGCTCAGCCTGTTGCGAGGGGTGCGGAGCTGCGGCTGTGCGGGAGGCACGCGGCAGAGCCCAAGTTCGGCTCAGCCTGCGGGGTCCAGCACTTTCTCTGGAACTACACTCCTTGGAGCAGGGACCGGAGGCTTCCCACCAACCAGAGGCTCCTGGGGGAGCTGCAGCCGGAGTGGGGGGCTCGGGGGATTGAACTGGAGGGCTTCGAGGGCCCTGTGCGCTCAGAGCCGGTGCAGGCAGGAGTGCCGGCTGGCTTTGGGACCCTTCGGTTCTGGACCAGCAGTAGCTCTGCCCGCAGGGAGCTTGTGGTCTCCCTGGGTGGACGCCAGGCCCACTGGACGCGATGTCCAGGGATAGCACTGAACTGGTAAATGGGAGGTGCGCCCTTCCTAGGGCACCAGGCCTGGTTTGGGGGCCAGTGCTCCGTCCAGAAGGGGGGCTTTGGCTGCGTAATCTCCATTTCTCTCGACAAAGCCAGGAGAGCGGGTCAGGGTTCTTGGGCAGGAAAGGCTGAGGCTAGTGACCGCTGGCCCAGAGGTTTTTGGTCCTGGCCCAGCACAAAGTCCGGCTGGGGCCGCAGAGCTGGTGGTTATGCAGGGGTGCTCCCGAACCCCATTTCCTCTTCAAGGTAAGATGGAGATTTGGGTTTTACCCTCCTCACTTTTCCAAATCCTGCCAGGGGCTCCCTCACCCCTGACGGCTCCCTTCACCCTTCCATTACGCCAGGCCCAGTGGGGGTAGATACCAGCCCCATCGAGGGGCCCGTGGTGCAGGGCTGTGGGGAAGGAGTTTCGTGGAGCCCTGACTATTGCGAGAGCTGATGGAGGGTCCCCGGGGACCTTCAGCAGGGTACAGGCATGCAGCCGAGGCCCCAGTGTCCCCCCACCAGCCACCTGCCCCAAGCAGGTGAGACCCAGGCTGGGTAGGGGGCAGGCAGGAGGCAGGGTGGTTGGGCCTCAGCGGATGGCTTTCGGCAGGGACACACCCCTCCGTAGGAGTCCTGCCCCGGGGGTCCCGGGGAACAGGGCACCTCCAGCCTCCATCCAGGTCTCCGCTCCTCAGGCTGTGGGGACAGTCAGCCCTGGGCCAGCCCGGCATGGGGCCAGGAGAGCAGGGGGGCGCTAGTGTGGGGATCCGTCCCCAGCACCCGCCCAGAGCCCGCAGTCACCTGGCGGCCCCAGAGCCCAGGAACGTGTGGTGCCCAGACACGTCCTCACCAGGAAGTGGCCGCCTTGCCAAGGGTGCCCGGCCGGAGCGGCTCCCCACGGCGGCTGAAACGGCCCACTGTGTCAGCAACTGTGCCCCCAGACGGGGCGTACTGGCCCGTATCCCCGAGGTGCTCCTGAAAGTCTGCATCAATAAGGCTTCATTGAAATGCCCCCGAGGGGGGTCACGGGGGGCCAGGGGGTCCTTCTGTGAAATAACTCATCTCAGGGTGCCTGCGTGCTGCGGGCACAGGGTGGGGGTCATCTGCCAGGACTTCTTAACGTGGCCGCCTGGGCTCTTGGTCTCCCCCTCAATCGGCGTGCAGCCGGGGGGAGTGCGGGGCGGGTTTCAGGGGCCTTGGTTTGAGCAGAGGGGTCGGGAGCCTTCTGGAGCCAAGGAGCCGGGGCAGCCAGAAAGTGCTGAGGGCGGGTGGTGGCAGGAGTCCGGCCCAGGGGCCGCCGACCACAGCGCCGCAGCCCTGCCGTGATAAATGGCTTCCCCAGCCGCCGGGTAGCTCTGCCAGGATCTCCTCAGCCTCTGAATTCCATCTTGTTGACCCTGAGGCCCACCAGGGCCCTCGCACAGGGCAGCTTTGTGGAGGCGGTGATTTACGAGGCGCTGCTCCAGGTGGGGATCGTACGTGCGGGGCTGGCATCGGGGGGACGAGGGGTGTCCCGGAGGCCCTGCCAGCCCGGGGTGGGCAGCTCAGTGTCCAGCAGGACGGCAGCACCCTGGGAGCCCTGGAAACCATGCCTGGGTCTGAGCTCAGAGGTGCGGGGTCCTTAGGGACTCAGCGTCCCGACCCCAGGGACACCGCAGCAGGTGAGGGCTCCTGGACGCCTGTTGAATGAGGCACAAGGAGGAGGCCAGGCCCCGTCAGGCTGCGGACCCTGCCATGTGGCATATGGGCTACATCCCCTGTCCCAGCTCGGTCCTCGAAGCCCAGAGGACATGAGTGTGGGGAAGGGCAGGGAACCTGTGGCTGCTCTGTCCCCGGCAGCTCCTGCCCACACCCAGCCCCTCCCCAAGTCAACCGCACACCCGAGAAGCTTCAGGGGGTGGGCCCTGCCGTGCCAGGCCCATCGGCTGTGTCTGGAAACCCTCACACGCCAGCCCGAGCTCCCTGGGGCAGGCTTCACATCTCCCAGCACATTCTGGGATGGAGGTTCCTGCTTGTCTGTCCTCCAGGAAGCTCTCCTGGTCCCACTGGCCCTGGGATACCCCACCATGCTGGCTTCTGCCACCCAGCAGAAGCCAAAGCCCTGGATGCCCTGGTTCCCACTGCCGGAGTGAACAGCCCGCAGTGGCCAGTCCCAAGGGGGACCTACGAGCCCCTGGGGACCTGAAGCTGGGGGCAGGGCTGCCAATGGTGGGGCGGCTGTGAGGCCCCCTTTGGTCTGGGCTTGCTGGTCTACCAAGGGTTCGCAGTATGAACTCCGAGACTGCCTCTGGTCCCCCCACGCAGGGCCCTTGCAAGCTGGAGAGCAAAGAGGCTCCTCTCTCCTGGGCGACGGCCGGAGTTTGGGTAGGCTGGCCGCCTGCGTCCTTGGCTCCCTGGGACCCTGAGTTCCTGGCGGGGAGGAAGCGGGCTGGGCCGGCCTCAGAGTCTCCTGGAGCGCCTGGGCCTGTGGCTCTCTCTAATTGCTCTTTCTAAGAAATCCCTCAAAATCTTTTGCAGAGAGAAAAGGCCAGAGGAGTGGCCTTGGCCTCTTCCAGGTGGCCAGCGGTGGGAGCCAGTGGCTTTGGGGATGGCAGCAATGTCATCAGCTCTGAGCCAGACCCAGAAACGGCTTTCCGGGGAGGCCGCCCTCTGGCTCCCCAAGACCAGCCATGGGGTTAGGGCGAGAGGAAAAAGTTAGCACTGGGTGAGGCCGAGCCTGTCCGCCGCCCATGGCTGCAGACGCCTGCACACGGGTGCTTACCCACCCGAGGTTCGGGCCGCGTGCGGGGCCCATGGGAACCATGAGTGGGTCTGAGCAGAAACCCACCCCATCCCATCTCGGACCAAGCGGCCTGGAGGGCCAAGACTCTCCCTCCTGCTGGCCACCCTGAGCAACCCCTCCCCTCCTGTCTCCCGCCTCCCCTCCTGTCTCCCCCTCCCCCTCCTCCCCCTCCCCCTCCCCTCCTGTCTCCCCCCTCCCCTCCCTCCTCCCCCCACAACCACCTGCCTCCCCCATCTTCTATCACCAGCCTGTACCTTCCAGCCGCCTCTCTCCACGTTGGCAGTAGGCACCTTGGCCTCCACCTCCCCAGCCCAAACCCCCAGTGCCCCATTGCTTCCTGCTAAAGGACTCCCAGGTCCCCACTGTTGGGGACCAGCTGGCAGGTGGGTCCCACTGCTTTCTCGGCATGTGGGGGACTCTTGTCAGGCCAGTGGGGAGCCTAGGGCCCATCCAGGACCCCTGTGAGCAGAACCAGAGGGCTGCCAGGGAGAGATTTAGGGGACCAGGTACCTGGGTGGGGCTCCTAGGTCTCTCAGACTCAGGCCAGAGGTGCCCACTCGAAGGTGGCAGGTGAGGCCAAGCCCACACCTGGAGGACACCCATGGCCAAGACCCTGACCCACAAAACTGCAGGAAGGGAAGCAGGAGGGGAGAGGAGTGGAGGCCGGGCCCAGGAAGAAATGATGCTCAGGCCGGTGGAGGGTCCCCTCCCCCCGGCGGATGGAGGGTGGCCGAGCGCCCAGCTGGACTGCGGGCCCCAGTCCCTGGGGGTGTGGCTATCAGGTGGCGGCCAGCGCCGTGCCCACCACGCCCCACAGCTGCCATTTGTCCTTCTGGGGGCTTCCCCCTCACCTCCCCCTCAGCACACCCCACCCAGGGCTCCACCCGCACAGCCAAGGCCCCATCTCCCTGCACCCCATTCCCTCCTGACCAGCCCCCCACCTTGCATCAATGTGGCCAGCCCAGGTGTCCCGGGTCCACGATGGGCAGCTGCTTTCTCAAGGAGAGGTATTTCCGACCCTGGCCCGGCCCGGGAGAGGCCTTCCCAGAGGGCCTGGCTTCCCCTTCCTCACTAATCCTGTTTCCTGTGTTTATCCCGCTGGGCCAAGAAGGAAGCTGCCTCGGAGGCCATGGGAGGGAGGGTCCCGCAGGGTCGGGGGCAGCATGGAGCGGCCGGCGCGGGCCCACATCCCCGGAGCCATCGGGCGTCTCAGGGAGGGGCTGGGGGGCAGGAGGGACCTGAGGCGATCGAGGAGAGTGGCTGGCCCAGGACAGTGGCTGAGGGTGCCCGGCCTGAGCGGTGGGTGGCCAGCTGGGCGCGGGGGCTCCGGCTTAGATGGGAGCCGCGGGGTCGCGGGTGCTTACACATGAGGGACTCTGGCCTGAGTCACACTTGAGTCCCCAGGGTTCGCTCAATCCTTGTGGCCCCAGAGCTGCAGAATCCCTGCAGGACTGACATGGGGCTGGAGCCTGGGGGCTCTCATGGCCTCCAGCCAGGGACCCAGTCCCAGGCCCACCTCGGGGCAGCTCTGGGGGAGGCCCTCCCTCCAAATGCCACCCCAGAGCCCTACTGTTCCCCATTAGGGCAGCTTCAGAGATCCCCGGGGGGTCAGTGCTCCAGGCCACTCAGGGCAGGGGAGGGTCTTGTCCAAGGTGGAGTATGCAATCGTGTCTGACAGGGAAGGCATCTCTAGTCAGAGGGCATCTGGACCCTTTACCTGCTCCGGGCTCCAGGGTCGCCAAAGGGAGGGTCAGGGCCTGAGGACCCTGCAGCGCTGGGGAAGGAGGGCGGGGCAGATGCCCAGGGGCTATCTGGCTCCAGCCCAAGTGGGGTCCCTCCTCACCAGGGTTCAGGCTCAGGGCTGGAGGGTCAGTGCCAGCCCACAGCCCCTGGGGATGCCCCCTCCTCAGCCAGAGGCCAAAGGCCAGGATCCTGCGGCAGGCTGGGGCCCTCGTCAGATAATGCCTAATTGTCCAGTTTAAGCCCTGATTATCTTCGAACTTGGCCTGGAAAAACAGGTCTGGCAGGGAAGCGGCCGGGGCGCTGGGGTTCCGGGGGGAGGGTTGAGCTCCAGGAGGGTGCAGCCAGGACTGAAGGCCAGATAAGGCCTGAGGCTGTGGCCACTGGAGGCTGGTCCAGTTCTGTGACTGAGTGAGTTACCAGATATGGCCCTGGAGAGGGGTGCAGGTGGGTGGAGACCCTGCCCCCTCCCGGTCCTAGCATCCAGAGCAGGGCGTGGATCCCGTGGCCCCCCGGGGAGGCCCTGGGGACTCCCCCGTGCTGGCAAGGAGAGGACACTTGGGCATCCCCGAGACCCATGGACGGGAGGAAGGGAGGCTGCCCCAAGGGTGACAGGAGGGTTTAGGGTGCCATGGCCCGAGCGGGGCCCTTCCCGAGGGGTGAGCTGCAGCCATGTTGGGTGATACCGAGCTGGCTCCCTGGGCCATGCCTGGAAGCTGGGCATGGGGGGGGGGCGGGGCGTGCCCAGCCATGGAAGGCTCTGCATGGGAGTGGGTGTCTCAGGAGGGACAGCCTTGCCCTTGAGGTTGGCCAGACACAGGGCCAGATGGAGCCACCATCAGACCCAGGAGTGGATCCTGAGTGTTTGGGAGGACAGGCCATGACAAGGCCCTGGAGGTGGGGAGGCAGATACCTGATCCCCGGCCCCGGGGACCCCTTGGGGGTCTACAGCCTCTGCTGGTGGGAAGCCCGGCTCTGCTGACTCGGACATGGGCTGCTGGCTAGATGGCCTGGCAGCCCGGGTGGATGTGACCAGGAGGCGACCTCACCTCCCACATCCGGCCGGGGCTGTCAGGGAAAGTCAGAGCCCTCGGGAAGGCCACTGAGTGCTTCTAGAGCATGGGGCTGGGACACCACCCTGCCGGCAAGGGGGGCTTCGAGTGGCCCTCCAGGGTGCCACTGTGGGCAGACGTGCCCGAGCGGACCGGCTGCAGCCATCCTCCCCCTTCCCGTGCCTCATGCCCCCCGGGAAGGCCTTTCCATGAAGCTGGAGCCAAGAGAGGGAGGGAGGCGTGGCAGGACCACGCGGAGCGGACCTCACCCGCCAGCCCACGAGGGACTCTGGGGCAGCCTGCAAGAGGCCAAGAGTAGCCACAAGTGCCCACAGCCTGCACCAGCCTCACCCAGAGGCCACCAGCTGGGTGACCAGCGTGAGCTGGTGGCGGGCATAGGAGGCGGGCAGCGGAGAGGTGGGTTTGGGGGACGGGAGGGAAGACCCCGCCTCCAGTAGTTCCCCTCCATCCCATTCTGCCCCTGCCCGTCCCAAGCCGGTCCCTCCCTGGGTTAGGGCCACCTCAGAGCAGCCGAGGGCCTCGTCCCACCTCCCGCCTCCCCCAGACTTTGGGGAGACTCCTAAGAAGGGAGATTCTGGAGCCCCTGAAGTTATACCTCCCGGCCTTTGCCGGGGACCGGGTGAACTGCTTGGCCTTGTGGTGAAGGTGACCCTGGCATCGTGGCCGGGACAGGGCCCGGCTCTCCCACCTGTGTGGGGAGGTGCGTCACCCTGAGGGTGGGAGCGACCACTTGCCCGAGGTCAGGGGGGCGGGGATTCCCACCCACCGGCCCACGGGGAATCTGGAGCGGGGGGCCTCGGGGAACACACTTTGCAGGGGCACCTGTCGGGGTTACTCAGGAGGCACGGCAGCGAAGCAAGGGTCCCCACCAGCTCAGAGGACGCCCCAGCTTCCTCTCCGTCCCCGTGGGGGCGCTGCCCGCCCCGCCCAGCCCGGGCCTGTGTCCTGCTGGAGCCGCTCGCAGAGACCGGCACACTGCAGCCTGACCCCCGCACCCTGGGCTCAGGGCTGTGTGCCGGCTGCAGAGATAGATGGAGGAGGGCCCCTCCGCCCGACCCGGACCAGCCCCCCGCAGTGGGCAAGCGAGGGCAAAGGGAACCCCTGAGGCCTGTTTGCTGTCCCAGCTGGGCTGCCCGTGTGCCCCTTCCTCAGGCTGCCCTGGACCCTGCAGATCTCAGCCAGACCTGAGTCTCTCTCTGCAGCCAGGCCCTGGGGGGCACGGGGACAGAGAGCCTCTCTTCCGGGAAGGCATGTGGCTTCCATTGCCCCCAGCTTTTCAGGGTCAGCTGGGTCAGGGAGGTGGGGGGAGCTCCGGGATCCCATCTCCCCCCTCCTCAAGGGAGCCTGATACTCCGTCCCCAGAGTTCCGGGCTCTCGCCTGCCTGGGGGCCCGCCACCACTGGAACCCTCTTCACCTTCTCTCAAAGCACAGTCTGAGCTAGAAGGGGGCTCAGTGGGAGGGCGATGGGAGACCCCCCGAGGGGATGGGCTGGTGAACTCCACTTCCCCCCGCCCTGGCCTCCCACCCCTCACGCTGTGGGGAGACTGCGTGTCCTTCTGTCCCCTGCCCCGGGGAAGGGTAGATGTGTGTGACCAGCACCCCTCCTCCTGCCCCACAGCGAGCCACCAGCTGTCCCCTGAGACCGTCTCCGGCCTCTGGCTCCTCAGAAGCCCCTGCCCGTTGGGCCTAAGTGCTCAGGGTGCTTCCAGCAGCTCATGGAACCTGGGGTGCACGTGCTCCCATCTTTCTCCCCAGTGAATCCTCATCACAGGGACCTGGTCTGCACACCTCTGGGCCACACCCCATGATCCAAGGCCCCTGGAATGGGCTCCTGGGGGCCCCAGGCCATCCAGGCAGTGTCCTGCTCCCCAGCTGGGGTGGAGTGGCCGGCAGGCGGGGCAGTCCTTCCCGGGACGTCCCTGCCACGGAGGCCTGGCGTGCTGGGGAGGCTGTGGGGCGGTGGGTGGCCTGAGCCTCCTGGCCTCGCCCTTTCTTATCAGTGTCCAGTGTTTAGACTCAGGCCTGGGGGGCTCGTCCTGCAGGCCCAGGCTCAGGGGTGCATGCACCGTGGGCCTCAGCCTCTGCTTCCAGGGAGGCCAGGAGCAGTGCCGTGTCCCCCGAAACCTTTAGCCAATGTGAGAGCGAAGGGCGTGGCTCGGGGGCTGCTGGGGCCCAGCCTGCAGCTGGAGTG
This sequence comes from Eschrichtius robustus, assembly GCF_028021215.1. Classification (NCBI taxonomy): domain Eukaryota; kingdom Metazoa; phylum Chordata; class Mammalia; order Artiodactyla; family Eschrichtiidae; genus Eschrichtius; species Eschrichtius robustus. The sequence continues at coordinate 112,981,051 of NC_090834.1, read as the reverse complement.
AGGGTCCTGCCGGGGCCAGATTTGGGGCTCCCTTTGGGACTGAGCGGCCGGTCTGCTGGGCCAAGGAGCTGAGGGGGTCTCTGTGGCCAGCAGGAGGGTCCTGGTCTCAGGGAAGGGGAAGAAGGCAGGGTCTCACCTGGAAAGATCTGCCCTCTTTTCAGGCCTCTGGACAGCCAGGCAGAGAAACCAGAAGGGAAGGCCCGACTTGGGGGATGGTGGGGAGGGGGCCGGGGGTCCCTCCCGCCGCCCCCCCCCCCAAAAGCCCCACCTCAGTGGCCAAAGTGGGTGTCATGATGCCCACTGACCTCACGGGGGCGCAGGAGACAACAAAATTTCAGCTGTTCTGGGGGAAGGACATTTGTGGCCTGAGCCTTTTGGGCTGAGCCAGTTTATGGGGGACCCCCAGCTCTCTCCCCAATAGGCGGACCCCTGCCCGCCCCTCACAGCTGCTCCCAAAACCCAGAGCTTCCTGACAAGCATCTCCCTCCTCTGCCCCCGCCCCTGCAGCCGCTGGCCTCTGACCACGTCCCCTCCCCGCCCTCCCCCTCCACAGGGCCAGGCCTCCGGAGAGGAGAGCTGCGGCCCCGCCCTAGACTGAGCTGGGGAATGAGACCCCAAGGCACGCAGCTCCACCCATTCTGTGCGTTTGGGAGGGGGCTCCAGGGGCACCCTGGGGTGGAGATTGGGGGGCAGGAAGGAGGGGACTGGGCAGTTCTGGGAAAGGCCTGGGAGGGAGGGAGGGAAGGGGTGTGGCCATTGCCGGGAGCCTGGGAGAGGCAGCATGGGTGAGGCTTGGTGGGGAGGCCCTGAAGCTGGTTGGAGGCCCTGGGTGGGGGGCCATGGAAGGTTGCTGAGCAAGGGCAGTGTGGCCAGAAGCAGGATGGGGAGGCCGAGGGGCGGTCCTGGGGCCTCTGCCCCCGAGCTCAGCTGTCGGGACAGGTCTCGAGGCATGCTCCCCAGGTTCTGCTGGGCTCCCAGAGCCTCCTAGCCCGTTGGGTGCATGGGGGGCGGCTCACCCACCACTCCCGGGCTTGTCAGACTCAGCTGACCTCTGCGGATCCCCCCCGAAGGGTGCCTCCTGTGTTCCTAAGCAGACGTCCCTTCCTCCCAGGCCTGGCTAGGCTCTGACGTGGGGCCACATTCTTACGGGGGTCTCCCCAGAGAGCGCCAAACACACCTTGGGTGGGGAGGCATGGGGTGGGCAGCCAGCCCCTTCCGCCTTCCTGCCTGGATGCTAGGATTTGGGGCAGAAAGAGTCCAGCCGGGGGCGAAGGAGTGGTGACGGGCTCAGCTGCTGAAGCCCCTCCCCATTTGAGGAGGGTGAGGGACAGGTGCTGGGGAGCCATAGCAGGTTGCTGAGCAAGGGCAAGGGCAAGGCCAGGGGCAGGGAGGCCAGCTGGAGGAACTTCAAGGCCCTGGGCCAGACACAGTCAGCCTGAGGGCCTGAGGGCCTGAGGCCTGGGTCAGGGGGCAGGACCCCAGCCCACCAGCCCACCTCAGCCCTATTCAACATGTCACAGGGTGGTCCTGAACCAGAGGCTGTTTCAGCCCGACTCTGGCTGAGTGGGATCTGCCTCGTGAGCTATGCCTCACACTGGCTTTCCCCACGGCCCCGTGGGATGAGGGCACGGCAGAGGGAAACGGGCCTGGAGGGCTCCAGCGGGCGTTCCCAGGCCAGGCCTTGACTCAGATCCTGGGATCACTGGCCGGTCCCTGGGGCCAAGGGGTGCTCCCTGTCCTCTTCATGCCCCTCCTCCCCCGGCCTCAGTTTCCCCATCTGCTCTCAGCTCCCGGCCAGGGCTTGGCACTGGCTACGGTCTGGGTGGAGCTGGGAAGCCCCTGGGGAGCATCCCTGCGGTGGGAGAGCACAGGACAAGGTTCTGTCACTGTCACTCTACTTGAGAACAGGTGGCCCAGGCCCAGTCCCGTGCCGCACAGAGGGCGGAGACGCTCGTGGGGTCCCAGCCCCTTCCCCATAGGAGAGGGCTGCCCGGCGGTCCTGGGGCTGGGCCGAGACCCAGGGGCTGGGGCGGGTTGGGGGCCGGGAGGGGACCTGATGGGTGTGGGCGAGTAGCCTTGGCAGGTCGCCCTGCTGGCCACGAGGCCAGAAACGAGGGGCCTTTTCGTGGAAAGGGATCAAAAGCGACGTTATCACATTTGTTTTTCTCCAACCTTTGCTTCCTGGCTTGTGCAACGCCCCCTCCCCGCGGCCTTCACCTCTGCCTGGGGTGACAGCTCGCAGGTGCCCCCGGCACCCGCCTGCCTCTGGCAGCTCGAGGGGCGCTCTGAGCCCCCGGGGGCTGCGGGGGAGGGAGGCTGCGGGCCACCTGCCCTGTCAATCAGCCGCTTCCCAGCCCCAGGCTGGCGGCAGGGCCTCTTCGGGATTTCTTTGCAGGCTTAGCCGTGGGCCGGGCCGGGGCTGGGCAGGCGGGTGCGTGTTTGCCGGCTGGGTGGGGAGGCGCCCCGAGGTCAGAGCCAGGTGGAGGCGTGCAAGTCTGGGTGTGTTGGGGGCGGTTTTAGGAGGGGCTGGTAAGGGTCCTGAGTCTTCTCAAACCTTCATCCTCCTAGACAGGATCTGGCTTGTGAAGACCGCCCAGAGGCTTTGGGAGCCAGATATGGAGAGGGCGGGGTTGGGGGGAGAGGGTGCGGTGGGGAGAGAGGCTCAGACTGGGGGAGAGGCCCAGGGAGAGTAGAGGCCCAGGTCCGGGAGGCTGAAAGGTGGGGTTGTCTGTCAGCAGCAGGATCTGTTAAGGCACAGGCGGGGAACTCCTGATGTGTGCTGGCGGATATGGGGTCCCGGTCGCCCCATCTCGCCTGGACCCTGGCTCCTGTCCCCAGGCGGATGGACTCCTGGGTTTGCCGTGGCTTTGAGGTGGTAGATATTTAGATGAGAGAGCGGGGAGCGAGGCTGGGCGCCAGGGCCCCGGGCCTGGAGGCGGTGGGCCTCCTCCTCACTCTCCGCTGCCGCTTCCAGACCGTTTTTCTCGTCCCCTAAGACCTCCCAGCCTTGAGTCTCGTGTCATTACCAGGCTACAGACCCCGCCTTCCTTGCCCGTGTCCCACCCAACCTCAGGTCCCCCCACGTTCCCTGAGGAGTTGCCTCCCGCTCACCTCTGCCCTCCAACCCTCCTCCTGCCATGATGCTGGGTGATTCTCACTGCGCACCCACGATCATTCCAGAACCTGAGCCCCGCGTGCCGGGGAGTGTCCTCTAGCCTTGCCCCAGCTCCCTGGGGCAAGAGCTGACCCCTGTGCCTCTGGCCCTGGTTCCGCCCCTCCTTCCCCTCGTCCAGGACCCAGCATCCTGCTACCGCCTGCTTCCCCACATCTGTCCTCACGTGGCATCAACTCCAGTGCAGCAGTGTGGTCGTCTGGCACACATCCTCAGCCGCCCCTGGACCTGGGAACCCCTTTGTCCATGTGGACCACACCCCACCCCCCAGCTGGGGCACCCCAGTCTGTTCTCTGTATCTGAGTTGTGTTTTAGATTCCGCAGGTGAGTGAGATCAGACGGCATTTGTCCTCCTCTGTCTGACTTAGTTCACTGAGCACAATGCCCTCGTACTCTACACTCCATTCTCCATTCTCAATACTCCATGCTACAATATTAATACTCCATACTCCATACTCCACACTCCATTATTCATACTCCATGCTCCATTTCTTATTCTCCATACTCCTACTCCATTCAATACTCCATTATCCATTCTCAATACTTCATACTCCATTAGTAATACTCTACACTCCATTCTCTATCATTAATACTCTGTACTCTATTCTCCACTATGCATCTCCCTTCTCCATGCTCCATTATTAATACTCCATGCCCCATCCTTTATTTTCCATAATTCACACTCCATTCTCCATTATTATTAATAATCTATACTTCACACTCCATTTTAATACTCCACACTCCATTCTCCTTCCCTTATTCTCCACTCTCCACACCCCATTCTCCATTATTAATACTCTACACCCCGTTCTCCATTCTTATACTCCTCTGGGTCCACTTGTGCCCCTCTCTGCTGGAAGGCTCTTCCATTCCTCCCCTTTCCCTCTGGCTCCGATGCCCCCCCAGCCTCCCGCCCGACCGGGGTCTGGACCCTCCGCTTTCCCTGTTGCCCAGCCCCACTCACCCCCGCCTTCCCTCCACTGCTGAGCATTAAACTCTCTGTGCTCCTCCAAAGCCACTGTCCAAGAGAGAGCAGTTCACAGCCTCTCACCTGCACCCGGAGCCCCCATAAAGGGATTAGTGGCCTTGTGAAAGGGACCCCAGAGAGCTCCTTCGCCCCTCCTCCCACATGAGGACGCAGCAAGAAGGCGCCGTCCTGACCAGGACCCTGAAAGAGGACCCTGCCAAGTCACCATATACTGGCACCTTGATCCTGGACTTCCAGCCTCCAGTTTTGTGAGATATAAATCTCCCTTGTTTAAGCTGCCCTCTCTGTGGTATTCTGTTGCAGCGGCCCCGGACTGAGACCATCACCCTCCTAACCTCCCTCCACCCCTCGCCTAGACGGTCTGAGCCCCGGAACGTGCCCTTTTGAGCATGGGGTTGCCGACTCCGTCCAGTCACGGTGACCTTGAGGGGGAGGACCAGCGGGCACACACATGCTCACCTGAGTCCTGCACTTGTCCCCCCAGGGCCGCGCTGGCGGGCAGCAGCTTCCTACCGCTGAGCAGACCTGCTGACGCAAGATGTCAGCTCCTCTGCTGTCCTGCTGGCCCCTGCATGCAAGGAGCCTGAGGGGCCCAGGTGGCAGCCATGCCCTGTAGTTCAGGGACCCAGCGCGCCCCAGGCCAGTGTGGGGGGTGGAGCACCAGCCCTGGGCGGGCTTTGGGAGGGATGGTGAGAGGGCCGTGGGCCCCCCCGCTGCTGCCACCCCTCAGTTCTGGGAACTACGCATTTTCCCATTGGGAACATTGTGCCACATGAAGGTCTTTGATATACCCCAAGGATCCCCTCCAACAGGCTGCTCCAGCTGGGCCCTCAGCAGGCCCTTCAACCCCTCTCAGGCGTGGCATCAGGGGTGTGCAGAGCGCTCTCCGGCTCCAGGCCCTGCTTCCAGCTGGGCCTTCCATGCCGCCTTGGACGTGGCCAGGGAAACCCCTGGTGCGGGCTGTGCGGTCTCTGGAGAACGAAGAGGCCTGCCAGGCACTGAGTGATTTCTTCACAGGGGAAGCGAGACACAGCAATGTTTATTCTGACGGTGTCCAAACATGGCCCTGACCACGGGGCCCCTAAAAACTGCTCCAGGGTCAGACCTTGAGCATCCGCAGGGCTTGTCTCACACCCACCTGAGCACTCGGGCTGCCTCCCGCTCATCTTTCCCCATCAGCTGTTAGTAATCACTCATTATGATTGTTAATAGACGATGAATGGTCAATGACTAAGATCATTAGCGTTCAACTAGTGATCAACTGTCTCCCCATGCTGTATGGGAGCTGTCTGGGCACCCAGATCTCTTCTGACTACCTTTCTGTTCTTAATTCTGGTAATATACACATAACGTAAAATTCACCATTTATCCATTTTTAAGTGCACAATTCACTGGCATTAGGTACATTCACATTGTTGTGCAACCACCATCCACCTCCAGAACTTCTTCATCTTCCCAAACTGACAATCTGTCCCCATTAAACACTCACTCCCCTCCCCTCCCCCAGCCCCTGGCCCCCACTATCTACTTTCTGTCTCTATGGATCTGACAACCGTAGGTCTTCATGCAAGTGGAATCAAATGGTATTTGTCTTTCTGTGTCTGGCTTATCTCACTGAGCATAATGTCCCCAGGGTTCATCCGTGTTGTAGCCTGTGACAGGCTTTCCTTCCATTTTAAGGCTGAGTAATGTTCCATTGTGTGAGTGCACACATTTTGTGAATCTGTTCACCCATCAATAGACATTGGGTTACTTCTACCTTTTGGCAATTGTGAATAATGCTGCTGTGAGCACAGGTGTGCAAATACCCGCTTGAGGCCCTGCTTTTACTTCGCTTGGGTATATTGCAGAGGCAGAATTGCTCCATCTTAGGGTAATTCTGTGTTTCATTTCCTGAGGAACCGTCATACTCTTCCCCATGGTGACTGAACCGTATTCCATTCACATCTACAGGGCACAAGGTTCCAATTTCTCCACACCTTTGCCATCACTCGCTTCCTTTTCCTTTTTCTGCTTCTTCTTTGTCTTTTTTTTTTTTTAATAGGAGCCATCCTAATGGGTATGAGGTGATATCTCATCGTGGTTTTGATTTGCATTTCCCTCATGATGATGATGTTGAGCATCTTTTCATGTATCTGTTGGCCATTGTATGTGTTTTTTGGAGAAGAGTCTATTCAGGTCCTTTGCCCATTTTTAAATTGAGGTATTTGGGTTTTTGCTATTGAGTTGTATGTATTCTTTATATATTTTGAATATTAGCCCCTTATCAGATAGATGGGTGGCAAATACTTTCTCCCACTCCATAGGCTGCTTCCTCACATCCGACTATCTTGGGAGATGGCCCAGAAGCACCTGGGCAAAGTCTTAACTGTGTATCGTCATCCATCCCCTGGGGCTGAGAACTGCCGCTGACCCTCTTCTCTAACCAGCTTTGACGTGAATGTACCTGACTCCGACCAGGGTTCCTGGCCTTCCCCAATCATTAGAAATTGATAAGATGCCAGACAAGAAGTTCAGGCAAGGCTTTATCGGGGCTCCTGCGGCTGTAGGGGGGAGCAAAAAGAAGTAACAGCTTCTATTGATCACTCCCCCCGGGCCGGGAGGGGGGCGAGCTGGTTCCTTATACGGGGTGAGGGTAGGGGTGTGTCCAGGGGTCGGGCTGGAGGGGTGGCTTAGGTGGTCTGCCCTCCCCCTTGGTGGTGTTCTGTGCAGGGGGCATGCGCAGTACCCTGTTTTTCTCCCGGCTCTTCAGAAGTGGCAGTTGGGTTTTTTGGTCTTTTTGTATCTTTTCATCGATGATTTGCCCCAACTGCACAAGCACACAGTTATTTTTAGTCCCTTATAGTTTCTTTGTATCTTGTAGCTCAGAAGATGTTTGTCCAGGTGCAAGCACTGCAGCAAAGGGTCCCAGGTCCCCGCCTGTCTCATACCCACTAAATCAATAGTCATGCATCACACAGCCAAGGCTTTGGCAAAGACACATGCCTGGCACATGACCAGGGACGCTGGGGGGCGGAGCCTGCAGTAGGTGACAGCCATTCTGCAAGACCCATCATTTCTACAGGACCAGACCAGTGAATAACATGGAAACATGGTCAGTATCACCATACATCTTGGTCAGTGGCACAAATCTCTGCTGCTCCCACCAGGACGCAGAATGCTTCTGATTCGCTATCGTGACCAAGAAGAGTTTTGGGGTCTTACATTTGACCTTCCTCACTGGACCTTTGAGAGTGACCAGCTGTTGGGATTACTAACTGTCAAATATCTCAATGTCGATTATAAATTCAGAGACCATAAAAACGACCACTGGGTGGGCGCGTGAACCCAGTGGACCCAGTGTAACTGGACATTGACCTGGACCCCATTTATTTCTTGACCCCATAGGCCTCCAGCCTAGCAGGGAACCACAGCAACTCTTCAGGGTTAGGGTATGGGTACCCTGTGTCCTACAGCCCTACAAAGTAAGGGGTCCCCTTTCCCGAGCACAAAGCCGCTCGAGTGAATGGCCATGGTTACTTTTGGGGAACAACCTAGGGACCAGGACCATAGTACTTGCTGTGATGTGCAGGGCCTTTCCCCTCTCCAAGCAGCAGGTTCTGGGTCTGAAAACAAACCCAAATCCAGCCGCAGGTCCAGGGCTGGACTTTTCGGTGGGGCAATCGCCACCTGCAGCCTCTTTCACCTCCATCCCCAGTCCCTTTCAAGAGCGACTCTCTTGAGATACAGGCAACCTTCATATGTTTAAAGTTCACGGCCTGGTAGGTTTTGACAAATGTCAAACTTACCCGTACATATGTTGTGTAAACCGCGGCCCCAGCTGGGTGGTGAATACACCCATCGCTCCCAAGGTGTCCTGGTGCCCCTCTCGCCTGCCCCCACTGTGGACCTGCTCACTGTAGCATTTTCCAGAGTTTTCTATCCATGCAATCATGCAATGAGCACTCCTTTTTCCTTTGGCTTCTTTCATTCAGCGCCATCACTCTGAGATCCGTCCCTGCCATTGTGTGTACCAGTAATTCATTCCTTTTCATTGGTGAGTGGATTCTGTTACATGGGTTTACCCCTGTTTGGTTTTATCTGTTTGTCTGCTGATGGACAGTTAGGTTGTTTCCAGTTTGGGGTTTTTACAAATAAAGGTATTATGAACATCCACGTACAAGTCTTTACGGGGACACGCTTGTTTTCCTCTTGGGTAAATACTGAGATGTGGAATGGTTGCGTCATATAGTAGGCGTACGTTTGACTTTTTAAGAAACTGCCACATGGAATGTAAATTGGTGCAGCCACTATGGAGAACAGCATGGAGGTTCCTTAAAAAACTAAAAGCAGAGCTACCATGTGATCCAGCAACCCCACTCCTGGGCATATATCCAGAGAAAACTCGAATTCAAAAAGACACATGCATCCAATGTTCACAGCAGCACTAGTTACAATAGCCAAGACATGGAAGCAACCTAAGTGTCCATCGACAGATGAATGGATAAAGAAGATGTGGCACATATATATACAATGGAATATTATTCAACTATAAAAAAGAATGAAATAATGCCATTTGAGGCAACATGGATGGACCTAGAGATGATCATACTAAGCGAAGTAAGTCAGAAAGAGAAAGACAAATATCATATGATATCTCTTCTATGCGGAATCTAAAAAAATGATACAAATGAACTTATCTACGAAACAGAAACAGAATCACGGACATAGAAACAAATTTATGGTTACCAAAGGCGGAAAGGATAAATTAGGAGTTTGGGATTAACAGATACACACTACTATATATAAAGTAGATCATCAACAAGGAGCTACTGCATAGCACAGGGAACTATACTCAATATCTTGTAATAACCTATAATGGAAAAGAATCTGAAAAGAATATATATATGTATGTATATGCATATATGTATATATAACTGAATCACTTTATTGTAGCTAACACAACATTTTGAACCAGCTATACTCCAATTAAAAATAAAAAAGACACCACCACCCTGTGTTGGGAAGTGCTTGTCCCATTTGCACCCCTGGCTATGTGAGCGCTTCTGCTTCTTCACATCCTTACCTGCGGTTACGGAGGACCTACCTCATCTTAGCCAGCCCAGTTTCCTGATGACTAATCACGGGACACATCTTTGCATGTACTTATTCGCCAACTGTATATCTTTTTGGTAAAGCGGCCATTGAAATCTTAGATCTGTTTTTAGGTTGAATTGTTCATTTTCTTATTGTTGAGTTTTATGAGTTCTTTATATCTTCTGGATACAAGTCCTCTATCAGACATATGGTTTGCAAACATTTTCTTCCCGTTCAGGACCTGATTTTTCAGTCTCTTTTTTTAAACTGAGGTATGGTTGACATATAACACAATATTAGTATCAGGTGTACAACAGAATGATTTGATGCTTATATTTATTGCAAAATGACCACACAATAAGTCTAGTTAACATTCATCACCACACAGAGTTACAATTTTTTTTCTTACGATGGGAACTCTTTAAGATCCACTCTCTTAGCAACTTGCAAATATGCACTACAGTGTTATTAACTATAGTCCCCATGCCGTATATTACATCCCCAGGACTTAATTATTTTATGACTGGAAGTCTATACTTTTTGACCCCCTTCACCCATTTCTCCCACCCCTCATCCCCTTCTTGGGGCAGTTACCAATCTCTTCTCTTCTTGTGTCCTTTTCTCCACGTCCTCACCAACACTTGTTATTTGTTGTCTTTCTGACGATAGCCATTCTGACAGCTGTGAGGTGGTATCTCATTGTGGTTTTTTTTTTTTTTTTTTTTTTTTTAATTTATTTATTTATGACTGTGTTGGGTCTTCGTTTCTGTGCGAGGGCTTTCTCTAGTTGAGGCGAGCGGGGGCCACTCTTCATCGCGGTGCGCGGGCCTCTCACTATCGCGGCCTCTCTTGTTGCGGAGCACAGGCTCCAGACGCGCAGGCTCAGTAATTGTGGCTCACGGGCCCAGTTGCTCCGTGGCATGTGGGATCTTCCCAGACCAGGGCTCGAACCCGTGTCCCCTGCATTGGCAGGCAGACTCTCAACCACTGCGCCACCAGGGAAGCCCCTCATTGTGGTTTTGATTTGCATTTCTCTGATGATTAGTGATGTTGAGCATCTTTTCATGTACCTTTTGGCCATCTGTGTATCTTCTTTGGAATATGTCTATTCAGGTCCTCTGCCCATTTTTTAATCAGATTGTTTGGGGTTTTTTTGTTTGTTTTTTTTTTTGCTTTGCTATTGAGTCGTATGAGTTCTTTATGTATTTTGGATATGAACCCCTTATCAGATATATGATTTGCAAATATTTTCCTCCATTCCCTAGGTTGTCTTTTCATTCACTGCTCATTTCCTTGGCTGTGAAGAAGGTTTCAGTTTGATGTGGTCCCACTTGTTTATTTTTGCCTCTGCTGTTTTTGCTTTTGGTATCAGATCCAAAAAATCATTGCCAAGACTAATGTCAAGGAGCCTATGTTTTCTTCTAGACATTATGGTTTCGGGTTGTACATTCAAGTCTTCAATCCACTTTGAGTGCACTTTTGTGAAGGATGTAAGACAGTGGTCTGATTCATTTTTTTTGCATGAGCCTGTCTGTTCAGTCTCTCAACAGTATCTTTTTCTTTCTTTCTTTTTTTAAGATTTTTTTGTTTGATGTGGACCATTTTTAGAGTCTTTATTGAATTTGTTACAATACTGCTTTTATTTTATGCTTTGGTTTTTTGGCCCCGAGACACGTGGGATCTTAGTTCCCCAACCAGGGATCGAACCTGCACCCCCTGCATTGGAAGGCGAAGTCTTAACCACAGGACTGCCAGGGAAGTCCCAACAGTATCTTCCACAGAACAGAAGTTTTTCATTTTGATGAAGGCCGGTTTATCCATTAGTTCTCTTATGGATTGTAATTCTGCTCTCATATCTAAGAAATCTTTGCCTAACATTACAAAGATTTTCTCTTATGTTTCCTTCTGGAAATCTTATAGTTTTAGGTTTTACGTTCATGTCTATGATCCATTTTGAGTTAAATTTTGTGTACGGTGTGAGGTAGGGCTTGCAGTGGGTTCGTTTCTAGAAGGTACACAATTAGTCCAGAATCTGTTTGTTGAAAAGTCTATCCTTTTTTCACTGTGCACCAAGGTCAGAAATAAATGGTACATAATCTAATCTATACCTCAATTTAAAAAATCAAGAGTTCTGCACCTTCAAAAAAATTAAAATTAAAAAATAAACAAATGGTACGCACCTGTGTGGACTTATTTCCGGGCTCACTCTGTTCCACTGGTCTCCTTGTCCAACTTTCTGCCAACAACACACTAAGAACTCTGCTGTTGGAGAGTGTTAGTTCTCCAGCTGCTGTCTCTTTTTTCAGAGACATCTGAATTTTCTAGAACCTTTGTATTTTCGTATGAACCTTAGAGTCCCCTTGTCCATTTCTGCTGTGAGGACGGCTGCATCTGGGATTGGGGTTGCACTCAAGCTAGAGATCAGTTTGAGGAGAAACGACATCGTAACATTACTGAATCTTTGGACCTGTGAAAACGTGATATCTCTCCATTTATTTAACTCTTCTTTCATTCCTCTCAGCAATATTTTGCCGTTTTCCATGAATAGGGCTTTTCCATCTTTCATCAGATTTATCCCTAAGGCTTTCATACTTTTTGATGCCATTGTAAACATTTTCCGGTTCAGCTTCCGCTTGTTTGTCACCAGTATTTACCCATTTCATCTAGGTCATTAAATCTGTTGGCATAAAGTTGTTTCTAATATTCCCTCCTTATTCTTTTAATATCTGTAGAATCTGTGGTTGTCGCCTCTCTCATTTCTGATATTTGGAACTCATGTTCTCTCCATCTGTCTGTCTCTGTCTCTGTCTCTCTCTCTCTTCCTTTATAAGGTCCTGCATGTTCCAGGCTAGGTGATGCTGTGATTTAATGCTTGTTATAGGCTCGGAAGCCAGGAAAGGACACAGCTCCTAACAGAGAGAATGGCTGCTCCTGCAAGCCCACAAAGTTCAGTGCAGCCTGGAATTCAGCGTCCTGGGGGCGTCCATCCAGCTGCCCTGACTCCACCCATCAGGCTCCCAGGTTTTCCCAAGCAGGGCCGTGACTTTGGCCTAACAGCTGAAGGCTCAGACACCTGATTGTCACATTGGGGCTTATCTCCCGCTGTAGAGGCTTGTCTGTGAGCCGCAAGGGACCCGCTTTCACGCTCGGTTCTCAGTCGTGTGCGAGTTGCCCTCACGTTTTCATGGTCCTTCCAGCGCGTAACTTAGTCACAACCACATATTCCGTTGTCCTCAGGTCATCACCCCCACTTCGTCACCCTGGCATTCAGATGTTGGAATCACCACTCGGGCAACGGAGGAAAGATGAGAAAGAGAGGCAACACTGGTCCCAGGGCCTCTCCCAGTTCTGTGCTCTGAGCGATATTTCTTTTCCTCTAATTCCCTCCTCCACTGTGCAGGTTTCATTCTGCAAAGGTGCATTATTTTCATAATCTAAAAAAAAAAAACAAAAAACAAAACTCGGTCTCTATATAAAACACAAGAGGAAGTAGCCTTAGCAAGAAAAAATATTAATAATGTGTGCGAGTGACAGTGTTGCAGAAGTGTCCCCACAAGTCGCAGTGCTTGTGGGTCACCCCACCACGGCCTGCGGGGGCCCTCGGAGCTCTGACACCACCCCCCCACCAAGCCCTTGGGGTGGCCCTGGAGGCGGGAATCCGTTAGGAGAGCTGCTGCCGTATCACACAAGCCACGTTTTCCTTCCAGCTCACGTAACGGCTCAGGTGGGTGTTCAGCAGGGCCTCCAGGTGGTGATTCCGGGACCCAGGCTCGTCCCGGTGGGTCACTCCGTCCCCTTCCATCGGCCTGTGGACGAGAGCGAGCATCTCATTCCGATGGGTGGAAACCAAGGTGCTCATGGGCTGCTCCCAGGATGTCCTTTGCCCGTGGACTGGGTCACATTCAGGGCTGGAGACTGGATGGGAGAGCTGACCCATCGGGGAGAACTGGAGCCCTGAGGGTGGGCGATGTCCACCAGCAAGGACAAGAAGAGAACCAGGTCCAAGTGCGGAAGACACAACATGTTTGGGGGCCATTGAGAAGAAGGCAGTGAGGGGTAGCGTAGGAAAATGCCACCACCGGCTTTGGCCACCAGGTCCGTGGAGACCCAGGAAGGGCACTTAGAAGAAGGTTCCAGAAAGAAGAGGAAGAGGATGAGGCAGCTGGGTAGGGGGTCATGTGTGGGCAGGGGTGGAGAGGAAGCAGCGATTTATGGCGCAAAGCTACATGGAGGGATTGGCCGAGACCTGGGGGATCAGGACGTCGAGGGCAGCGGAGGGAGGGTCCTGCCACCAGCCTGCCACCCCCACCCCCACGCACACACTCCCAGCCCCTGCCTCAGGGAAGATGTGATGGCATTTCAACTGTGGTCTGAAACTTCTCCTTGGCTTCCGTTGCCCTGGATGTGAGTGTTTTCACCCTGGAGGTGCCGGCAGGGACCCATCTGGGCAGGAACGTGGGGGCCACGTTGAGCGTGTGGGTATAGGAAGACCAGACCAGAAGGGGCTGAGTGGACACTGGCCGGGAGGGGGCCGGAGTCACTGGAGAAGAAGATGATGGTGTCCTGAAGTAGGTGCCAGCCACGGGGCGAGACCAGCCAGCTGGCCACACACGGGGCCTGGAGGGCGACACCCAGCCCCTGGGCTGTGCTGGGCGTGGATGGTGTGAATTCCCAGAGCCGGCAGCCAGGCTGGGCCATGAGCAGAACTTTGCCTCTTAAGGGGTGCCTTTGAGATGTCCAAGGAGAGCTGTCAGGAGGTGCTGGGCCCGAAGGCCCTGGACTCAGGGCGAATCTGCACACCTTCATCTGGGGACTCTACTGTTTACATCATGGTTGACATGGGGGTCTTGGATGTGATATTTCAGGGAAGAGTCTGAGAGGAGGGAAGACGGCCTGGGACAAAGCCCCATGTTACCCCCAGTATTTGAAAGAGGGGGCTGGGGAGGGGGAGCCAGAGGGAGCCCCCAAAGGGACCATGGCTTCAGGTGTGGCTGAATGACCAGGAGTTCGCCAGGTGTGAAGGGCACAGGGAGCAGGGGTTCTGGAGCAGAAGATGGTCTGTGTGAGCCACGAGCTGTGAGGGGTACCCAGGTGGAATCCCAGGGGCCCTGTGGATGCTGCCGCGGGCCTGGGTCATGGGTTGGAAGGGACCCTCTCGTGTTCTGGAAGCATCCTGGTGGCAGACCTGGGAGAGGGTGGGTGGTGGGCGGCGACAGGGATGGTGCCGGACCTGCCAGGAGCCTGTACAGTGGTCCAGGTGTGAGAGACAGGGCTGGACAGAGCCTAGAGGGAGCTAGAGGACATGGCCAAGAGATGCTGTGAGAGCGGACCCTCTCGGGGTGGGGGGGGAAGGCGGCAGAGTGGCGAGCTGGTCAATGGGGCAGGAGCTTCCAACAAAGAGGAGCTGCAGGTGAGAATTCATCAGGAGGGGGCTTGGTAAGGTCCGAGACCCACTTGACGTCAGCCTCAGAGCGAGAGGGCCTGAAGGGCAACCCCATATTCCAGCCAGGGTGGCCAGAAGGAGCTGCCCCAGGAGAGAATAGGGGCGACAGTAGTTCCGGCTCCAGGACACACAGACCAAAAGAACAAGTGAGTGTGTAGCTCAGGGGAGGCCTGAGGAGAGGAGGCAGAGGGGTGGATGCCTGTCGAAGGTGGGGACCCCAGCGGTGCTCAGAGAACACATGAGACAGAGGTGCCCAAGGGACTGAGACGGGGAGGTTAGGCCTGTGCCCCAGAGCTGCTGACACCCTCAGACACCACAAACTCATCTAAACCCTCTCCCAGGGAGGCCCACTGGGGCTCTTACGCTCCTCAATCGTGTGGAGCCCCTAAACATAAACCTAAACCTAATCCTACCCCTGTCCTTAACACTAACCCTAACGCTAAACTTAACCCTAGCCCTAGCCCTAACCCTAACCCAAACACTAGCCCTAACCCTAAACCTAGCCCTAAAACTAACCCTAACCCTGAATCTAGGCCTAACCCTTACCCTAACCCAAACACTAACCCAAACCCTAACTCTAACCCTAACCCTAGCCCTAACACTAACCCTAACCCTAACCCTAACCCTAGCCCTAACCCTAACCCTTACCCTAACCCTAACCATTACCCTAACCCTAACCCTAGCCCTAACTCTAAACCTAACCCTAACCCTAACCCTAGCCCTAACTCTAAACCTAACCCTAGCCCTAACCCTTATCCTAGACCTAACCCTAACCCTAACCCTAACCCTTACCCTAGCTCTAACCCAGTGGGGGCCAGGCGGGGCACTGCACCCATTGACAGGTGGGAAAACTGAGTCTGGGGGGAAGGGGCTCTCTCAGGGCTGGGGGAACCTGATTTGGCTACAAGCTAGATGTCAGGCTTCAGACTCCTCACCCTGCCGACAGCTGCCCAGACCCCACTGTGGCTTCTGTGTGCCAGTGGTGGGAGCCTGGAGCAGTCAACGGAGGGCTGGCCTGGTGATGCAGCGCCCAGAGCCGCAGCCCCTCCGCCCCAGGTCCTAAATGCTGCTAGACCCTGCTCTGCGCGGCCTTATCTGTCCCTTTGATCCACCTCATTCATCCTGAGCCTGTCTCCCCTTCCTCTGCACGCCTGCCCTGGGGGGGCCAGAGCCTGCGGCCAGGCCCCCAGAGGTCACCCCATCCCTCCCCTGCCCACAGACAGGGCAGAGCTACAGGGCTGGGGCCAGGGGCCTGTCTTTGCTGCCTGTCTGTCCCGCCCCCTCGCCCCCTTTGCCCAGGTGGGGCTGGGCCCCTTGGTGGAGGACAGGAGGTTGGAGGAGGAGACGGAGGCTGGGGGCAGCTCGGCGCTTCGTCACTCACAGCCACTGGGGGCCATAGGGCAGGTCGGTGACGCCCTGAGCAGAGCATGGAGCTGGTGAGGACCGCTTCCCTCTGTTCCTAGGGTGCAGCCGGGGGCAGGGCTGGAGTCACAGGATGGCAGGGAAGCCCCATCCCCAAAGCCAGGCCCAGCGCAAGCCGGCTGCTGTGAGTCTGGGTGGGCGTCCAAAGGTTCTGCTCCTGGAACGCTAGCTCCCCACAGGTGGGCTTTGTTTTGATCGCAGCTCTATCTCAGCACCTAGAACAGTGTCTGGTGTCCACTGAGGCCAAGTACACGGTGAGTGCGTGAGTGAATCAGTGAATGAATGAATGAGTGAGTGAGTTTGTCTGCCTGGGCTCGGCTTCCCCCTTTCTTACTGTTCCCACTGGTGACCAGATTGGAAAGAGCAGGGGATAGTCTCCCACAACCCAGTGCCCCAACCCCCCACCCGGGGGCCCATCCCTCCTGGGGTGCTGGGCCTGCATGTCCCTGTGGGCCCCCATCTGGGGGTTCCGGGACCCTCCCTCCCCTGTTGCTGCTGGTTTTCTCAGCTGGATTTTTTTGTGCACCCTCCCTGGTCCGTGCTGAGCCCTCCTGGCCTACAGGCCTTAGAGACTCCGTCTGGGACAAGGAGGGCCTCCCCCGAGGCTCAGGGGGCCTCACCCCTCGCCTCGTGGTCCGGGGGTGGGGGAGTGCATCTGGAGAGACGATGGAGCAGCCTGGGCTCATCATCTGGAAGACGCCCGGGACAGCTCTGGGCCACTGCCCCACCAGGAGAATGTGTCCCGCAGTGTGGACCCCCGTCCGGGGGAAGGGACAGGATGGGGGCTGGGGGTGGCACCAGCGGGGACCCTCAAGGCTCGCGAACAGGATGTTCCTCAGGGCCCTGAGGACACGGAGCAGGGGACCCACCCGAGGGCGCTTCACGGCTCAGCCTTGAAGCGCTCACCATCCTGCTGGACATTCCTTTCTAAAAGTGGCTTTGGGGCTCAGCAGACCTGGGCCATCTCTGCCTGTTCTGGAAGGTGCTGCTGGGGAAAAGGGCTCTGGGAGTGGGGTGCAGAGGGTGCCCCTGAGGGAGGGGCCGGGTCATTAGTGGCTGAGTGGGCTGGAGTCAGCCAGACTCCCCCAGGGCTCTCTGACCCCTGAAAAGATCCAGAACCTTCCTTTTTTTGGGCCTGGTGAGGCCCTCTGAGGTCAGACCCTGCATGTCTGGGCCAGTGGGGTTGGAGAGGGATGAAAGCAGGACAGCCCACCCCACGCTCAGACTCCCCATGAGGCTGGGGGCTGCCAGCCGCCAAACCCAACAGGGGACAACTGAAGCAGGGGACGGAACCTTCCAGAAGGGAGTCACCACCTCCTCTTTATGCATCTGACTGCCCGGGTCTGGGGGGGTCCCACCCTGGGCCCCAGATGGGCCTCTCCCATCTCACATCCACAGGATTTCGGGTCCAGGGTCCTGTCCGCCCCCGTGCACGCGGAGGGTCCGGGGTGAGGCTTCATGCGTGCCTGTGTGCGTGGTGGGGAAGGGAGGGGTCTATCTGGAGACTGTCCCACCCGCCCCACGTGTGGCCCCAGGGGATGCAGCCAGCTGGGGTGTCGGGTTTGGGTTCAGAGCAAATATTGTCCTGAACCAGTTCTGAGACGCTCGGGAGTGCTGTTGTGTGTTGTCCGCACGTGTTTGTGTGTTTGTATGTTTTCCTTGGGAGGCGCTGCATTGACTGTGGCCACCGGCCAGCCCCATGGAGGGACGCAGGGCGGCCGGCGGCATCTCGGGCCCCGACGCCCACACCTCGCATCCGGCTCAGGGTTTTGTCCGCGAGGCCCCTCAGCGCAGGCCGCCCTGTGACCAGGAGCCCTGTCTTAGCAGGTCCAGATGGAGACTCTGGTCCTGAGAACCCCGGGACTGGCCGCTGCTGTAACCCCCAGTGCCGTCTGGGGGCTTGGCGGGGAGCTGGGTCCCAGGTGGCCACAGCCAGGCCGCTGGTCCACCTTGGGGCCTCGCTCTGTGGCTTGGTGTCTTCCATGTCTTTGGCCATCGCGTGGGGCAGCCACCTGCCCATCTCCCCGAGGGAAGGCCCTGGGAAAGGGATGACCTGGGCGGGGGTGGAGCAGAGGGGCCAGCCCCTTCCATCAGGCCTCCCAGGTCCCACTGACAGGGTCAAGCCGGTCCCCACCACCAAGTCCAGGCCGGAGGCAAGAGCAGCCCCTGAGGGCAGGGGTGGGAGAGAGGCTGGGACACTCCAGGGGTGGTGGTGGTCAACACTGGCACCATGTGATGGACCCTGGCCATTCCGCGAAGTACAGGGAGAAGGGGGTGAGTGGGGGGGTGGGCAGGACTCCATCTCCACTGGTCTGTTCTACAGCTGGAGTCTGAGGCAAAGACAGCACACCCAGCCATTAGGGGGTGGCCCAGATAAAGGTGAGGCAGCAGACCCACCTGGATGTAGGACCCAGGATAGGAGGGGCAGGGCGGGCACCATGGGCAGCAGATTTCAGCTCCATAGACAAAAGGACCAGCCAAGAGCCATGGCCCCTCAATGCAGTAATGTGCTGAAAGCAAAGGTAGTGAGCTCCCCATGGCTGGGAGTAATCAAGCAGAGACCAGCCAGAAGTGCTGTAGGGGCACCCTCAGGGGGTGCTGGGGAGCAGAACAAACCCCATCTATAGTGCTGTGGCCAAGAGTGTCTCAGCCCTGAGAACCTGGCACATGTGTAGCTGCTCTCAGATAGCTGGGGATCCTGAAATCCAGCCACATGTGGACGAGCTGCTCTGTGTGCCTTTGCTCAGCTCCACCCTACCCTCAGCCCCCAAAAGTGTTGCCCGGGGCACCGACATAGCTCAGACAGTGTTTGTTGATTGATCATCAGTTTTTACTTGGCTCCATGGCTGTCCCAGCAGAAGCCCTCAGAAGGTTCAGTTTTTCTTCCTAAATATCTCTCCATAAGGTGTCAGTGTCCCTATAGGTAATCCCCTCTCTCATGTCCTCACTGGCTGCCGGGCAGGTGGGTGGGCGGCCAGGGGGTGCAGCAGCTGGGGCCGGAGTACTGGGCTCCTGTGAGAGCTTGTGACAGCCCTGGACCTGGGAGCTCATCCCCCTTCTCTTCCCCCACTCCCATCTGTACCCCTCTTTTTACCCTCTCCCCCTGCAACCCCAGGCCCCCCAGCTGCAGGTGCCCCGAGTCCTGGGCCCAGGAGCTGCATGCCCTCCAGTGTCCCTGCCGCACCGCCCCCCCCCAACTCCTGCTGCCATCAGGCCACCACACTTGGGCCTTGATCTCTGGCCCCAGGGTCCAGGAGCTGGAGGTGGGGGGGCAGAAACCAGGGACGGGCCTGATGCTCAGAACACCACAGGGACCAGGGGCAGGAGTCTCCTCCAGGCGCCCTGGCCCTGCAGCTGCCCCTCCTCCTCCCAGGCCAGACCCCCATCTGTGTGGGCTCCATCAGTGTTGGAGGAGAGTGTTGGGGGAGGGGGAGGGGGAGGTTCGGGGAGGGTAGGGAAGGACTGCACTTGCTCGGGGAGGGGGCCTCAGGACCCAGCCCCTAAGCGGCCCCACGCAGCTAGAAGGAAGGCTGGGCTGGCAGCCCCAGCTGAAGGCCCCTCCCACGGCCAAGAGCAGTGCCCGGCAGTGACGCATGTGCCCGCACCTGGACATGGTGAGGACTGGGGACAGCCCAGGCTGCCACTGGCTTCATGGGACCCGCTCGGGGGCTTCCAGGGCTGTGTCCATTCCCTTCCACAGAAGGCTCCGGGGAGCGGTGAAGGCACTGGAGGCCCTGCCTGTCCCAGGGAGGGGGATTCACAGCAGGCAGGGACCCCTACGCTGCCTGCATCCCAAGCCACAGCTGGTCGTCTGGAGGGACTGTCCCTCCCCGAGACTCCAACCCAGGCCCAGCGTCGTGGGGACCTCCTCTGGTGGGCTGCAGGTGGAAGGGGCTGGGAGCCATTGGCCCTGTGGCTGTGAGACCCTCCAGCTCTCCCCCGGCCCCTCTGCACAGCCTCCCCTGCAGGGACCCACCCACCAAGATGCCCACGCCCACCGCCTGCAACTGGGCTCCCTGGCAGCCCCCCGCCTGAGGCCTGGTGCTGGAGGTTCCAGACTCCCCTCCCCCCGAAACAGGTGGCTCTTTGGGGCCCCAACGCCCTTTCTGCTGCAGCCTGAAGGCCCAGGATTAGAGACGCCCCCTCCCCTGGCAGCTCAGGCATTGTCCCCAGCAGAGGCAGGAAAAACTTCTCAAACTCATCTCCTCAGGGCGGGGTCCTTCTTGTACTGGGGGCCTCAGCAGGGGTGGGGCGGTGCCCCAGGCTCCCACCAGGCTTGGGAAAGAGGGTCAGGCCCTCAGCACCCCCGCAGTTGTGCCCCAGCTCCTCACCCCAAGACCTGGGACTGCAGCAGAGTTCAGAGGCCACGCCTACAGGGTGGCCTGGGCATCGGCGGGCAGCGTGAGGCGGGGCAGGGGGTAGGACAGGTCTCCCGCATGTTGGGTATCTCCTTCCCTCCCCTGAGGTCCACCTGCTCCCGGCTCAGCCCCGGCCCCTCAGAACCCTTGGCCTTGGGACCTGCGGCAGGCTGGATGGGTCTCACATGGCGATAGGAGGGTTTGTTGCTGGAAACGGGCATTGAATTCAGAAAAGTGTGTGCGGGTCTGTTCCGAGAGCAAAACACTGATACCCTCAGAGCCTGCGCCCCGGGCTGGCCACCTCCCTTTCCGGATGCTCTCCGGGGACAAACAGCTCGTTGATTTGGGGGAGAACATGAATTAGGACTAATCTCAGTCCAGGCAAGATCTAATCAGACACCCGGCCCGCTGGGGAGATGCCCCCGGGCTGGGGTACGT
This sequence comes from Eschrichtius robustus, assembly GCF_028021215.1. Lineage (NCBI taxonomy): Eukaryota > Metazoa > Chordata > Mammalia > Artiodactyla > Eschrichtiidae > Eschrichtius > Eschrichtius robustus. The sequence goes on along the minus strand of NC_090834.1, from coordinate 112,960,154 downwards.
CAGGTGGTCAGGGCCAGCTACCTTGGTGCCTTCCTCCAAGGTAAGACCACCAGTGGGCACCCCCAGATTCAAGCATCACGTGGCCCCAAAGTGGGTCTAGCGGGGCCACAGAGCAGTGTTCACGGCCACCCCTTGCTCATGTCAGATGCCCCCTTGTCCCTGTCACCAGGCAGATGTTGTCACAGCTTCAGGGTCCTGCCAGCCTCCTCACTCCCCCAAATTTGTTGATACCCAAACTTGCATTTTTCAGTCCCTAGAAAGGTATTTGAATATGGGGCTTTCCCCCAGTTTCTGGTGGAAAATTTCAACCACTCAACAGAGACTAGAATAACGAACTCCCCTGAACCCGTCACCCGATGGTCGACACTGGACGCTGGCTTCACCCCAGCTTCGCCAGGTGTGGATGGGACCACAGCTTTCCTCCCCCAACCCCTGCATTATTTTGAAACAAATCAAAGGAGAGGAAGCCTCCTGGGAGGGGTGCACATGGGGAGTGGGGACCAACAAACAGATGCAGGGCCATCAGAAACGGAATGGAGGGGGGTCCACCGGAGGGGGGTCCACCGTAGGGGGCCAAGCTCTGTGGATGGAACGCTTGGCTGTGTCGGCCCTCTGTAGCTCAGGTCCAAAAACGGTGGGAAACTTATGTTTGAACCCGGGGGCCCTAAAAAGCTTGTGAAGGGTCTGGAGCAGCGACAGGACCACCCAGAGTGGACCGTGGATGGCAGGGGGGGTGGAGGGGCCAGGGAAGGTCAGATCCGGCGATGGTGGGGGCCAGAAGGGGCAGCAGGAGGCCCTGTGGGCTGAGCCGGTGCTCAGGGCCAGGTGGGCGGGAATGGCCAGAGGGCCTGAGGGAAAACCAAGGGCGTCAGTGGTGGAGTCTCCGCAGAGCCGATGGGGTGCCGATCTGGGGGCGCTGGCCTGGAGCTGCCGACCTCAGCCGTGAGTCTGGCAGGTGTGTTTGGTCTGGGGCGTGGGTAGAATGGTCCAGAGGGTGCGGGCTCTGAGAGTTGGAGCGTTAGGACGGGAAGAGGAGTGGCTACCATCCCCACGCCAAGGAGAGCCCGGCGGGATGGGTGCGACACACGGGGCCGTAGGATGTGGCCGCCAGGAGGTGAGCGGTGATCTTCTGGGGATGACATCCAGGGGCTGTGGTCATCAAATTCAGAGACAGAAAGGAGGATGGTGGGGGCCCGGGGCTGGGGGAGGGGGTGGGAGTGAGTGTTTAATGGGGAGAGAGTCCCGTTTGGGAGGACGAATGAATTTCTGGAAGTGGACGGTGGCCTTGGTTCCTCAACTTTATGAGTGTAATTAATGCCACTTAGAAACGGTTAAAATGGTAAACTACTTATTGTGTATATTCTACCACAATGGAAAGAAGATGAAATCCACTTTGTCTTAATCTATTTTTAGATTTTTATGTGGAGATTTGGCCGGGAGCTAACTTTGGTGCAGTTAGAAAAGCTCATCATCGTTTAAGCAAATAGGAAAGCCCTTCATTCTGTGTAAACTGTGGGGAAATCCTTTAGTCTCTTGAAACTCTGTGGTATTGTGTTTAAAAGTGGTGATTAGGCCACCATAACTGCCCGGACCAAGTGCCTCTTTGAGATTTAGTTTGGTTGTAAATGTCTGGTTTAGCTGCTTTGATGGCCTGCACCAGGCCAGGGCCAGCGAATGGCAGCCAGTGGGCTGAGTGACCATCACGCGTTTCTGTAAATGCCCTTTTACTGGCACATGACCTCTCATTCTGTACGAGTTACCTCTGGCTGCTCTCAGTGGGAGAACTGAGGCTTTGCAACACAGACCCAGAGACCATGGGGCCCACAAAGCCTAAAATATTTGCCCTCTGACCTTTTACAGAAAAAGCTCACCAATGCCTGATTTATGCTGATCAAATACATAGAATACTCTATTGCCAAATATCCCCTTGGCGTTTTATCATTCTTCCTCTCTGTCACAACTAAAACTAACTGTAATAAAGCAAGACAAAATTAATAAGAAATCCAAATGCTTCATCTATAAACGGGGGACCCAGGATTTGGGCCTGAGCAACAGAAATCCTGGTGGTCTTCCAGAGGGATACTGTCAGAGGATGGCATTCACGGTGGGGAAGTGGCAGCCCGGCTCACGGTGGCTCGGGTCTGAGATGCTTCTAGATCCCTAAGAGGGCTGAGAAGACAAGTGGGGGGCCAGGGAGCCAAGCTCAGCGATCAGAGGGGCGCTGGGCAAGAAGGTAAGTCTGGGAGTCTCCCGCACCATGGGAGGGATTGCCCAGAGATGGAGGGCAGGAGCCCGGGGTGGGGGACCAGAAAATGTTGTGTGGTGGCCCTAAATGCCATCACAAGTGGCCAAGCTTTGCCTACAGGGGGGACCACATGATGATGAGGCAGAGACTGGGGTGATGGCGGCCACAAGTCCAGGGATGCCAGTCAACCCCAGAAACTGGAAGAGGCAGGAAGGCCCCTCCCCTAGAGCCTTGGGGGGAGCTCACCAACCTGCAGCCCTGTTGCTTGGGGACAGGGACAGCCCCCCTGGAGGAGCACCCCCAGAGCCCTCCCAGCAGGCCATCTGGAGAGAGACGGAGGGTCCGGGCCACAGTCCCTGGAGCAGCCTTGCCTGCCCGGCGAGCACCAGCGGATACCATCCTGGGCTTCTCAGGGGAGGGCTGGACGCACCAGGGCCAGAGGACTGTGGGGTGCGGGCTGGGCTCCCCGCCTCCCGCCCATGCAGGGAAGCCACCTCCCAACCTCTGTCGCCTGCCCCCCAGCACCCCCAGAACCAACAGCCCAGGCAAACCTGGACGTCGACCAGCCACAGCCCCAGGCCAGGAACCCAAGGAGTGGATGGCTGGAGGACAATGGGCCGAGGGGACAGAGGGCAGCTACGGTTGCCGATGAAGTGGACAAACCAGGGTCCAAGTTGACCGCAGACCCTGGGGGTCCAGGCTGGCGGGGGAGCCAGGGCTGCATGACCCTCAGGCCGAAGGGGGTGATGGGGTGCAAGCAAGAGACGGAGCAGAACCACGGATACCCCTGGCGCCGGCTCTGGCCAACCCCTCCCGCCCCTGTTTCCTTTACTGGCTTCTCTGCACCTGCGGAGCCAGGTGATGTCCTTTTCTCAGCGGACAGGACGGGTGCCCCGGATCTGGGACTCACAGCCTAGCGGACATCCTGGCTACAGGGTCCCACAGGATGCGGCCACCTGGGTGAGCAAGTGAGTGCGTGCATGTGGGGCCCCAGGCCTCTGGGGCTCACCAGGACAGGGGTGGACTGGGTCCTGGAAACTGGGCAGTGCCCCCCGCCCCCGAGCCCCTCCAGCAGCAGACCGGCCAGCCTGCTGCCCCACCACACGCCCCGGCTTCCCCAGATGCTTCTGCTCGGGGCCACCTGGAAATGGAGCCCCATCCGGCTCATAGGGTCGGTGAGGAGGCCCTGGGGCCACCAAGCCAGCCAAAACATAATTCAGTTCATGGGCGAGAGCGCAGGGCTGTTAAGTTATAAATAGGATGAAGCCACACTCTACCCACGTCTCTGCCTTCCCGCCTCCTAGCTTTGCTCAAGAGCCCTGAGGTCCCCGCCAGGCCGGGGGACCCTGTCCCAAGGATGCTTGGCCCCTCCAGCCTCTGCTCCCTCCCGTTGGCAGGGGCACATGCTGCCCCGGCCTCAGACTCCTACAGGCCTTGCGTGCAGATGGAAATCAAAATCAGGGCTCCTCCTCTGAAGAAAAAAATCGTAACTTTGTGGGGTGACGGAAGTTAACGAAACTTACTGTGACCACTTTGCAGTATATACGTACATCAAATCATTATGGTGTATGCCTGAAACGAGTACATTGTTATATGTCAGTTTATCTCAACTTTTATTTTATTTTATTGGGCCGCACTGCGTGGCTTGTGGCATCTTAGTTCCCCACCAGGGACTGAACCCGCACCCTTGGCAGTGAAAGCATGGAGTCCTAACCACTGGACCGCCAGGGAATTCCCTATCTCAATTTTTGAAAAATTGGAAGCTGGTGCCCATGACCTTCTTTGGGCCCCGGAGGCCAGGTCTTGGCGGTACAGCCTGGTGGGAGCCCTCCCTCTGGGGCTGGGGCACTGGGGAGCCGAGGGCCAGGCTGCAGTCGCCAGGCTCGCACCCACCTGAAGTGGCATCGGGGTGTGGCCCCATCAGGAGAAGAGGGCCTGCCTGTTGTCAGCTCCGGCCGGGCCCCCCAGCCCCAGCCCCTCCATGGGGGCCTGGCCACCCTGGAGCCAGATAGGGACTCGAGGCTGCCATGGCACTAGCTCAGCCCCACCCCCCAGGGTCCTGTGGGGACATTGAGGCAGAGGTCTGGGGGTCAGTGGTCCTGCCTTCAGGGACACCCTCTGGGGGGTGCCCAAACAGCAAGGAAGAGACCTGACTCCAAGTCAGCCAACGCCTACCAGACCCCCACGTGGGTGAGCCTCTGCGGCCAGAGTGGGCAGAGGTCAGGGCTTGGGGGGGCAAAGGCGGGGTGAAGGTGCCAAGGGGTGTAATCCCCACCCCAGTACAGAAGTGGGGTCTGGGACCCCAGGGTCCCTGGGCAGAGACCTCCCACCTGGTGCCCTGTAGGTCTGCTCAGGGACCCCACCCAAGGCCTCAGGCAAGTCCCACAATGAGCTGGCCCCACCCCTCTCCTGCCGTGACACCAGCATCCTGCTACATGGCTAGGCCGTCGGTCAAGGAGACTCCAGGGCAGGCGGGGGGCTCTGCCGGTCTCTTCTGACCCCCAGACCTCCCAACAAGGGAGCTGGGGCCTGGGCCCCCTGATTTCTCTGCAGCCATATCTACCTGGGGTTCTCGGCACCATCCCAAGCTCACAACCCCCAATGTGGAGCCGCACCCTGGATCTCTCCCGACCTCCAGACTCCGATACCCACTTCCCCACTCAGCCCCACTGCAGGGCATCAGCCCAGCACACCCAAAGCCAAACGCCCGGCTTCCTCTCCCTTCACCCTTCTTCTGCTGCGGCCCCCCGGCCAGTTTCTTGCTCATGCCAGATCCCCAGAGCCAGTCTGGGTCCTGCACACCAGCAAGACCTGTCACTCTGCCTTCAAGATATGTCCAGCATCAGACACCTGCCACCTGCCACGGCACGCCGCCACCCGCCCTTCAAGCGCATCCTTGGGCAGCAGCCAGAGGGTCCTTAGTAAAACGGGGCCAGAGCCCCTCCGCTCCCAAGTCTGCAGGAAGAGCAGAGTCCGGGGCCTGGGCCACACATGGGTCCCGAAGAGCAGCTGGCAGGGGCGAGCTCCCGGAGGTGGGAAGGGAGCCGCCCAGGCCGGCTTGGATGTCCCCCGCCCCGCCCGCTGTCTCCCGCTGCTAGAAGCCCCAGCCCTGCCCAGGGCACCCACCCACCTGGGGGCCGGCTCCTCCTTCCTCCCTGCCCACCTCGGCCTTCTCAGGCCCTCATGTGCTCCTGGACTCAGCCACGTGTCCTCTCCCTGCACCCCCTCCCCCGTGTCCTCCCCAGCCGACCGGCCCTCACCACCCACACCGAGCTCCCAGGGGCGGGGCCCAGCCTGCCCTGCCCTTGGACATCCTCCGTGCCAACACCCAGCACCAAGAAAACGCAGAGAACAATCACAAATGCAAAAAGACAGACTATCCCGGTGAGTATGGAGGGAGCTGCTGGGACGGGGCGGGACCCCTCCCCCCAGAACCGGCCCTTTTGGGCTAGCTGAGTCTCCCCAGGGAGTCTGCCCTGGGGGGCCCAGGTGGAAGGCTGCCGGGGGAGGCTGGACCGGGGTGAGCTGGGAGCAGCCCCCTGCCCCGCCGAGGGGCCGCTTGGGGCCCCGCGGGCTGGGGGCTGCCAGCCTCCCCACGTGAGCCACTTCCCGCCCGTGGTTTGGACTTTCCCAGCTTCTAGGCTGGCGCCCTCCCGAGCGGGCGGTGAGGGGCGTCTGATCACAGCTGGTACCCCGGCCCCCTCCGGAGTGGGCCCCGTTCCCAGCTCCTGCCTGGGTCCCCTTACCTGTGACAGCCCCACCTCCAGCGCTGGTCAACCAGGGGTCTCTCGGGGGAGGGGCCTCGTGGAGAGGCAGCTGAGTCAGGTTCCAGAGGTGGGACGTCGGCAAGACAGACGGTGACACGGAGGAGGGAAAAACGAGCCCCTGGGAAGGTGGGAAGGTGGCACCGAGGCTGACATTTGAGCTGGGTATGGAAGGCGTGTGGGACAGGCAGCGGGAAGGAAGGAAGGAAGCCAGCGCTCCCGGCAGAGGGGCAAAGGCCCAGGGTGGCAGGAGACTGGGACGCATGGAAGCCAGGAAGGAAGGGTGGTGAGTGCCCAGAGCACCAGGCCAGGGGCCTTGGACCAGAGCCAAGGGCGCTGGGGAGCCACAGAGGGCTCAGGAGACCAAGCAGTGGCCCTCTCAGCCGGAGGGCAAAGCCTGCCTGGCCACGAATCAGCGATCGGCAAGCGCTCACTGTGGTCCCACCCACGGGGTGAGACGTGGCACCTCATCTTAGGAGCGCCCAACCGACCACAGCAATGGGTATCGCCCTCTTAAAGTGACAGAGCCCCGCGGGCTGGCCCGTGGCCGGACACAGGAGGTGGGAGTGGGCTGGAGGGCAGGCGGGCAACGGTGAGGGGAGGGGGCACTGCCTGGGCAAAGGGCAGAGACAGGAATGTGCAGGGCGTGTGCCCAGGGAGGAGCCGCCAGACTTGGCCGGGCCCTGGACGTCCGGAACAGTGGGAGCAGCCCGCTGCCGCTGGCCACAGGCCCGTGGAGTCCTCGTGGCTCCCAGCCCAGACAGCTCCCAGACACGCGGCCCTGGGGGGCGTCCTGCGTTCCCTTGGCGCCTGGCCTCTGAGCTGCCAGCCTGGACCTGAGCTGGGTGGCACAGAGGGGACAGGTCAGCCCTGCCCAGGGGCCTTGGGGCTACCATCTCCTTGCCAAGCACTGCCCATCCATCCCAGAGGGAAGCTGGGAGCCGTCACAAGCTAAAAACTCGCTGGTAAACAAAATAGGAGGTCTGATTGGGAAACGGAAAGCTGAAATCCCAGAGGGCCCCCAAATCGCCTCAGTGGGTTTCCCTGAGTCTCTGGGAACAGCAGGACTGGCTCGGGGCGGTGGGGTTGACCAAGGGCAAGGCCCTGGATGCAGAAGGCAGGGATCAGACCCTCCTGCGCACACGCCAGCCCCGATCACGGACGCCAACCTGCAAACAGGTGGGCCACGGGACCAGAAGGCACTGTGTGAATGTCACTCGAGGCCCACCCCCTCCCTGGGGTCCCCAGAGGGGCGTGTTCCCTAGCCCTGACAGGTCAGCCCACCCTGGAAAGGTGGGGCCCGACCAGAGCACATCACTGAGCAGAGAGTTCTGCGGGGCTTGGACCCCACTGTGCCCCAGTGTGGGTGCCACGTCACCATGGGGCGCCCAGCCCCCCTCAACCTCCCTGTTCCCCAAGCAGCCCAACTTCCCGGTCCTATGGGAGCCCTGGCCCTGCCCTCCAGACCGCCCTGGACTTCGATGGCCTCACCCACCTTCCTGCGAGGTCCTGCCTTCCCGCTGCCCCCAGGCCCCCTCTGCAGGCCCCAGACCCTGCCTCTGCTCCCCAGCCAGCCTGGTCCCCACCGGTGTCAGCTCCCAGGCTGCCCCTGCCTCCAGTGGAGAGGGCCCGGCCCTCCAGCGACCCCCCACCTGCTGGGAGCTTGCAACCCGTTCACAGGCTTGTGGAGCCCCTGCCGGGGGACGGGCAGCGGCGGCCCACACCACCCGCTCCAGCGGCCTCAGCCCCCAGCAGTTGCCCACCCGCCAGGGAGGCAGTGGCCGTCGTCAGCGGGGCCCCTTGCCCGCAGCCTATGGCCGGGCCCAGCGCACCCCCTGCACCTCCCCAGTCAGTCAGTGGCCAAACCCAGCCACTGCCCTCCCTGAGTGCACGGCCGCCCCTGAGGTCCTCACCCCACCAACAGCCACCCTCTCTCCTGTCTCCCAGTGTCCCCTCTCAGCTGCCCTGACCAAGGGCCAAGCTCCCGGCAGGGCCCCCCCGTCTGGCCACCCTGCTGCGCCCACCGGCCTCAGAGGGACTGAGGTCCCGGAGCCCCTGCCTCGCGACCATACCGGAAGACTTCAAACCTCTCCCCCTAATCCTTACAACTTGGATACTGCCACAGAGACGGGGAGGGTCTCAGAGCGGCTTGTTTACTTCTCCTGACGGGGAGCTCATCCTCTCATAGCGTGACTCTTCGATTGTTAGAAAGTTCTTCCTGCCCTCGCTCCCCACTCAGGGGTGTCTCCCAGGCCCCACGGGTCTGGTTACTGGGGGAAGCGGCAGCATAGATTTTGAAATCCTTTTGAAAATGTTTTTCCTTTGTTTTGTTTTATTTAGAAATTTCCCAAATTTTTACCAAGTTAAAGACACAACCACAAGAATGTGTAGCCTGGGTGGACGACTGGCATAAACAACCCCTCCCCCACTGCTCAACCTCCCCCCAAACCGCTGCCCCCCAACTCAGCAGCAAAATATGCCAAACATGTATGAGAAAACAGCAGTGCAAACAGAGCTGGGCCAGGGGCGCAGAAATGCACACGCACGTACACACGTGCACACATTAAAAAGCACATGTGCACCCATATGTGTCCATGAAAACCCACATACAAACATGCAGGCATGCACACACATACCCACACACTCCCATGCATGCACGTGCAAACATACGTATGCACATGCATTCACATACACACGTACAAACACATGTGCACACACAAACATATACAATACACACAGCACACACTCACATGCACATAAAAACACACACATAAGCACACAAACATACAGGCACACACACACATACACACGAACTTGAGCACACGCACGCACACACACACACACTGCTGTGGGGTAACCCTTTCCGCAGTCCAGGCTGCAAAGTAGAAATAGGTCCCGGTGGGCGTCAGTTTGCTGGGTCCAGCCCCACCGTGGTCCCTGCCCACAGTCGTTTGCCCTCTCGCTGCCTCAGTTTCCCCATCCCTCCCCCCATCCCTCTCCAGGTCCTGTGGAGAATCCAGTGGGACCGGGGTGGCAGGTGCTGCAGGTCGGCACGTACAGCCACGTGATGTGGGTCCTCAGAGCCGGGGGTCCCGGGGCTACTCCAGGGCAAGGTGGGCACCCTTGGGCCTTAGCAATCCTGCCCTGGACAAAGACTCGACCATCAGACCACGGAGGACCCCCTTCTCAGAGGCCGCTGGGACCCCAAGGCCCAGCCACAGCTTCTGCCTTTAGAGCCCCCCAGGCTGCACCCCCCGAGGGGGGCCCAGCTCCCACTAGGAGCCTTCCCCATCCTGCCGTGAACCGCCGCGACCTTGAGAAGCTGCCCTGATCAGATGGCCTCTGGGAGCTGGCTGGGCCCACCGACTTCACCCCCAGGGTCTCTCCCACAGAGGCCCTGCTCCCTGGCCACGGAGACACAGCTTTAAGAAACTGCGTTGGGATTCACACTCAGGCCTTCCTGCACCAAAAACCCCTCGAACACCGCCCTGTGGGCCTGGGAACCAGCTCTGACTGTTCTTGCCCCGAGGGTGGCCCGGGAGCTCCGCTGCCCCCAGGATGACAACACTCTCTGCAAAGGGAACAGGACTGGTGAGGAGGTTTGGGGGGTGGGGGGACTTGGGGGGCCGACCAGAGGGTCTTGGAGCCAGACCTCACACCTCCAGGATGAGGACCAACCCCACTTGGCAAGGCAGGACCGGGCTCGGGGAATTTTGCTGGCACGGGCACAGGAGGGAGAGGATCTTGGCCTTCCGAAATGTTTACTACATCAGGAAATTAATTCACTACGCACGGGGTTCAGTGACGAAGTATAAAAACACACACACGCGCACTTGGGATAAATTGAGTCCAGGCCCGGTCAGCCTCTGCCCGGCCGGGGGAGGTGGGGAGCCTCGGGGCTTCCGTGGCCACAGACCACGAGCTAGGGGGTCGGGGGGGTGGGGCCAGGGCAGGGCCACATCCCACCCCACCCCACCACGCCCAGGGCTGCCCCCGCCCCCAGCCCCGGGCCAGCAGGGCTGTTCCGAGCTGTCACCATTACACAACTCCAGACTCTGCTTCTTCATTAAGGCCCCACCAAGGGGGGCCGCTGACCCGCAGCCTCAGGAATGTGCCTTTACAGAGCCCGGGGGAGGGGACTCGGTGTGGCCACTGCCCTGGTGGGCCGGCCCGCTGGAGGCTTTCCAGCCTGCTGGGCAAGCGAGCCGCATCAGGGGTCCACAGCACCTCCACACTGGCCGGGCCGGTCCAGGGCAGAGGGAGGCCGGCTGCGCTCATGCAGTGGCCTGGCCGGGCTCTGGGCCAGGAGCGGGGGCATGGGTGCCGATGGGGAAAGAGGTATGCCCAAGGGGCACCTGAGCCAGAGGGCATTGCAGACCAAGGGCAGATGGGCCCAGCGTCAGCCGCTCATCTGTAAAATGGGATGACCCCACTCCACCTGGCAGGGCTGCTTGGAGGACTCAGGGCAAGCCCTCGGCCCTTGCCTACTCTCTCTGCCATCCTGATGCATCGGCCCCTCCGTGCGCCTGCCCGGCGCCTGGTGCCTGCGTGCGTGCTGTTCCAGCCTTCAAAAACGCCCTTCCCTGGTGACAGCTCCCACCCCTGCCTCCCGGCTGCCCCCGCAGGCAGCCAGCGTTCTCAGGACCTGGGGGTCCACTCTCCACACGCTCACAGTAGCCCTGAGAAGACAGACGGGGAGATGCCCGCTGTGCAGATGGGGAAACTGAGGCTCAGAGGGACAGCTGACCGGCCAAGTTCCCATGGCTGGAGTCCCTCAGCCTCCTGCCAGCCTGGCCCTGCCCGTCCACCCCCTCGGCCCCCACCATGCTCACCACCACCCCTCCAGGTCCGAGGCACCATCTTTCTGAAGAACTGAGCTGAACACGCCCTTTCCCTGCCCCAGCCTCCTCCACCAACTCCCCAGGGTTCTGGGGTGACTGTGCAGGCAGCCAGGGCTGCACCCCGGACCCCAGCTTCTACTTCTGTCCCATCCCCTGGTGCCGCCATGCCCGCCCCTACTCTCACCGTCTTGGGGTCCCAGACGTCGGCCCATCCCCCGCACAGCGATGCATCACCACACCTGGTCGCAGCCTCTCCTCCTCTAAGCTGGGAGCCCCCGGGGCAAAGACGGCTCCCACGCCCCACGTGGCCGGCCAGCGCCGTGGATGCCTGAGAGGTGAGAGGCCGCCGAGGAGCCTGAGGACTGCTGGGGACCCCCCCCACACTCTGTGGATGCCGTGGCTTTGCCCTGTGGCTGCAGGAACCCAGGGTGCATGCTGGGAGGGGCTGCAGGTGGATGGGACGGCTGTCCAGCTGGCATGGGTCCGCCTACCTGCCCACTGCAGTCACGCCCAGCCAGCTGGAGAGGGAAGAGCCACGTGGCAAAGGCCTCAAGGCCGGGCAGGGAAAGGTGGGCATCTGCTCCAGGCCCTGTGAGGCCAGGGACGCTTGGGAACCTCGGGGCTCCCGGTGGGCCTGGAACAGAGCAGAGGCATCAGCTTTCCCAAGAGACACGACCCCCGCGTTCTCCATCTTGCCAGCCAGGTACGGGGCGGTGCTTGGGGTTCAACACCCTTCAGGCGAATGGCGGACGCCTGCCCGTCTCGGGCCCCAGCATCCGAGGCCGGCCCAGCGAGAGCCGGGGCCCCCCGCTCTGGAGCCTCGCTTCGCCCTCCTGCATGCCCCCTGCGCCGGTGACAGGTCCTGCCTCTCTCTGGCATCCACCGGGACGCTCTGTGCTGGGGCCGGCCGGGCGGCTCCAGGAAAGCGGGGCTGGTTTGCATTTGATGCTGTGGACGAATCAGCCCGCTGGGTCGACTTGACTGTAGGAGCGCGGCCCGGGCCAGACCGACGGGACTTGCTGGGCCAGGCTGGGCTGGTGGACCGGGCAGCACCCACCAGGGCGTGCGGCTGCTCCCAGCTGTAACCCAGCCAAGCGGGGCCCAGCCCAGTGAGCCAGCGCAAGCAGCCAGGCGTGGGTGGAGGGCCCAGAGCCTCCACTCCAGGCTGGCCCCGGGCCACAGCCCAGCAGCACCCAGTGGACCCTTGGCACGCACCCGTGCCAGACACGCCTTTCTTCTCCTCGACCCCATGGCTTCCTGCTCCTCCTGGCCCTGCAGCCAGGTCCGCCCAGCCCTCCGGGCAGCCCGAGGCTCCCACTCTGCCCCGGCAACTCAGAAACCACAATGTCTGGGGACCTTCCAAACCCTGGACCCCTGTCTGCTGCCTCCCTGAGCTAGGGGCCCAGATATGGAGCAGGCTGGCCTGGGGAGACCCAGGAAACATCTGGACCCTCGGAGAGCCGTTCATAAGTGAAAGAGGAGGCGTGTGCATGGGAACGTCTGCGCAGCAAGCACCGCCCTCGTGGCGCGCCCCGGCAGGACCACCCGCAGGCTCACTGGGGCCCTCGTGGGGTGTCGCAGCGGGCCCCCCCCAACACACAGGGCCCTCCCCACCCTGCCCGATGCCTTCCTCCAGCCTTGCCAGGCTCCGTGTCAGGGCTTGTGACGGTCCCTCCGCCCTCACCAGGGTCCCCGGACCTCAGGATGCTCCTCTCCCTCCTGGAGCTGCTGTGAGCCTCACGTGGACGGCCCCGCCCCCACTCAGCTCTCCCCACGGCAGCCACGGCGGTCCCCAAGCGTGCGCTCGGGCCTCCCCTGCCAAGAGCCCTCCCGTGCCCCCAACTCCTCCAGAGTCAAATCGGACCCCTTCCCAGGGCGTCCCACCCGGCGCCCACTCGCTCGGGGCCCTGGCCACATCCCCCCCACTGGTCCTCCACCACATGGAGCCCCCCCGCCTCGGAAGCCCCTTTTCCATTCCTCCCAGGGACAGCACCTCCCTCCCCCCCAGGTCTCAGCTTAAATCGCCTTCACGCGGGGGGACCCACGCAGGGGGACTCACGCAGGGGGACCCACGCAGGGGGACCCACGCAGGGGGACTCACGCAGGGGGACTCACGCAGGGGGACCCACGCACCGGCCGTTCTTCCTGCACAGGCTTGGCGGGGAGGGTCAGGAAGCAGGCCCCCAGCGCCACCACCGGTGCTGCCCTGGGCAGTCCACTCGGCCTCAGTTTCCCTGCCTGTGAAGTGCGGACGTCCCTAACACCCCTCGGAAGGGTTGGGTTGAGCGGCAAATGAGTTAATAAACAAGATGCTTAGAGCAGCGATCGGCTCAGCAGAGGCGCAATGGGGTGTCGGGGGTCAGTTATTCGTGTGTCTGTCAGATATCAGGTGCCAGGGCCCATCCCTGGGTGGAGGCATCAGGGCGAGACTTGAACACCTCCCCGTGGACATGGGGCAAAAGGCAGCCAAGGGAGCAGGTTCTGAAGGTTGCGGACCAGCCCGTGTCTCTGAAATCCAAGGGGCGTCCAGGGCAGGCAGGTCCAAGGGGCCGAGAGAGACATCGCCCGAGGAAGGGCTGGTGAGGGCCCCTCCCATGCACACCCCCCAAAACCAAGGGCACAGAACCCCAGATGTGCCGCCAGAGCCCCAAGCGGTCTCTCCTCGATGTGGGGGTCTGCCTGACTCCAGCAGGACCCCAGGCCCTCGGCAGGACCGGAGCACAGAGAGGGCACCACAATGGTCTTCAAGGCTCCTGACAGACTTGAAATGGAAAACTCAACTTTGTGCTGACTACCAGGTGGGGTTAAGAAACCCTCTGCCATGGGGGGGCGCGGTGGGAGGGCAGGGAGGGTCAGGGCAGCCTGGGGATCTGGGCATGGCACCAAAGACAGGAGGCAGAGGGCCTGGGACCCTTCCCCAGTGGGCACCCGGCCCCCCAGGGGGCAGCTGCCAGGCCAAGCAGCAGAGCTGGGGAGAGTCTGGCCCATCCTCGTGGCTACCTCCTTCAGGCCTCCTGCCCACCGCCCCCCTCCCCCGTGACACGTGAACATCCACATTGGGCGGGCCCCACAAGCCAGTGGGGTACACCAGGAAGCCCCCCATCCTCCCAGCTGGGGATGTAGCCTCTGTGCCCCCAGCTGCACTCTCTTCAGTCTGCTCCGTTTGCCCTGTGCCCTTGTCCACTTCTGCATCTTCTCCTTTCTGGACTGAGCATCTTTTGGGCAGGGACCAAGTGAACCTCATTTCAGGACAGCCGGTGCCAATGACGGGGCATCAGAGCCTCCTGCCCGGACGGCACTGGAGTGAGGGTAGACCACAGGGCACGTGGACGCTTGCGGTCAGGCATCCAGGTCCGGCTGACAGCAGGGCCTCCTTCCTCCCTCTCCGAGCTTCACCTGCACTCAGGGTTCCCATCCCCAAAGCCTGGGCAGCAATTTGCTGTGCCCACCACCTGCCGTCACCCTGTCCTTGTTGGGTCAGTGCCCAGGGAGCCAGACCAGCCCCGCTCTTGATGAGCGCCCTGGACCCTGGGAAGCGGCTCGGCTGAGCCCGGCACACCCTCCCAAGGGCTGAAGCCACCCTTGACCGGCCAGCGGGCCGTTACCTGGGACCACACCGTGCACGCTCCCTCCTGGAAGTGTTGAGTTCCTCTGGTACTCCTGGCCCCCGCCGGGTGGGGCCTGTGGCCGACCCGGAGCCTCAGTCCTTCAGGAATGGCTCTGGTACCTGTGGCTTTCACTGCAAAGTGAAATTAAACAACCCCAGGCTGCCCTGCCAGCTGGCAAGGGCACTCTCATGGGGAGTAGCCTCTGGGTGCCAAAGGGCCCTCTGGTGCCAGGCTGCTGGGCTGGGCGCACCCCCTGCACGCTCCTCTGCCCACTCACCTGCTGGCCACGCCCCTCACCGCCGCACCTGTGGAGAACGCCGGGCCTGGCAGCCACACGCCGATCTTGCCCGAGGCCAGTACCAGGCAGCCTGCTTGGCTACTCTGCTTCCCTAACCAGCGCAGGAGCACGAGGTGGGGGGGCATGGGAAGGCTGACTGGGGCCCCAGGTCAGGTGCGTCCAGGTCACAAGGCCATCCACTGCGTTGGCCACACCCGAAGCCCTGCCGGAGGCTGGCCTGGGTGGGGGCTGGGGGGCAGAGCCCTGCCCTCTGCCATCCGGGCATTAATTCCCAGGGCCCTGGGCTGTCACCAGCCTGCCTCTGCAGAAAGACCCAGGCCCCAGGTTCCCCTCTTACCACTCCCTGCCTCTAAAATGTCCTGCTTTTCCATAACTCAGGACTCACTAAGTCTGGCCAGTCTCCATCTACTCGCGTATACATTGAGTGGGCACCTACCGTGTGCGGGGCGCCAGGTCTGCGAGCCCGTGACTGAAGGGGCTCCGTCCTGGCGCGGAGCAAAGGCTCTCGAGGGCAGAGCCCAGCCCACCCAGGCACATGCAGACGTGTTTTCCTCAAGCCAGCCAGAAGCCCGAGCTGAGGGCTGCCTTCCCTGAGCCCCGGTGGCCTTGTCCCCGCACTGCTCAGACACCTTACGGTGCAAATGTGTGGGGCAGGTGCCAACCCCGGGCCTTGTCACCTCAGACACTGACGTCACTGCCTGCTGGGGGCGGCAGGGGTCACTTCCCAGGGCCAGACAGGAAGTCTGCCCAGCGCAGGGAGGGAGGCGCCGCCAGGCCCATCTCCCCGCCGGCTCCATCCCCGGAACCGTGGTCAGTCCCCACCTGCTCCCTCCTGGTCTGCGGGCCAGCCTCAGGCAGCCGGTCCCCAAGTCATGGCCCTGAGGACAGCTGCCAGACCCACATGCTCTGTTGAGGCCCCAGGGTCCAGGATTTGAGGGGCAGGGGGTCTTGGGCCACAGGTCAGGAGTCCCCTTGGACGGCTTGTGGCTGCTGAATGGGGACTGGAGGTCAGGAGTCGGGGGCCGGTGACAAGGGGCTTCCAGCATTCCCCGTCCAAGGGGCAGGGTCACAGGATGGGGAGGACAGGGCTAGAAGAGCAGGCTGTGCAGATACAGGGGCCCGGCAGGAGGACCAGGAGGACCCGAGAGGCTGGCGGGGGTGCCTGGGGTCTCAGAGACGGGCTCAGGCCAGACTCAGAGCAGAGGACACCCCGCCCTGCAGACTCGGGGAGCGGAATCAGAGGCTTCCAGACGCCGCACACCAGAGGAGAGCCTTCTCCGGCAAAACGTCGCAGCAGAGGGTGCTTGGGGCTTGGAGCAGGGCTCCTGGGTTCACCATCTTCCCTCTGGGAACCTTCCCCTCTGACAGCACTCCCCTCCCCCCCTCCCCCCCTCGCAGAGCTGCTTCTGGCCAGCTGGCCCTCACACCCACTCTTCCAGGAGTGGTGAGGAACCCCTAGCCCCCGTGGGCTCCCAGTCATTTTCAGTCTTTTGGCCTGGACCGGAAGACCCTCAGGCTCCACTCACCACCCCCTCCCTCTCCAGCCACCATCACAACCGGTGCAGGCCTGGACATAAACTGCATGCCAGCTCCAGCCACGTCAGACTCCCTGCAAACCCGAAATGTCAGACAGGGCCTCCCTCTCACCTCTGTTCTTTCTGCCTGGAATGTCCTTCCTGCCTTCATGTGGCAGACTCCTATTCATCCTTCAAAACCCTATTCAAATGGGATGAGCGCTCAGTACAACAACCGTATAATTAACTGTCCCAACCACGATTCTTGAGAGTTAAGAGGGGGCCCATGAGTGCTTATGCTGGGACAATAGACATAAATTGGACTTGTGGCCACCTACCTACCATCCAAAGCTCTGTTTCTACCTCTAATCTGTGCAGATAGTTCCAGGGACTGGGGCACTGGCTGCTGGAGCCTGGGGCTACAAGATTCCTTTCCTGGAATGGACTCCCAGGAAACAGGGCCCCCGGCACAACCATCTCCACGGACAGCCTTGGTGCTGCCATCCCAGCTTCTGCCCGGGACACGTTGAAACTGCTGAATCAGGAAGATTCCTGCTCCCCACTGACCCTCACAGAAGTCTCAGCAACTCATTGTAACAAAGAGCTGCCTAAGACCAGAGGAATGAGATGCTTTTTCAAGGTCATGCAGATCCAGGAGAGACCCTTCCCCACTGGGATCCTGGCCCCCTTGGTGCCCCATGTATGTTTCTGTCATCTGCATCATGGCAAATGGAAGGTCTTGACGGTACAGCGCCATGTCCCAGCCCTGGTCCCAGACACGACTCACCATAGTTCAAAATCTACAAGCCACAGACCCAAGGGACAAAGTGAGGCAGCATTTTACTTCTTGGCCTGGGAATTTATTCAAGATGTTTTCTTGGGAATGAGCTTCCAATTTTCAAACCAAGATGCTACAAAATTGTGATGCTACAAATTGGATGGGTGGATGGATTGATGGATGGATGGTGAATGGATGGTTAATGGATGGTGGTTGAGTGGTAGAGGGATGGATGGGTGGTTGGGTGGTTGGGTGTACGGATAGAGGGACGGATGGATGGATAGAGGGATGGATGGGAGGATGGATAAAGGTATAGTAGAGGGATGAGTGGATGGAAGGATGGATGGATGGTTGGATGGATAGATGGTGAGTGGATGGATGATGGATGGCGGATGGTGGAGGGATGGATGGGTGGGTGGAGAGAGGGATAGATGGGTGCATGGGTCAGTGTAGGTGTGAGGACAGGTGTCGACATATGAATGACTAGGTGGGTGGATGAGGGGTTTGTGGGCACCTGGAAGGGTGGGTGGGCAGTTGGATGGAGGATTGAACGGATCCTTGATTAGCACTTTCTTTGCCTAAAGGGCTGTAAGTCTGAGTCATGGAGAGCGGCTGGAAAGGTACCCTCCACCCTGTGAGGCTGTGGCTCCGCGCCGCGACTCCCAGGGCCGTACATGCCATGCGGCTTCTCAATCCCCAAATAAGGTGGACAAAGTCCACTCTGGCCGCCCAGGGAGCAGGAAGCCCGGGTGGGGTGGGAGGCCCTGCTGCCGGGGCTGAAGTCAGTTCCTTCTTCTCTAAACAATGGGCCTGGCCTGATCCTTGCCCTCCGCCGCCCTGCCCCACCCAGGCCGCCTCCACCTCGATGGGGTGCTGGGGCCCTCGGAACTGGATGCCAGGGGGCTGGGCGTGGGGCAGAGAGCAGAGAAGCGTCCGGCTGTGGAAGAGGTGCCGTCCCTCCGGGCCGAGGGCCCTGGCCTGGCTCCTGCTGCCCTGGCTGCCCCCAGGCTTTCTGCAGGTGTTGGAGAGGGGGTGCGGGGCTGCCTCCCCCGCAGTGTCCAGAACACCACTCGTTTTCTTCTCTGTGTCTTTTTCCCTCAAGTCACTCATTTCTCTCTCTCGTCCTCTTTCTGTGGCCGCCCCAGCTCCCGCCCCCTGCCCCTCCCCCACCACGGCCAGTCTGGGCTGTGCCCCTCCCACAGACCACCAGTTGGCAGAAGAGGAGACTGGCCAGTTGAGTAGAGTTCAGGCCCCACCCAGATGCCAGAAGAGGGCGGAGGGCAGGGAGGGGGAAACTGAGTCAGCCCACTGTCCACGGCGTCTGACAGTGTCTCCTAGGGTTTTATTACTCAGCTGGGAATCGCCTGGACCTGAGCCGGGACTGGCAGGGCTACCCCACCTCGCTGCCCAGGCCACTGCGCCCATGACCCCCAGGAGAGAGGGCCCTACCCCAGGACCCCCTGACCCCTGACCCCCCACTGTCCCTGACCCCCATCCCAATCCAGGCAGAGGCCAAGCCTCCGGTCGGGGGGGGGGTCCCGGTGTTGACTAGGTCAGCTGGTCTGGGAGGGTCCAGGACAGGCAGAGTGAGGAGCCCAAGGGCTCCAGCCCCCTCGCTACCTGCCCAGCCTGGAGCGGGTGGGGGGGGTCACAGTGGAGGTATCTTTTCAACCCACTGCTGCTCTGCCAACACTGCCGACCCACAGGCACAGACAGTGGTTCTGGACTGTTGTCAAATCAGTGAGTGAGTGAATGAGTGGATGGAGGATGGAGGACGGATAGATGGATGGTTGGAGGATGGATGATGGATGGATGGATGGATGGATGGAGGATGGAGGATGGATGGATGGATGGATGGAGGATGGATGGATGGATGGATGGAGGATGGATGATGGATGGATGGATGGATGGAGGATGGAGGATGGATGGATGGATGGATGGAGGATGGATGATGGATGGAGGATGGATGGATGGAGGATGGATGGATGATGGATGGAGGATGGATGGAGGATGGATGGATGATGGATGGAGGATGGATGGAGGATGGATGGATGATGGATGGAGGATGGATGGATGATGGATGGATGGATGGATGGAGGATGGATGATGGATGGAGGATGGATGGATGGAGGATGGATGGAGGATGGAGGATGGATGGAGGATGGATGGAGGATGGATGGAGGATGGAGGATGGATGGAGGATGGATGGATGATGGATGGAAGATGGATGGAGGATGGATGGAGGATGGATGGAGGATGGATGGATGATGGATGGAGGATGGATGGAGGATGGATGGAGGATGGATGATGGATGGATGGAGGATGGATGATGGATGGAGGATGGATGGAGGATGGATGGAGGATGGATGATGGATGGAGGATGGATGGATGGATGGATGGAGGATGGATGATGGATGGATGGATGGATGGATGGAGGATGGATGGATGATGGATGGAGGATGGATGGAGGATGGACGGAGGATGGATGGAGGATGGAGGATGGATGGAGGATGGATGGAGGATGGATGGAGGATGGATGGAGGATGGAGGATGGATGGATGATGGATGGAGGATGGATGATGGATGGATGGATGGATGGAGGATGGAGGATGGATGGATGGATGGATGGAGGATGGATGATGGATGGAGGATGGATGGAGGATGGATGGAGGATGGATGGAGGATGGAGGATGGATGGATGGAGGATGGATGATGGATGGATGGATGGATGATGATGGAGGATGGATGGAGGATGGGTGGATGATGGATGGAGGATGGATGGAGGATGGATGGAGGATGGAGGATGGATGGATGATGGATGGAGGATGGATGGAGGATGGATGGATGATGGATGGAGGATGGATGGAGGATGGATGGAGGATGGATGGATGGAGGATGGATGATGGATGGATGGATGGATGATGATGGAGGATGGATGGAGGATGGGTGGAGGATGGATGATGGATGGATGGAGGATGGATGATGGATGGAGGATGGATGGAGGATGGATGGAGGATGGATGATGGATGGAGGATGGATGGAGGATGGATGGATGATGGATGGAGGATGGATGGAGGATGGATGGAGGATGGATGGAGGATGGAGGATGGATGGATGGAGGATGGATGATGGATGGATGGATGGATGATGGATGGAGGACGGATGGAGGATGGATGGAGGATGGGTGGAGGATGGATGGAGGATGGATGGAGGATGGATTGATGATGGATGGATGATGGATGGAGGATGGATGGAGGATGGATGGATGATGGATGGAGGATGGATGGAGGATGGATGGAGGATGGAGGATGGATGGATGGAGGATGGATGATGGATGGATGGATGGATGATGATGGAGGATGGATGGAGGATGGATGGAGGATGGATGGAGGATGGATGGATGATGGATGGAGGACGGATGGAGGATGGATGGAGGATGGGTGGAGGATGGATGGAGGATGGATGGAGGATGGATGGAGGATGGATGGAGGATGGATGGAGGACGGAGGATGGATGGATGACGGAGGATGGATGGACGTGTATGATTGGACAGCAGGGCAGACAGACAGAGGCACAGAGGAGCAGCACCCCATCTTTGCCTCCTACACTTGCGCTCTCACACACACACACACGCATGCGTGTGCAGTGGGCCTCCCTGGTCAAGGCCTCCAGAGCGGTCCTTCCTCAGGGCTTTAGTGATCGGGCAGACCCAGGGCCAGGGACCCTGAGCCCCGCCCAGTGGCCTCCGGGTGCCTCCTGCCCCCGGTAGGGAGCCACACGGCCCGCGCACATGGCCTCCCGCACCTGCTAATCCCCTCTGATCCTGGCAACGTCGAGGTGAGGGCGTCCGCGGGGACCCCAGGCAGCCCAGAGGGGAAGGGAGCCCCAGGCAGGCCTCGCTCCCGGGGCGACTCCATCCAACGCCGGGACCCGGAGAGCCTGAGCTCTGCGGCGACCAGACCCCAAGCAGGAGGGTCTCGGGGTCTGCTCAGCAGCAACCCCAGCCGACATGCGGCTGCAGGCCCAGCCTGTTGCTAGGATTAGCGCTCAGATTAGCCCACCAAGTTTCCAGAACCCCGGGTGTCAGATTCACCAGTGCTATAGAAACCTGGCTGGGCTCGGTGGGCGGGACTGGCTCCCGGGGGGCCTCTCCTCCAGGCCCAGCCGCAGCCCCCCTCCAGGAAAGGAAGGGCCCCGGGGCAGGGACCAGGGCTCCCTGGGCCTGAGTTCCCACCCCCAGCCCTGCTGGGCGCCCTCCTCCTCAGCGCTCCTTGCCCAGGGAAGTTTTAGGTTTCCAGAATCAGCTGTTTTCCAGATACTGGAATGAAAACTAATGACCGAATCGTTCTGTGCCTGCAGTGGAAACGCAGAGCACTTTCCTCCGGCCCCCCCCCACCCCGACCCCCACTCCTTAATGCAGAAAATATCTGAGCCGATTTACCCTGTGGGCCAAAGTGTACCTTGGAACCTCACTTCCCAGGCCCAGCCCAGGGGCCCCTCCTCAGATCCCCTCTTCCCGCAGCCCCACTCCCCGCCCGCCTCTGCTCTGGGCAGTGCGTGGGCCAGCCCGGCCGGCCAGGAGTCTGGGGCCTGGGGCCAGCCCTTGCTGGTGAGGCGGCCAGGACGCGGGGCCATCAAGGGGGGAGGCCCTGAGAGTTCCTGCAAACACGGCGAGGCTGGCCCGAAGGGGGTGCCCACACCAGGGCGGCGTGGGCAGAAACAGCAGCCAGGGCCCGACCCCTTCCCCAGGCCACCTGTCCGGGGCCCACACAGCGGCACCATATACCTACAGCCCCCTTTCACTGACGTCCCAGCATCTCAGAGGGGCCGGCTCCAGCCCCAAGCCCCACCTGAGCCTTTCAGAGACCGCTGCGCTGCAGCCCGCCCCTCTGCTCCGTGAGGGCAACCGCATTCCTCCAGGGGCTCGGGACAGGCCTGGGGCTCATCCGTCCTGGGCGCCTCCAGCCCCTCAGCAAATGCCCTCAGCTCCACCTCCAGCGCCCATTTGACCCCAGCCGCAATCACCTGCTCCTCAACACCCCCAGTGCCCCGGCCCCTTTGGTCGGTTGACTCAACATCCAGAGGGCCCTTTGACGCTGAAATCAGACCCTCCACTAGCCCCTGCCTCAGAGAAAAAGGCACATCATCTCAGAGCTTTCCAGGCCCTCACCAGTTCCCCGGGGCCTCTGACAGTCTCTGAGCCACCCTCCCTGCCCATGTGGCCTCACCACTCTCCCCCTTCACCACCCCCCAGAGACAACGCGCGCGTCGCTGTCACGCAGGACCTTGTACCTGCGCTCCTGCCAATGCTCAGTCTCTCCCCAGAAGCCCACCTGGGTATTTAGTTGTGGACGGACAGATGGATGGAGGCATGGAGGGAGAGATGGAGGGATGGAAGGAGCGGTGGAGGGGGCGGATGCATGGGTGGATGCACGGATGCCTCCTGTCCCAGCCTCTTGGCTCTGACCTCCCACGTCTGTCATCTGCAGCTCCCTGCTTTTCGGCTGCGCACAACCCTCCCCCACCCCGCCCCGGCTTCTTAACCTCCAGAAGTTACCCACAGGTTGGGTACTTAGAATGTTCTCTTTAACCCCTTCACCCCCACCCACATGCATAGACCCAACCCTTCAAAAGACGCAGACCCACTCTGTCCTGCCGTTTCCCAAACCCTCCAATCCTCCCCCACCTGCACCCCGCGCTCTGCCCCTGCGGTAAAGACCCAGACCCTCATGGAGACGGGGCCTGCCCAGCTCCATGCTCCTGGAGCCCCTTCACCCTCCAAGCCCCACTGCAGGGCTTAGCACATGCTCTTCCCTCTGCCCCAACAGGTCCTAGTTGCCCCGGGCAACGCTGCATCTCCTTACCAGCTCAGGTAAATGGCCAGTGGGATCCTGGCCTGCCACAGGGCCAGGTCCCGGTCCCCTGCTCTCCAGTCTCTCGTTATCACCCGCCGACCCCCCACCCCTGGTTATACTGCAAGCTGCGTGAGCATGGAGTCCTGCTGGTCTCACCCCAGACTGTGTCCAGCTTCGGAGAGAACCAGGCCTGTGTGGGGTCCACACCGGAGGAGACGGTGTGGATGAGATGGCGGAGGGCGATGCAGCGGGGTCTCCTGACACGTGGGGATCTCGCCTCCCCACGAGGCCAGGGCTCCTTGACTCCGCAGCCCTTTCCTTCCTTCCTTCCTTCCTTCCTTCCTTCCTTCCTTCCTCCCTCCCTCCCTCCCTCCCTTCCTTCCTTCCTTCCTCCCTTCCTTCCCAAGGAGCATCTCAACCCCTCCACTCTCCCCATCCTCCTGCCCCCGCGGCCCCATCCCCCTCCAGGTCCTGGCCTCCTGTCTCCCTCCCTGGCCCTTCCCGCCCCCAGGCTGAGCCCTCACTCCCCAGCCCAAGCCCACTGCATCCCCTCTGTCCTCCATTGCCTCTCCACCTCCACTGACGCCCCTTCCCCCTCTGCCTCTGTCCAGAGACAGGCTCAGGTCTCCCCTACTTGGGAGGAGTCCAAGCCCAGTGCCGGGAGCAGAGTATGTCAGGAGCTCTGTTAGGGAGGCTGTGAGGGTTCTGGGGTGCCCCTGCCCCCTGCGCCCCTCCCTGCTGTCTTGGCCGAGAGGTCCCCCCCTGGTGCCGCCCCTGCTGAGGGCCGTCGAGGCCTTCCCCTCCGGGGCCCACCTGCCATTCGAGGGCCCTTCTCCCCGCGCTGACCGTGGCGTGGGAAGGGTCAGAGCGCTGCTGGGCCCTGCTGACCAGGCAGCCGGGCAGAGCGGGCTGCTCCCCTGGCCTCGCTGCCCAGCTTTCCCAGCACTGAGCCAGTCCTGGGCTCCACCGCCCTCCCCGGAGCCCCTGGCCCGGCGCTGCCTGCTGGGCAGAGCGCTTACAAGTGACGCCCGTTATGCAGGGAACGTCATAGGGCCCTGGGGCCAGAGCCGAGCGGGGTCACTTTTTTTATTCAAAAGCAAAACCTAAACCAAGAAAACAAAGTGATTAGGTTTCTCCTCGGAGCGACGGGCCTCGCGAGGACGGGGCCGCCCAGCTCCCTGGCGCTCGACCCTCCGCCACCACCGCGGGAAACGACCGGATTCTGCACACAAACAGGAAGCAGCTGGTTTTCCCCAAACGTGAGGCCTGGGCTGGGTCCCCAGGGCGCGCGCTGCGGAGACGGGGGCGGGGGGCCGGAGCCAGGAGCTGAGCTGGGTGGGCTGCCCACGTCCTCGAGGGAACCGTCAGGAGGGACCCCCTGGGCTCGGTCCTGGGCCAGGGAGACAGGAGGGAGAGGAGGGGGCTCCCGCACGTGTCCCGCCACCACCGTGGGGCTCAGTCACCCCTCGTGAGCCACCCGAGGGCACGTGAGTTTCCGCGGGGCTCCGTGGGGGCCGGGGGCAGGGAGGCTGGGCAGATGCTGGACATACCCCGGGAAGGCCTCCTGCGAGCCGGCAGGGGTCCACCCCGACACCCCCGTCCTGCCTGCTGCTCCAAGGCTGGATCCGATCCTGGGCCAGGAAGAGGGGGATCTCCCTCTCCCAGCCCTGGGGTCCTCCCGGGGCCTCTCTGTGGAGTTCTGCTGAGATGAAAAACTGGGAGCGGCCCGAGCAGAAATGTGTGCAGCTGGGAGCACGTGGGCTCGGCCCAGCCCCGAAGGGCGCCACCCCGAGGGAGGCCCCCCACCTGATTTGAGGGGGACACCGGGGTGTCCCAGGAGGAAAGCCAGGGTCAGGGGCTGGCAGGCGACTGTCAGCCTTGGACAGTAGTGAGTTTCCTGTCACGGGAGTATGTAAAGAGAAGCTCACACAGGGAGGCCCCAGGCAGAGTGGACAAAGCAGGCCAGGGTCTGCATGGACCCCCCCCCTCGAGAAGCTCCATGGAGACACAGGCTGGGGGCGCCCACGGCGGGGACAACATCGCCGGGACACCTTGCTCACCGTGCAGTGCTCAGAGGGCACTCAGGGGCGGAGGCCGAGGTGGTTCTGATCCGGCCCCCTTGTGGGGAGAGGTTCTGAGTGTGGATCAGGGGCCGGTTGCATGGGACTGTGGGCGGTCAGGCACACGTCCATGTGTCTGTTACACTTCACCCGAAACTTACAACAAAAAAGACTGCTCGGTTGAGGGATTCGGCCTGAAGGCTCTGGCCAGTCCTGCCGGGACCCGAGAGCCAGTGTCTCATCCAGTGGGCTCTTCCCCAGACAGAGCGAGCTCCCGGGGCGGCCAGGAGGCCCTGAGCTGGGGAGTGGGCTCCCCACTTTTCCTAGCGGGCCAAGGGGCACGACGGCCCCCCCCCCGCCCATGGCTGCACCCGAGCCTGACTCCGCCTCTCAGGGTCAGCACGGGGCGGGTCCTCCACACCCTCCCTGGGCCGGAGACCCTGACCCCACCGTGGTGATGCTGCGGGGTAAAGGAGGTCCCTCTGAGCCAGGTTTGGGAGACAAGTGTCTTTAAAACAGGGTTAAAGAAGAGGCCAATTTTTCAGGAATGTTCTCAGATAGCAGGGCAGAGCGGGCTTTAGCCCGGCAAGACGTCCCAGGGAAACCATAGTTGGGACCGTGTGCCACTGACACCAGGATGGAACTGTCACCCAGTGGGGACAGACGGGATCTGGTGATAGACCCAACTGTTTATACAGGGAGCATTAAAACCACAGAGAAAAAGAACACCGCAAAGTTACAACGGCATACGACCCACCAAGCCCTTCCGACAAGGGGCCAAAGAGGAATTACCTTCAAAATTGTCTTGAGGTAACTCCCTAGTAATTTGAAGTGAGATTAGATTAAAGAGAAAACCTATGTTTATAGGAAAACCTGCACACGGATGTTTACGGCATCTTTTTGCAGAACCGCCAAAACTTGGAAGCAAACAAGATCCCCTTCTGTAGGTGAATTAGATGAATAAAGTGTGGGCCATCCAGACGATGGAATATTATTCAGTGATAGAAAGGAGCTATCAGGCCATGAAGAGACACGGAAGAAATGTAAATATATACGACTGAGGGAAAGAAGCCAGTCTGAAAAGGCCACATACTGTATGATTCCAACCACATGACGTTCCGGAAAAGGCAGGACTATGGAGGACATTAAAAGGGTCAGTGGTTGCCAAGGTTTAGGAGGAGGTGAGGGATGAACAGGCAGAGCACAGAGGGTTTTCAGGGCAGTGAAGCTATTCTGTGTGTTACCGTGATACTGTCACGGTGGGTACATGCCCCTATACATCTGTCTAAACCCATAGAGTGCACGACCCCAAGAGTGAACCCTAATGTGAAGTGTGGACGTCATCACCAATAATGTCTCAAAATTGCTTCATTAATTTTGACCAACGTCCCACCCTAGAGCAAGGTGTGAATGATGGGGCCACTTTGTGTGTGGTGGGGGTGAAGTGGTAAGGGTAACTCCCTGTACATTCTGCAAAATTTTCCCATAACCCTCAACTGGTTCTGTCCTCGTCCGAGGGCTTTCTGTCACCGATCTTTGATACCACTGGCTTCATGGAGCACAGACTGTTCACACGGCCCACCTGTGTGAGCCCTTTGCTCCTATGGTCTCCGTCTTGTGCACAGGGAAACAGGCACATGGCAGGCACATGTGAGACATGGCAGGTTTGAACCCAGAGCTGCTCCCCAGCCCAGGCCCTGTGAACTCTGTTCCCCCTTATTCTCTCCTCGGGACCCCTTTATATTCCTAAACATTCTGGAGCATGGCAAAGAGGTTTAGTTGATGTAGGGTCGCACCTGCTGAGATTTGCTGTATTAGAAGATGAAACTAACGCATGAAAAAGCTTCCGAAATATTTACATTTTTAGAAATTTTAAAAAAATTCTAAGTGAATCAAAAGTCACAACAAGAGGGACTTCCCTGGCGGTCCAGTGGTTAAGACTCCACACTCCCACTGCAGGGGACACGGGTTCGATCTTTGGTTGGGGAACTAAGATCCCGCATGCTGCAAGGTGTGGCCAAAAAAAAAAAAAAAAAAAAAAGTCACAACAAGATCCTCCATATTAACGTAAAGTATATTTTTTTAAAAAAGTAACGAAGCTTTTCTAATCAAAACACATTTAGCGGGAAGAGTGGCATTGTTTCAGGCTTCGAAAATCTCTGCGGCTATGGGGAGAGGAGGGCTGCCATGTAGGCATCTTCACGCGGTCCATCGCAACACAGTGTGGTGTTTGGGAAGAAGGAGAGTCATTTGATGGGCTTCTCAGATGTGCCTGGGTTTCCTTTACGATACTGCACCCAAACTTGACAAGAGGTGGGTTCTTAAAAGTGAGATGCACTGTGGGGTCTGAAACCCCGTCAATGATCTCTCCAGACGCTGTTCTGTGAAAACCCGTCCATCTAGGAGGCGAAGGAGATGGATCAGCAAGCGTATCTTGGCACCTGGATTGGGAACCAAAGGAGGATGGGGGTCGGAAACATGGGTGAAATCCAGGTGAAGCCTAGAGCTGCATCAGGGACCTTCGCCCTCTCTTACTTGACACACGTGTAGGGCGGTGCGGGAACTCTACCACCTTTGCAATTTGTCTGTTAACCTAAAATGGTTCCAAAATAAAGTTTCTTGGAGGTAAAAACCCACTGGTCTGTCCTGCACGCTCAGAGGACGTTTTCCTGTGCGTGGTCACTGGGAAACGCCAGTCTCCGGATTAGGCAGATCTTCCAAGGTCCACGCTCTCCACTGTCGTGAACAAAAACTCACGTTCATGACCATCACCGCCTGGCTCCTCAGGGGCCAGGATTGCAAGGCTGTCCAGTTCAAGGTGGCAGGTGCACGCTTCCCAAAGTTCTGCTTTCTGCTTGAAAGTTCAAAGGCGATCACCAACCACAAACGCCACGGGCTGTTTTCCTTGCGGCGACAGGATGGTCCTTCTTCTCCGACAAAGCGGCCAGCACATGTGTGCAGGTGGCCAGCTGAGTTTGTAACTCAGACCGCCACACAAGGGCCGCTCCTGGACAAGCCGGGTCCTTCCTTGAGCGGCACCACGGCACAGCAGAATATTAAGACACACTCCAGGGTCCAGCTTAGTGGGATTCACCAAGTTGACTGCTTCACCAGGTGCTGCCAGCCTAGGTGCCTCCTCTGACGCTGCCTCTCGGACTGGAGCTCCCCGTGCTGGGAGCCCCTCGCTCCAGCCCCACCCCGGCCCCCAATCCATGCAAACGTCCCTCTTGTTAAAGATTCCTGGTGGAAGAGCAGCCCCGAACCCACCCTCCACCCGCCTTCCCCGACTCTCCTTCCTCCCGATTCGATTCTCCTCGGCCTTCAAGGCTTTCTCTGAGCCTCTCCTCTTCCAAGGAGCCCTCCCTGACCGGCCCCACCTAGAGGAACACACTTCCTGGAGCTCCCACGGCCCATCCTTCTCCCCAGTGTGTTCCTGGCTCCCCCCACGTCGGGTGTGGACTTCTCGGGTGCAGAATCCCCCACTCCCCGACGTATCTATCTCCCCCTTGTCCACCCTGAGGTTCCCCGCCCCGCACGCCCGTAGCTGCCCCGTGAGCCCCGACTGCAGGCCTGGCAGCGGCCGGACTCCTTTGGTTCTGGGAATTCTTTTGACCCCCCGGTGAACCGCTGAGAGCAAACACTGGCCTCTGTGCTAATTACAAGCAGAGCGTGGAGGGAGCGAGCGACCCTTGCTGAACAGCCCTGTCCCGCGTCCCTCGGCCCACGCAACTTCCTAGAATGTCACAGGGAATTAGGCCTGAAATCCCCGCGCGCTGGGAGGGGTTTCCGTGGAACTCATGGTGGGCAGGAGTGACCAGGATTAAGGGGCCTGAGCCCCCTCAGGCTTCCTCTCCCAGGAACCCCCAAGGTCAGGCGGGATGGGTGTCGAGTGCTCCAGGGGCCCTGCCCGAAAGCGGCCCCTCCTCTTCGGCTGTGCCTGGAAACATCTCTTGCCAGCAGGGCCCCGTCGCCCACAGGACGGGGTTCCTAGCCCCCGACACTGAGCTCAGGGCATCTCCCAGACACCCCCGGCCTGCAGGACCCCGCCTGTACGATGCCTCCGGGTCGGGGTACTGGCCCTGCTGGGAGGGCCCTGGTCCAGCTGAGAGAACAGACTTGGCGCTGACCTGGCCCACTCTTTCTTCCAGGCCCAGTGGAGGAGACCTGCCTGTCCCGTGACCCAGGGAAGGGACCCTGGACACAGGGACACGTGCCTCCTTCCCTCTGGGCCCCTCCTCCAAGCTCCTGGAAGTGTTTCTTGGGCCCTGGATCTGGGAGATGTCTGGAGGGACTCCAGGGCACAGAGTGGCTTCCCCAGGCAACCTTGAGTGACCCTGACCTTCCTCGCCATCTCCATCTTCTCACCTGGACGACAGGGCGGGTGACCACAGAGCCTGCCTTCCGGGGGTGTTGAGAGGATGGAGGAGGGTGTGTACAGACAGCCCAAGAGCAGCCCTGGCCCCGTGAGCTTTGGAAACATGCCGATAATTCCCACTCTTCACGTGAGGGGTCCAGGAGAGTCTGGGGGGATCCGCAGCAGGTTCTCTTCACCTCTGCACCTGTGGCGGGGACAGTTACTCAGAGCTGGAAGTGAGGCTGCACCCAGCAGGGGCTGGAGATCCGACCCCACACCCCAGCCACACTGGCCCCCAGCTTGCCCTGGGGTGGCGGGGAGACAGCAGCGGGGTCCAGAGCGCTGGAGCAAGCTGAGTCTGGGACTGCCCAGGAGAGACTGGCCCACACGCGTGTCTTGCCTCAGCCTAAGGAGGCGAGAGGACCTGGGCCTGACCCTCGGCCTCGGGAGGGAGCCTGGGGACAGTGGGATTGCCAAGACCACGAGCCCCCTTATTCTCCGAAGCCCGTCATCATGTAATCAGCTCTAATATTAAACACCTTGTTAGTTGTCCAGCTCTCCCTCCAGATGGTGAGCTCCCAGGGCAGCCAGCCCACCAGTCTACATGGCAATGGCCAGCCTAGGGCCTGACATCGGGCACTCGGGAGCTATCGATGACCATTGACGAGTCTTGACGTCTCTCAGGAGTCCATCTGCAAAATGGGGGGAATGCACTCCACTTTGAGGATTAAATGATAGCACAGATGTACACGGGTGCAGGAAGTTTCCCCAGCTGGTGGAAACTTCCGGGTGAAGGCTGACTTGTAAGTAGTAATTCCGGCCAGAAAAAAGTCACCTCAGGTGTGCAAGGTGAGAGAGATGGGAGTTTCCAGCACCCAGAATGCTGGCTTGGGCAGCTGAGTGGCTGGGACAGCCATTCCCTGAGATGGGGAACCCAGAAGGAAGGCCACATGTGGAACGTGAAGAATTTCCGGTGCTACTGGGTAAATGAGCAGACACGGGATCCATGGTCCTGACCTTGGGCAAGTGGAACCAGGATCCATGGTTGAGGGTCTTCAGGATGTATGTGATCACTGAGGCTGTGGGAGGATGCCCTCCCCCAAGGGGAGAAGTCCAAGGAAGGAGAGGAGAGAATGTGCTAAGGTCAGGACAAGGCAACCAACACTTAAGGAAAGGGGGACCGAAAAACCCCCAAAAGATGGACAGGGAAATGACCCCGCAGCCACAGCAGCCAAGAGGAAACCATGTCTGAAGCCTTGAAAATATGGTTCCATTGTCTGCTGGCCTCCATGGTTTCTGTTGAGAAGTCTGTCACCTTCAACACATTGTTCTCGGTTGTGTAATATGTCCTCCTTTCAAATCTGTCTTTTTGAATTTTCATTTTCATCAGTTGGACTTCAATGAGCCCAGGCATGATTTTCTTCAAATTGATCCTATTTGGGGTTTGCTGAACTTCATGAATCTGTAAGTTTCTATTTTTAGTCAATTTGGGCAGGTTTTAGCCATTATTTCTTCAATATTTTTCTCCCCCAGTCTCTTGCTTCTCCCCTTCTGGGACCTTAATTACCCATGTGTTAGACATTTTAATACTACTCATGTGACCTTGAGTCTCTGTTCTTTTTTTTTTAAAAAATTTTCTTCTCTTCTTCTTTGCATTGGATAACTTCTATTGGCCTATCTTCAAGTCCACAGACTCTTTCTTTTGTCGTCTCCATTCTGCCACTAATATCATCCAGTATTTTTTTTTTTTTAATTTCAGAGGTTGTATTTTTCTGTCTTAAGCATCCACTTAGATATTTTTAATTTTTTTCTATTTGCTGAAATTTTCTATCTTTTCGTTCATGTGAATGTGTTTTCCTTTACCTTCACTGGCATAGTTATCATAGCTCTTTTAAAGTCCTTATCTGATCATTCCAGTATCTGAGTGACCTCAGAGTTGGTCTCGGTTAATTGTCTTTCCCCTTGAGAGGAAAACACATGTTCCTAGCCCTCAGGCATGTCATGTAATTTTGGATTGTATCATAGACTTTGCGACTGTTATGTTGCAGAGGCTCCCCAAGCCAGGAACGTGAGCAGAGTTTATACATAAAATTTGTAATGTCCCCTCTCTGGCTCCTTTTGGGACTCCCATCTCACTCACCGACAACCTTGATTGCCCCAGGCACCTTCTCCTGGTTCCTCCAGCCAGAAAGATTGGGATTTTAGATGCCTGAACGATACTGTGACTGCCCTTCCAAAATGACCTGCTTTTGCTAACTAACTCGCTAGAGCCCTTGGGTAGTTTTTTGTTTGTTTGACTGTTGTCCAGGTTTATGATTGTTATGTTCAGGAGGGCTTGTTTGTTAGAAACTTACTAGTCCATACAGGAAGGGTAACCAAGAGAAGTTTCAGGATGGGGGTGGGGGTAGGCGTCAGCAGCAGCAAATGCTCCTGAGAGGCCATGTCTTATAAAGAAAAAAGTGCCCATTGAATTTGGCTGCAGGGATGTTGGTGGTGCTGATGAAGAGAGTCATGCCAAGGGTGGTGGGATAGCAGCGTGGGATAGATATGGCAGGGTGAGTCATAAATATCCTCTCTTGTGTTAAG
Organism: Eschrichtius robustus; assembly: GCF_028021215.1. Lineage (NCBI taxonomy): Eukaryota > Metazoa > Chordata > Mammalia > Artiodactyla > Eschrichtiidae > Eschrichtius > Eschrichtius robustus. The sequence continues at coordinate 112,928,251 of NC_090834.1, read as the reverse complement.
GAAATTTCTTTTTATTCCTAGCCTAGTAAACATGTTTTATAACTGGTAGTGCAGGGGACTTCCCTGGTGGTCCAGTGGGTAAGACTCCACACTCCCAATGCAGGGGGCCCGGGTTCGATCCCTGGTCAGGGAACTAGATCCCACATGCTGCACCGAAGACCCAACTCAGCCAAGATAAATAAATAAATAATAAAATAAAATATTTCGGGGCTCCCCTGGTGGCACAGTGGCTAAGAATCCATCTGCCAATGCAGGAGACACGGGTTTGAGCCCTGGTCCAGGAAGGTCCCACGTGCCGCGGAGCAACTAAGCCCACGCGCCACGACTACTGAGCCTGCGCCCTAGAGCCCGTGAGCCACAACTACTGGGCCCGTGGGCCACAACTACTGGAGCCCATGCATCTAGAGCCCGTGCTCCACAACAAGAGAGGCCACCACAATGAGAAGCCCACGCACCGCATCGAAGAGTAGCCCCCGCTCGCTGCAACTAGAGAAAGCCCGCGCGCAGCAACGAAGACCCAACGCAGCCAAAAATAAATAAATAAATAAATTAATTAATTAATTTTAAAAAGACACTATACACTGTGAAAAGAGAAAAGCTACACATATAACTGGGAGCGCACTTTAAATTTTATGGAACATGTTTGGGCACTTATCTATATTACTATATGGCTTTTCTTCTCTTTTCTATCATACGGCCTATTAACGTGATGATATTAATGGATTTCTTAATGTTGAGTCATTTTTGAATTCCTGGAAGTAAACTCTACTTGGTCATGGTGCATTATTACTCTAATTCAATACACTGCTGGATTTAATTTGCTCATTCTTTTATTTATAATTTTTGTGTCTATCTTCACATGTGAACTTGGCCTGTGGTTTTTCCTTTTTTTGTACTCTCCTGATTGGGCTTTGGTATCAGGGTTATGTGAACACAGAAAATGAATCAGAATTTTGTTCATCTTCTGTGCTTGAAACATTTTGTATAGTATAGGAATGATCTTGAACATTGAAAAAAAGAACTTACCCATAAAACTCTCTGGGCCCTGTGCCTTTTTCTAGGGTAGGATTTTATAGCTTTCAGTTGGCAACTTGTTTATTGACAGGTTTAGATATTCTAGGTCCTTAAGACAATTTCCAGATACATATTCAGTTAAACAAGACCTTTAAATTCCATTTAATCAACAAATATGTTTCAATTCCTATTATGTTCCAGACTCTAAAGGCAGATATATTTCAAACTGAATCAGCCTATAGAATGTCTATGAGGATAGACATTCAGTAAATTTCAGTCTCTTTGCTCTCCTCCCTCCTCCCCGACTAGGGATGTCACAAATGACAACACAGTGGATATCCGTTGACCTGCACTTGCCTTATACACACCCACATGTCAATTCATACATATATCTATCCCTGTATCTACCTATTCATCCATCCATCTATCCACCCACCCATCTACCCACACATACATACATTCATATGTACATACATATACACATACATACATCTACCCGTCCACCCACTCACCCATCTGTCCATTCAGGGCAACCACACTGAGCCTCTACTCTGCAGCAGATACTGGTCTAGGTATTGGGGTCCATGGAGATATAAGCTAAGTGCTTAAGTGCTGGAAGACCAAATAAAGGATCAAAATGGCCCCAGGAGGCTACAATATGAATAGAACTGAACAAGATAAGATGCTGTGCTAGGATCCAGGGAACCAGGGGTCCAGAGTGGCAGACTTGAGTGACTGATTTCGAGGTGGGTCACCCCACCTGAGCAGGGTGGGTAGTTTTCAGCTCCTGCTTGGAGGAGGCAGCCTGGAGAAGGAGAGGTCCAGGGTCCCAGGTGAGAAGCCCCCTGGGGGGTAACTGCCCCAACCTGGGCATGCCCTCAGCTCTGCTGTCCCTGTTACCCTTGAGTTGACACACCAGGTTCCTCCTTCACCGTGATTGTCTTGAGGGCAGGAAGGGAACCTTATCCGTCCGTGCTCCGGGGCCTTGCTCAGAGCCCGGCACCAACGTTTACTGGATAAAAGATGAGGGAAAGGAGGACCAATGGCTGGGAGGCAGTTGCGCGCTCACACGGATGCTGTAGAGAGCTGGGTAGGGCACTGCCTCAGCATGGGTCTGGGTTTCTTCCCCTCCCACTGAAGCTCCGCACCCAGGTCCCCGGCCCCCACAGCCTCAGCTCCCACCTGCTGGAACACCTCAGCACACGAGAGGCCTGGAGAACCTTTCTTCCCCACAGCTGCCCAGCAGGGGCGAGACCCTGGCTGGGGAGCATCCCAGGCCCCTGGGCTCCAGGAAGGTGGGGGTGGGAGCGCTTGTTCTCACTCCTCCCCCTCACCGGCTCCGCTGAGAACCAAATCGCCTTATCAGAAACTCCCTCGAGTGACTGGTTAACCAAATAGCTAGAATTCCTGCTCAGAGGCACATCTGTTCCTGATCGAGGGGAGGCCAGGGATGACAAGGAGGGGAGGAGGGAGCAGAGGTACAAGGCCAGGCCTTCCCCAAATGATGCTCGGGCCAGACCACGGGGAGTGGGGTGCCAGCCTGGCAGAAGCAGATCGGATTGTCTCCAGGGCTGGGGGCAGGACAAGCCCCCTGCCTGCACCACCCGCCAACAGTGGGGAGCTGGGACCTGCCCACCAGGGTGGGAGGGAGAGGGATGGGAAGCACCCCCCCTGTGCACTGGCTCAGGGATGCTGGGCCACACCGAGCTCTTCCCAGTGGGCGTGCCTCCCCTCGGGGCTCTGCCCCCTCCACCCCCTAACGCACCCCCAACCCTCAGGCTCCAGCTGGTCCCACGCTTAGACCATCCCTAGAACGGCACCTGAGCGGCTTGGCTCGTGAAGACCCCAGGTCGTTCCGAAGCCGCCCATGCTCTTCCCTCTGCCCAGAATGCCCTTCCAGCCTCAGCGCCCGGCCAACTCCTCTGTGCCTTCGGTAGCAGGGTCTCCCCATCCAGGTGGTCCTCCTCGGGTACAGGGGTTCCCAGGGCGCCTCTGCCTCGCCCCCGCTGGTGAGACTGTGGGTCTGCCCCATGACACCCGAGCCCTCCGCCCAGGAATTCCTCCTTCGTAGGCTCTGGCCCCCCGGCCCCCAGCACAGAGCACGAGATAACGGAAGGATGAGAGAGGCCTCGCAGGGAGAAGGCAGAGGAGGAGGAGACGGGCTGAGGCCGGAACAGAGGAAGGGGTGAAGAGGGAGGCTGTGAGGGGGAACTGCACACCGCCGTCAGAGTGGGACGGGCCAGTCCCTCCTCCTGGCCAGAGCACCTCGAGGCCTGCCTGGCACCCACCTCTGGGCTCCAGCGTGGGCCTGGCCCCGCCAGGGCTTGGGAGGAGCCCTGCCTTGCTGTCCCCCAGTCTGGGCTGGGACCGCCAAGCTCTACACCTGCCACTTCACGGACACTAGCCTTCCTGGGTGCCCGCCCCCAGGGCAGAGAATGTGCCCCCCACCGCGGGCTCCACGCTGAGCCGGGTGAGGGGACATGGGCCCTGGGCGTTAGGGCAGGGAGGGGCGGGGAGAAGGGGGTGCCGCGCAGGGCAGGCGGGTGATGGACCAAGTCCGGTCACCCGGCAGCTCTGTGCGAAGGGGTGGGAGCTGGCTGGCTGACAGCAGACTCCGGTGGGGGCTTCCTTGGAGGGGAGCCGCTGGGGGCAGGCAGCATCTGCCCACCTCCCCCTCTGGGCAGGGCTGTGCGGCAACCCCAGTCCAGCTAGACGGAGGGGCACCTCCAGCCCCCAGCACGCTCCCTGTCACCGACACCCCGGAAGAGGCAGCGTCCCCTCACCCCAGCCTGAGGAGCCCCCCACCTCGGCCAGGCCCCGCGCCCCTTTTGCGCGGCCGCCCCGGCCTAGGGCGAGGGCCAGTGTAAACAGATCGTTTCTGTCTGCCTGGGGGGGGTGGGGGTGGGGGAGCTGTCTTGAGCTTTGTTATGTTCTGAAAAAAAAGGCAAAAAATGTGGGTCACAAACCACAAACTGTTTTGCTTTCGGCATAACTGGCACAAACAGGCATTTTCTCTGTGGTTTCTGGCCGCTGAGGCCTGGGCTGTCTGGGGCTGGGGCGGGAGAGGCTGGAGGCTGCGCTAATGAGGCCAGAGGGGGCTGGGCAGGTAGGGGCCAGGCCTCCCGGGGTGGCCTGTTGGCCTGTGGCCCCCCGGGGCGGCCACACCTGTGCAGGAGTGCCAGCTGGGTGCCAGGCCCAGGCAGCCGGGAAGAGCGGGGACCCCGGGAGCCAGGACCAGCCAGGCAGGTGGACACAGGTTGCTGGGGGTGAGGCCTGGGGCCCAGGGCCACATGCGCGCTTGCCGAGGCAAGGAGGCCTGCCTCCGGGAAGGCGGGGTTCTCCCCTGAAGGCCGAGCGCAGACGGGGCTGCGTGGCGAGGGGTCCTCAGGGGTTGGTATGATGGGGTCCCTCCCCACACCCTCCGGGGCCTTCTCCCCGGCTGGCTCTGCGCTGGGGGCTTCGCCGAGAGCTCCGGACAGCTTGGGAGGACCTGACAGCAGGCGAGATTATGCACCTGTGGTTACGGCATGTCTGGGGGTCACAGGCAGGGGCTGCATGCCAGGCCGCTGTCTACACGGGAGGGGCGGCTCTGGACCCCAGAGACCCAGGAGCGGGGTGAGCCAGGACAGCACAGAATGATGGAGAGGTCATGGGGTGGGGGGGTTAGGGGGCCCAGGAGAGAGCAGCCAGCCTGTGTGAAGCCTGAGGGGTGAGAGGGTGGGGACCGAGACACGACCCACCGAGAAACCGGAGGGTGCCAGGTGCTTAAGATCCCAGGAAAGCTGGCCTGGGGTTTGCACTCTCCCTAGTGGCCCACGGGAGCCATGGAGGGTCCTAAGGGGAGAGCAGCAAGCTATGGGCCTGCAGAGCAAGCTTGCTTAGTCGCACATGGAGAGTGTCTGGAGCAGAGACTGGAAGCAGCGTCCAGCTTCCAGTGGGCCTTGGCGACCGACTGAATGTGGCGGGAGGGGGCAGAGGACCCTGGAGCAGGTGTGGGGTGGTGGCCATGAGTGTGCTCTGGTCAAGGGTCTGCAGCACACTGAGGCAGCCGAACAGGCCCCAGCAGGTGCCATGCTGCATCTCAGGTGAAAACACCAGGTGGAGACACACATGGGGTCAGCAGCGGGGAAGCAAGTCCAGTGCCTCCAGCTTAGCAAACTCAGTCTCCTCCCATGGCTCACGGTCAAGCCTTGGTGTCCTCCCGCCCTCCCCCTGTCCTCTTCACTCAGCAAGTGGTCGGGGGACCGGAACACACGGATTGCTCCTGAGAGGGTGCGCAGGGCAGGCCTCCCCAAGGGGGTTGCAGTTCAGCACCGGGTGATGAGGGCAGGGCCCAGGTGGATGCCGGCAGGGAAAGGGGTCCAGGCAGAGGCAGCCCGTGCAAAGGCCCTGAGGCAGGAACATGCACGTGTGTTCAACCAGCCCAGCGGTGGGTGGGCCAGGGTGGCCTTGCAAGTCATCGCGAGGACTCGGTTTGTCTCCAGGGAAGCCAAGAGCAGAGGTGGGACCTGGTCTGATGTTTTTTTAAATTTTATTTATTTATTTAATTTGGTTGCATCGGGTCTTATTTGTGGCAGGTGGGCTCCTTAGTTGTGGCATGCAAACTCTTAGTTGCGGCATGCACGTGGGATCTAGTTCCCTGACCAGGGATCGAACCCAGGCCCCCTGCATTGGGAGCTCGCAGTTTAACCACTGCACCACCAGGGAAGTCCCTGGTCTGATGTTTTAAAAGACCACCTGGGCTCCGCTTGGAGGTCAGAAGTGGAGATGGGAAGGGACCATGCTGAGGGGAGGTGCGGGCGTGGCCACCTGCTGGGTTCACTGCAGTGCCCTCGGCCTCTGGAACAGGGCCAGGCAGAGGAGGTGTGCCCTCGTGTAACTCGTTTCCTCAGCGACCACAAGCTGGGTGGCTTAAAACTATAGAAATTCATTCTTTCTCAGTCCTGGAGGCCAGAGGTCTGAAATCAGTTTCACTGGACTCAACTCGAGGCGTCCAGGGCCAGGGTCCTTCCAGAGGCTCTAGCGGAGGGTCCTTCCTGCCTCATCCAGCTTCTGGGGGCTCCTGGCTTGTGGCCGCATCCCCCCAATCTCTGCTCTGTCTTCACACGGCCCCTCCTCTGTGTCCTTTCTCCTCTCTGCCATGGTAGGAACCCCTGTCCCTGGATCTGGGCCCTCCCTAAATCCAGGATGGTCTCACCTCCAGATCCTTCACTTCGTCACATCTGCAAAGACCCTTTTTCCAAATCAGGGCCCATTCGCAGGGGTTTAGAACGTGGACACGTCTTTTTGGGGAGGACACATTTCAGCCCACCCCCGTGGGTGCCCATAAATATTCCTTGAATGAATGACAATAGCCTCTGACCTCATCTCCCACACTTCCCCCGCGCCCCCCGCGGCAGCCCCATCCCCAGCCCCGGACCCCCCAGGTCCTGCTTCACCCCTCCTCCCAGGAGACCCCACCCCCACCCTCACCTCCTGAGTCACTTTCTCCACGAGGCCTAGCCGCTGGAAAAAGCACCCCAATAATTCCCTCCGTGACACCGAGCCTGGGGTGCCCTGCACGTGGGTGCCCATCCACACGTGTGAATGAGTGGATGAGTGAATGGATGAATGGAACCCCGGGGTAAGCTGAGAGCTTGCAGAGCGGGTGGAGAGACTGGGCAGATCCAGGGCACCTGGGACACGGCTGGGCCAAGCAGAGCGGAGTGGGGCCAGTGATGGCAGTGGGGGAGGCTTGGGGCTAACTCAGGAGCGCCGCGGGAGGGCTGGCTGTGCCCTGGTCATGGCAGTCTTGGGGAAAGCAGGGTGGGGGCAGAGGCACGGGGGAATGGACTGCAGTGAGGGTGAGCAGGCTGGGTGATGAGCCAGCTGGGAAGGGCAGGGGCTGCCCAGAGCTGGAGGAAGGGAGACCCTGGCCCAGCATCCCAAGGGTCCCGGGAGGGGCCCCGGGCAGGGCTGCAGTGGACCTTTCGGGGGTGGGTCCTACCTGGGGTTGGCAGGAGACAGACTCCAACCTGGTCTGGGGGTGGGCAGGGCTGGGCAGAGGGTCCCGAGCTGGGTCCACACCCCAACCCCCCGGGAGTGTCTCAGCACCTCCCTGGTGGGGGGGCCCTCTGCCCCGCCCTGGCCCCCAGCCTCCCCTGAAGGGCCCCGGCTGCCCAGAGGGCACGGTGCCCCCCCACCCAGCTCGCTCTTTCCCACTCTCCCAGCCCTCCTCATTCTTGATCCCGCCTCCTCCAGGCAGCCCCTCCCCACCCCCTGGCTGAGTCCTCAGGGAGCGTGGGCAGCATGACTGCCCCTGGGGACGCCATCCAGACCCCAGAGGCCACAGCCCAGCACCAGGCCGGCAATAAGCACCAGAGATGGAGTGAGCGGATTCAGGTGCAAGGCCTCCCCCAACCCAGACAGAGGCCGAGAGCCCTGGGCGCCCACTGAAGGCTGCCCAGCCCCCGGGCACAGCCCACCACCCTCTCCCCACTGGGCACACCTGCTGACCGAGGGCTTGGGGATAGGTGGGGTGAGGGGAGGGCCCGGGTAGGCCTCGAGCATCTTGGATGCCAGCCTCACTGCCTTCTGAGGAGCACGAGGGTCCTAAAGGTCAGTGGTCAGGGTGGTCTGGGCGGCGGAACAGGGCTGAGCAGGGGAGGGGGCTTCCAGTGCCCTCTGATGCGGCCTCAATCTTGGGGGCACGGGGAGCCCGTCTGCGTGTGCAGGTGGGCACACAGGTGACATGAGTCCCCAGGTGTGGGTAGCCCCGAGTCCCCATCTGTAGCAACAGCTACAGTTTCCGGAACCTTTCAGAACCTGGCCCACGCCCTTCCCCCTGTCCCCCGAGGCTGGGAAAATTCCCTGGGGTTGACAAACAGCGAAGGCATTTTAGTCCTCATCCGTGGGCTCTTGGAAAAGCCCCCCGGGACCCGCCCCCCGCCCCCATAGCCTGGAGCCCTGTCTTTGAGGATTTGGTCCCTGAGATGGTCCCAGAGCCTCCCGAGATCCACGAGAGTGGTGGCACCACTGGTGAGAGCTGCGGGCCTTCGGGCTGTTCTCCCTGCACCCCATCACTATTCCATGAGCCCTTCACACTGCCTTCACTTTTTCTCTATTTTGTTTTCCTCTTGCTTCTCTGATCGAATGAATTCTGCTGCCCTGTCTTTGAGTTCACAGATTTTTTTCTTCTGCTTTATCTAGTCTGCTGTTGAACCTCTATATTGAACCCCACAGGGGCCCAGAGGAGGTGTCCCCACCTCCAGGGTCTTCCTGCCCCCCCTTCCCACCTACCCTGCCCCCTCCCCAGGGCTCAGACCTCCCCTCCCTCCCTCCACCAGGTACCCAAGTGAAAAAGCAGAGGACTCAGAAGAAAATAAATTTAAATGCTTTATTGGGATTGCGAGCGTTAAAAGTTAAAGACAAAACCCAAGCTGTGGATTCTGCCAGAAATAGCATGTTAGGGGCAAGTGGAGGCGAACGCGGCCGCGGGATAGACCGGGCGGCAGGTGACACTCGGTGTTCTGCGCGTGGGGGTCCTCAGATGGTGGCGTAGAGACCCAAGAGGGGGTCCTGCTGAAGACAGCTGGGGGGACTCGGGGAAGAGACACGATGGAGGGCCACAACCAGGGCATGGAGGTCAGAAGGGGCCCGGGTCGGGATGGCGCTGACCCACAGAGAGCTGCTCACTGGGGGACACAGAGGAGCCTCGGCAGACGCCCCCGGAGCCCCCACCCGATCGAGGCAAACGGAACCCTGGGTGGGTGGCGTCTGGCTGAGTGGGCAGGTAATTTGGGGTGCCTCGAAGACAATTTGGATCTCAGGCCAATCCGTCTGGCTTCTCCGATTAAGACAATTTGGCTCTTTGGGCTTCTGTCCAATGGTCCAAATGGCCCACTCCCTGGGCGCTTGCCGGGGGACCCTCTGTGCCTTGGGTGGGCTGGCACGGACCGCCCCCTGGGTCGTGCCAGCCCCGTCACCGGGGCCCAGAAGCTTCGGGCCTCTAGATTGCTAGTCGGGCTGCCGTGCAGGGGGGCTGCACTGGGGGCAGAGGCGGGGGTGAGGTAAACCTCCCAGCCGCCCGGGTCCCTGCCGCAGCCCTAGGCGCTGAGATGGTGGCTGGGTCGGTACCGCCAGACCCAAGGGCTTCGGGGCCCAAGCGACCCCAGCTGTCCGACACACTCGCAGCTCTCCTGCTCTGCGGGGCTCGTGCCCTCCGGACCTCTCCTACTGCCCGGCATCACCCCACCTGGTCACCAGGAAGCCCCGCGGAGCTCCAAGCTTCCTGGGGCCAAGACGGGGCACTGAGGAGGCGGGCAAGCTGTCACCGAGGGGTGCGGGGAGGGCTCCCCAGGTGCACGGAAGGCGGCCACCTGCTCCCGCCCGATGGAGCCCCTGGCTCACACATCTGTAGCCCCTTCCCCCCCGGCCGGCTGGGCCAGCCGGGGGCCCCACCTTGGTGGCCTCCGAGCACCTTCCTGACACCTGAAGAGACGCCTCCCTGACCCCTCCTCCGCCCCTCAGGACCCCCGGGGACCAGCCACCGTCCCCGGGGGCCAGGCCAGGCAGCGGCCGTCTCCATTCCCCTCTGACTTCTCGGGGGGCACAGTGGCCAGCACCCCCGCGGAGGCTCCACTCTCCACTCAACCCAAGCGACAGGGACAGGCAAAAATCAAACCAAGGGTGATAAATGGCGGAGGGCAGGACGGCGGCGGGCGCCGCGCAGGTGACGGGTGGTTGGCTTCATGCGTTCCTTGTCCTTGGTCACTGCCCCCCTGTTACACGGGGAGGGGAGTAAGTTTAATTTGGTACATGAGCGCATAAAAAGCTAAGGAGGGAATCAAAAAAAAAAAAGGAAAAAAAGCCCCAGGAGAAGCCAATTAAAGGGGGGAAATAGATCAATTGGCATCAATTTGGGTTCCTGATTCGATCTGTAATTCTGCACGTCTCCTCGTCAATCCTTCCTCCTGACCGTGTTGTCCAAACCTTTGCTGGACCACTTCCTACCCCAGAGCATCCCCCCCTCCCAGCCCCCACTGCCCCCCCACCCACCCCACCAACCTCCAGACTTCCCACACTCCCCATCACCCTTGCCAGCCTCCAGGGGGCCCTCGTTTCTGACAGGCTCCCCCAGGAGGCTGGCAAAGATGACCCCTAGGTGTGCTGGGGGGGTCCCCAGATCTCGCAGGAGCACACCTAGGGGGTCAGGCGACGTGGCAGGGCATGTCTTGCTCGGCCACAGCCATCTCCAGTCCGGCCAAACCCGTTCCTCGCTCGGCACGATAGTAGGTGCGTGGATGCCAGTGGGGTCTGGGGGCATCGGGACTCTCACTGCAGGTGCCGTGGGGTCAGGACGGGTGCCGAGAAGGAGGGGGGATCTTCCTCATCTCGGAAAGATGGAACCACCCGCGCCTGAGCCTGGGACACACACCCTCCCACCCTAGGGCGCATCCCAGGGGACCGGAGGGGAGCACAGGACGTGAAAACCTCATTGCAGGGCAGCTTAGAGAAGAATTTGGGATGGAATGCGGTCTCATCTGCACAATGCTGGGTTTGGGTATCCCACATATCTGGGTCTGTGTGCGTGTGTGTGTATGGATGCACGTGAGGGTTGTGGATGTGTGTGAGCTTGTGTGGATGAGTGTGTGTGAGGGTGCGTGTGTGCGAGGGAGTGTGTGTGTGTGTGCGCGCCCATGCAGGGTTGCGTGTGGGTGCGTGTGCTTTCAAAGGTGAGGATTCAGACGTAAGATTTTGGAGTATGTGGGCGTTTATGCCAATTAAGTTTTATCTGCGCGAATTCGGGTTTTCTGTTCCGTGCACTGCTCCTCGGGTCTTGCTGGGCCCCCCCACAGCTCCATAGCGGTCTCAGTGATGGAAACGAGGGGGAGGAACAGGTTTGGGTCTTTGGTGTCACACTGCCAGAGCCCAGCGAGGGTTTGGTGAAGGAGGGAGATGGCTGGCGAGCAGTGACGAGCCTACCTGCAAATTTGGTGCCTTCCTTTCTCTTGGATGGTCAGCTCACAGCCAATTGAAGTCCAGGTCCGAAAGGAACGAGAAGGAAGGGTGGGGGCCAAATTCTTTTATTTTGCCAATTGTTTTGAAGCCAATTTATTTTTAGTTATTTTTTTTCAGCTAATTGATTTTTTTTTTTTTTAGGGTTTTCTGGAAAGCTAGTTAGCTTTTCCGGTGTTGCTAAGAAGCCAATTCATTTCAAGGGGGCCGACACGTTTGTGATTGCAATTTTGGTTGTGTAATTTGGGGGTGATTTGGTGGTGACAATTTGGAAGAGAGAGCTAAAGCCAATTGGTTTTGTACATTTTTAAAGATTTTGTTGTGATTCCCTTAGCCCGATGGAGGGGGCCGAGGAGAGACCAGCCTGACGTGGGGAGGTTGGGGCACGGGGGCCAGGTCGGGGGAGCCCGCAGACAGGACGGTACAGAGGTTTCAGAGGTGGGACCTGATGGAAAGGTCCCGGTCAAGAGGAGGTCACGAGCGGATGGTGCCACTTTGCAGAATTACGACAATTTGGCTCACTTCCGATGGCCGGACGCCTCAAGAGAGGCGCCCCCGTGGGCGGCGGGGTCCTGGGTGGGCAGGGCGATCAGGGGACGGTGACGCTTGGCCTCTCTGAACACCTCCAGCTCCTTGGCGAGCGTGCGACCCCGGCGGGCTCGCAGGAGGGCAGGCAGGCCCCTGCGCAGGCGTTGGGCGGACTGCTTCCAGGTGTCATATTGGAAGAATTTGCCCACGGGGTATCTGGGGAAGTTGTCCTGAGAGGGGAAGGGCCGGTCAAGGGGTGCCTGGCCCCCAGCCCCTGGCCCCAAGCCACCCAGGCCCCGGGGGGACATCTGGGCAACCTGCTGGGGGCTGTCCCTAAACCTTCCATCGTGCCTGACGTGTGACAGGTCAGTAACTCCCCCAGCTTCTGGCCAACGCCACCACGGCGGGGGGGGGGGGGCACGTGGCAAACATGTAAAAGACTCCCTAGCCGCGCTTCCAGCTAAGGAGCTGCCACGCCCTGGTCCCCTGGCTTAGAGGTAACAGCCTCGACGGGCTCCACAGAGAGAGGAGGGTCCCGGAGACCCCGGTTTCCCTCACAGGGGCCGGGCCGTCTGTGGGCTCAGAGCTGGGGGGCCGCCCACGGGCCCAGAGCTGGGGTGCCGTCCACGGGCCCAGAGCTGGGGGGCCGTCCACGGGCCCGAGCTGGGGGGGCCGCCTTACCGGAAGCACGGTCGGAGGGGTCGACACGTCCCTCTCGGACTTGGCGGGGGTGGCGCAGTAGGTCTCCAGCAGGGCCAGGTCGCAGCTGCGGAAGCAGCACTCTTCCACGATGCCACGGCTGCGGCGGTTCACGCGGCTTGCCGGCCTGCCTGGAAGTCCCACAGGAGGAAGGAAAGGGCACGTCAGCACCAGTGCCCCAGGGGGCTCCCCAGGGTTCCTCCAGCCAGCCCCCCACCCCTGCCCGTGGGACAGGATGCCGGTCACCTTGCAGGGACAGCCAGCCCCGGCCTGGAGGGCAGGAAGAAAGCGAGAGGGGGGCGCGCAGGGGCCCCAGAAAGGAGAGAAGGGACAGCGGGTGAGTGCGCTGCAGGACCAGCCCCCTGGCCTCTCGGTGCCTCCCTCGTCGTATGTAAAGTGGGCACGGCCTCCTGGTCCACCACCAGGGGCTGTTTGGAAAACGCACGGGGCCCGGCCCCACATCCTGGGATCCCAGGGTCCTGACCCAAAGGCCGACCGGGACCCAAGTGCCGTCCCCGGACCAACCAGGAGCCTGGGTGCCTGCGGCCCTAGAGACGCCGCCGCGACAGGTAGGAATGGGAGGAAGAAGGAGAAGACGGGAGGAGAGGAGTGAGGACCTGCAAAAACCACGCCCTCCTTTCTTCCCGTCCTCCCCCTCCCCTCCGCGCACAGGCTCCACACTCAGCTGCAAGGAATCCGCCATCGCTGGGGGGAGGGAGGGGAGCCCCTAGTAAGGGGTCCAGGTGCAGGGTCAAAAGGGCTGGGGGCTCAGCCCAGCCCTCCTTCCAGGGAAACCTGGTGCCAGGGGGCCACTCCCCGGGCAAGGACCAGCCAGCACCAGACCGTACAGTGCCATCTCCTGCCCCCAAACGTGGCAGGAGAGAGAGGCCACAGGAGAAGCCAGGGCAGGCAGGGGCCTCAGAAGCGTCAAGAAGCAGGAATGCTTTTTAAAGAGAAGCTTTGACATGCCAAGACGGGCATTTACGGCCCATTTCAGAGGGTGGGTAAGTAAAGGCTGCAGAAGAAGATGCCTTGTGGTGGGTGACGGGCTGGTTACGACGAGCCTTACGGCCACTGCCTGCTTGCCCCGGCCATGTCCCACACCACACACCACCCACACCCAGCCCTGAGCGGTGTCTGGCTGAGCCCAGGGGGAGCACACACTCCCTCCCCGCTTGAGGGTCAAGAAACTGCCCCCCAGTTTCTCCTGTCATCCAGATGGACACTCTCCGGAACTCCCCTGACCCGTCCTACAGTTAAAGAAACTGAGGCCCAGATTGCTGGGAAGCGAGGGCAAGAGCCCACACCCCGAAGGAGAGGTCACCTCCAACGGGGGACCCGCCCTGCCACACCGGGCACAGGGGCAAGGGAAAGCGGAGGTCTCCATGTGCCCAGCCAGCTCCTGCAGGTCGGGAATCAGAGAGGAGGGCGAGGAACAGCCAAAGCACTCGGGCCAGCAGGCGGGCACCCTGCATTGTGCCCTGCCCCTCGGGTGCGGATCCCACCCAGCCCTGGGGGCCCCGGCGGTCCCCTCCTGTGGATGGAGCCCAGCGTCCCCCAGCACGTGGGGCATGCACACTCACGCCACCAGCAACATGTGCTTTTATTCTTACTGGTTTTCAACCCATTTGATTCCATTTGAAATCTAACCATCCATGGGTATCTGCCCGTTGCCAAGATGTGGGCAAAACGTGCGGGGAAACCAGTGCCCGCAGCCCTGCCCGTGGGCAGGTCAGGGAGAAGCAGGAGGGAAAGGGCTGCCTCCCTGCGGGGAAGCCCGGCCTCCAGCCCACTCTGCACCCCACCCGCACCTGCCACTTAAGGTCTGGTCCCCCTGTAGATACCACCGTCCACTCTCCCTCCCACCTTGAGTCATGTTGCAAGAAATCGGGGAGTGCGGGCACCGCCCAGGCACACTGTAAGTGCCTAATAAATGTGGACTGCAAGGGCGTGACCGCACTCTCAAAGTCTCAGAGCAAGGGCCCCGGGCTCATTCACCTCCGAGGGGCCTCCCTGGGCCCGACCCCCAGGCCAGGTATCCTGAAGGACCTGCAGAGGTGTCTGGCATGCGGTAAGGAGGACGCCAGCATCTATCGAGCACCAGCTGTGTACACCCCTCCGCCCTTGCCCCGCTGAGCTACTTACTGAAGTAGAAGCCGCGGTCCCCGCAGACAAACTGGAGGGTGTCCACCAGCTCCCCGCCGCACAGAGTCTCACTGGGGCGGTAAGCAGCATAGCAGCACGAGGCGAAGGCCAAGAAGGCGAGCAGCACCAGCATCGACTTTCCCACTCGGATCCCCATTGGTGTCTGCGGGTGGAGACGAGAGGCGTGAGCCCTCCGCCCCGCCACGGCCAGGTCCAGGCCTCGGCCACTGCCCGCCAGCCAGGGTGTGCCGAAGTGCTGGCCCCGCCAGGGGATGAGGGCCTGCTCCCTTTGGGGACACTAAGCCCAGCCATCTCCTAATTTAAAGTCCAGTTACAGTTTTAAAGCATGGCTTTCTCCTTAATCTTAATTGTTTTAACTACAGAAGAACAGGCGCTTTCACTGCTGAGGCAGGCAGGATGCAGAACTGCCCCGCGCGAAGGGCTGTGTGTGGAGCACATCTTTGAGGGGCACCAAGTGCTAGTCGGTAATTTCACGTGGGGATCGCTGCCCCCATCGTTACTACTGCAGGGGCCCAGCCACACCCAGAGCTGCAGGGGCCAGTGCTGGACACTGGACCTGGCCTCCATCCTATGATGTCATGGGGGCGGGGCCAGCACAGGGCAGCGGCCACTCCTCGGGCCTCCCAGCGCCAGCCAAGATGGCAGACGGCCCCACCCCAGCACAGAACATGTGCATCCCAGAGGACCAGCTAAGCAAGGGTGCCAGGAGGACCAGCCTCCCTCCCAAAGCAACAGGGGGCTTCTGCTGGGCCAGCACCACCCTTCTCCTTCCCGCACTGCCTTTGCCGCCCTCTCAGTCTGCGGCTGAGCAAAGCCTGGGTCAAGGGTCCGACGGTCAGCACGGCGGTGCCAGCCACGCTCCCAGGAGCCTCCTTCTCCTACATCACTTAGTCCCTCGACTCCAGTCTGCCCCGGGCACCCCAAACACACATAAAAGCCAAAAGCCTCCTTTCCAGGCCTCGCATCACACTACCCAGGGCCAGGGACCTCAAAGTCCCTCCAGGACCACCAGACCCTCTCCCCATTTGGGGTACCAAACCCTATCCCAGGAGCTGGAGAGAACAGGCCGGGCCACCTGGAGGCCAGACCCTAGCTCCCTCAGGGTACCGTCTAGAAGGAGAGGCACGTCTCAAGACACACCCCTTCGCAAGGCTGTGTGGCTGCAGACCTGGGGCAAGGGTTAACCAGGTGCCCTAAGGAGTCAGGGGGCTTGAAAGGGACCTTGACTCCTCTTTAGACACAGCAAGCCACCCCCGCCCCTCCAAAAGGTGGAAGCCCCCCAGGCAGGCAGCCCCAGCCTGCCCTCTGCAGGCCCAGGTATGAGCCCCCTCTGGGGGGACAGTCACGGCCGGGTGCTCCTGAGCCCCGTGGCACCCGCAGGCTACCCTAGTAAGGGCCTGGGTGGAGCTGCCCACTTGTGTCCCTCTTAGGCTGTGCACCCAGTGAGCACAGAGGCGCCGAGCAGCACGCCCCTTGCCAGCCTGGAGCAAGGCTGCTGCATGCTGGGCCCAGGGGAATTTTGATGCAATAAATCGTGTAGGAAATGAGGGACTGAGGAGGAAGCAGTCTCGCTCAAGCTCCTGACGAGCAGGGCCAGCTCCACGGAAGGTCGAAAGCGCCGCCTCGCTCAGCCCACCTCCTCCTCCCTGCACCAGACCCCAGCCTGTCTCCCGCCACCCCAGGGCCGCCCCCCCCCCTCCGAATTCTAAGAACAAATTTGGCCAGCTAGGGAGTCGGTGCCGTCCGAGCGGCAGCTCCATCCTTCTGCAAGCCCAGCCACTTAGTGTGGGGTCCAGTGCAGGGCACCAGCAGACAGCAGAAGACCAGACGAGAGGCATGCATTTGTGCGGGCCAGGTGAGCAAGCGGGCAGAGGAGGGAGGGCAGGGGTGAGAGGGCAGAGGCAGAGAGGAGGGACGAAGGGCGTGAGTGAGAGGCAGCGGGCAGGGGCCAAGGGGCTGAGGCCGGAGGCGCTCAGCAGCCGGCAGGCCGGAGCGGGAGGGCAGCGGGGTCCTCGCTCAACAGCCCTGGTTACCTGCAGCTGGACAGGAGGCTCGCTGGGGCTGGAGGAGGAGGAGGAGAAGGATGAGGAGGAGGAGGAGGAGGAGGATGAGGAGGAGGAGGAGGAGGAGGAGGAGGAGGAGGCTGGAAGGCTGCCTCGGAAGAGAAGCTAATGTCCAGTTTGCAGGCTGGTCAGTGCCTCAGCTTTTATGTCTGAGACGGCTCCTCCCAGCCCCGGCTCCACCCTACCCCCACCCCTCTCCCTGCTGACCACTCCCCCCGCCCCCTTTGCTCCCGCCCCCTCCCTCCTTCCAGCCATTCCCTTCTCTGCGGCACCCCCAGCCGCCTTCCCCACCATCTCTTAGCAAAGAACGGGGGATGGGGGGGCTCATCCTGCACCCCCAGCCCATCTTGGCACCGGGAAATGGGGGGGGGTGCAGGGAGGGGGGCTGCTTTCCACCTCCTTGTATGGAAACTTCCATCTGCCCACTGGGGCAGGGGCAGTTACCCTCTCTGGGTTGTCCACTCCTGCCCTTTTGAGCCCTGCACCAGGCCCTCTCTCCAGATTCCTGGCTGGCAATGTTGGGGACAGAGAAAGGGAGGCTATAGGGGGGTGCGCTGCGAATGCGGTGTCTGGCAGGACTCTTTTGCCAACTCGGCCCCCCTCGCTCCATCCTGGCCCCGCCCACCCAGTTTTCCTCTCTCGGTCTTGCTGGCACTGAGTCAACATACCAGGGTGGGTTTCTGAGATTTGTGCCCGTCCTCGTTGCACTGCCCCCCGCCCCCGCCCCCGCGGCACAAATCACAAACTTTCAGCAACACCCCCTGCACCCGCAAAACGACCAGGAAGTCGCCTTGCAGACAGCTCACACCTCCCTTGGCACTTCCCAAGTCCCCACCCCCGCCCCCCCCCACCCCTCGCCCCCTCCTCCGCGGCACAGGGCAGAGCGCGGGGTTTGCGACGCGGAACGTGACCGACAGCCCCCCACCCCGTCTGCCCCGGGCCCAGCCGCCCCGCCCGGCCCGGCCCGCACGCAGCTTACCTGGAAGCCGGCGCAGGGGCCGCCCACCTCCCTGCTGCGTATTGCAAACCGAACAGCGGGCGTTGGCCCTCCTGCCGGGCACTCCTCTGCCAGCGCCGCTCTGGCCGAGTCGCGGGGGCCGAATGTGCGACGGGGCAGAACGGGGGGATGGCTTTTTTGGGGGGGTGGGAAACTCGTCTGATTGTTTGGGGAGGACGGGCTGTCTGCGGGCTGGGGCGGGCCAGATGTTGTACTTTTAGGGGGGTAAAGGGTATCGGGAAATGAGGTCAGCTGTTGTATCAAGGATAGAGAGGGGCAGAGATAGTGAGAGAGACAGAGTGAACGTGAAAAGGGGGGGGGCCGAAGAGAGGGCGAGAGAGAGAGAGAGGACAGCGAGAGACGGGCAGGCGCACAGCGGGAGAGAACAGCGGAGAGAGAAACAGAAAGCGTATAATTAATCCACTTTGGGACGGCGAAGGCGAGAGGGCGGGCGTGGAAGGGGAGGGAGTTGGAGGCAAGGAGCTGGGGGGGGCGGGAGGGAGCAAAGGGAAGGCTGCGGAAGAAGAGAGGGGGCCGGGACCAGAGGCCGGAGAGGGGACGGGGAGCGCAGAGAAGCGAGGAAAGGGCGCAACGTCGGGGGCCGGGGAAGGTGCTGAGGGGGGCGGAGCGGAGGCGTCACCCGGGCCGCGGGCGCCCAGCTCGGTTTGGGCCGACGGAGCCCTCGGCCGTCGCGAGCCCGGGCCTCGGGGGGGCGGCGGTGGCGGCGCCGGGGCCGCTCGGGACGCAGCGAGGAGGGGGAGCGGCCGGGCTGCGCGCCGGGGAGGGCCGGGAGGGAGCGCGGGGGATGACAACGCCGGCGGCCTGCGAGCCGGACTGCCTGCGGGGGGGACCGCCTCCTCGGGCGAAGCGGGACGGGCGTTGAGGTAGATGAGGAGGAGGCGGCGGGGGATCCGCAGGCCGGCGGAGCGCGACCCCGCCGACGGCGCCCGAGATGGGAGTCAGCAGCGTGGCGGCGGACGGCGTCGACGCGGGGCCGCCAGCCGGGTGGAGGCGCTGGCGGGCCGAGCGCGGGCGGGCGTGGGCCAGGAGGCGGGGGCGGCCGGAAGGGGGGGGCCGGGGGCCGGCCTGGCCTCACGCAGCTCCGCCGGAGAGCAGGCGAACTCCGAGCGCCAACGCCCGGCTCTTATAGCCGCGCCACCCCGCGGCTCGGCGCCCGCTCGGGCCCCGCTGGCCGTGCGCCCGCGCCAATGGGCGCCCGCGGGGCCCTCGCCCCGCCCCCGGACCGCCCTCGCAACTCGAGCCAAGGGCGGGGGGCGGGCTTGGGGTCCCGGGGGGCGGCGGTCGGGGGGGGGGGCTGTGGGGTGCGCGGGGGCGAGATTGGATTGGGGGCAGGGATCGGCAGAGTTCGAAAGAAATCCCGAATCGCCATTCTAAAGTGTTTGGGGGCCCCGTCTTAGGTTCCGGGGTGCCAAGGTCCCCGCATTAGTGCACGGGGGACGCGAGGCGACCAGGGTGGGCGGCGTCACATGCCCTAGCGACGGCCGGGTCCCCGCGCCCGGCCAGGGGGCTACGCGGCGAGGGTGCCCTGTCGGAAGGCGGGCGCAGGTGGCTCGACACTGGGTCGGGGGTCCCCGAGTGCCGCTGGGATGTGCAGGGGAAGTGGGGAGTCCCTGGGCGCGGGCGGGACGCGCCGCCGCCACCTGCCCGAGCAGGCGCAGCACCTCGAGCCGCAGCCGGAGCCCGAGCGCCCCCCGGTGCCGCGCGGGAACCGGGGAGTAGCCTCGGCGGCCGCCAGGTGCGGTACGTGGGGAGGGCCGGCCGGGCCAGGACCGAATCTGGGCCAGGCATGGGGCCGGCCCGGGCTGCGCCTGCCGGCAGAGAAACGAGCAGGGCGGGAAACATCGCTCAAATCCTACCTGCATGACCGGGCTCACCGGGGTGCATCTAAGCAGCTCGCCTTTGGGGCCCACCCAAAATATCCGGATAATAGTTCCCCCGTCCTCAGTGCGTTGGACTTGCGTAGACTCGGGTTCAGCCCCAGGGGCCACCACGATAATTTGGGGGTCTGGGGAAACCATCGCCTGGAGAGTTTGGACGATGTAAGAAGTCGTTGTGATTTTTACCAAGTCAAAAACCACGCACAAGCCCCCGCGCCCCGCCCGCCCCCAGGAGCCCCGGCCGCCAGCGCCCCTCCGAGGGGAAGGGGCCGCCGGCGGCGGAAGCCCGCGCCCGGCTCGCCCCCTCGCTCCGCCATCAATCACGTCGCCCGCGCTCGGCGCGCGCCTCCCGGAGTCCTCCGCCCGGCGGCTGGAGGCGCCGCGCCGCCCGAGCCGGGTGCGCCTCTCCTCCGCGTCCCTCCTACCCTGCGCCCTGCCTGCCCCGCTGGGGGGCCGCCGAGGCGCTTTCCCCACGACCGTGATCTTTGCAGAAAGCAAACGAAAGCGGCGCGGGTTTCAGGGCGCCCGGCCCAGCGAGCGCGGCCGCCGAGGGGCTAGCCCGCCGCAGGCTCCCGCGCCCCGCGCCCGTGTCCCCGGCAGCCGCTCGGGACGGCGGGACGGCGGCGGGTGGGTTTGGGAGCCGGGCCGGGACGCGAGGCGGCGGGGAGCTCACCGCGAGGCTGGAGGCCGGAGGCTGCGTCCGCGGGCGCGCTAGGAGCCGAGGCAGAGAGCGAGCGCTCTGCAACGGGCGGTGGACGCGCTGAAGGTGAGCGAGACCCCGGGGGCAGTCCCCCGTGTCCGGGGGCAACGCCCAGTCCGTTGGAAGACCCGGGGACAATGCCCAAATTTGGGGGAAACTGGGGGCAATGCCCAGTCGTTTTCCTGGACGCGGGAGAAGCACTGCCTACGTCCTGGAGGACACGCTGCCGGGCCAAGTGTGTTTGGGGAACACAAGAGAAATTTTCCAACTCCGAGGAGCTCCGGGGACTTCGTAGGAGACGCAGAGAGGCCCAGAACCAGTGCCCGTGGTACGCGGGATTGGGGAAGCTGCAGAGACTGCGGCGGGGCCGGGAACGATGCCCAAAGGCCGGGAACGCAAGTTAGAGCCGCCTGATTTGCGGGCGAGAGAACGAGTGTCCTGAAGTGGGGACCCAAGGGAGGTTGCGTCGGTGTGGGGAACTTCGATTCATGACTAAATTCGAGACTCCAGAAAAAGAGTCCGAATCTGAGGACCGGGGAGATGTCTCCCTGCAACTGGGGGACAAGGGAGCCGCGTCTAAAATGTGGGGACCCCAGCATCTGGGTCAGCACGCTTGTGGGGGTCCCACTTTGTGGGGAAGTAGGTTTGGGGATGACCCGAGGAAAATGCTCAGCGTGAAACTTGGGAGAACCCCAGAGGCGTACTGTCTAAAACTGGGGGAAGAAAAACAATGGACACATTTTGGGGATCTACGCAAATCGTCCGTGTGGTGGAGAAGAGTGGAGATTAATTTCCACAACTTAGAAATTCAAGTTAGTGGCCTGGACGCTTGCAGCACCCAAGGAAAGTAACTTGCATAATGGCTGTGGCTTTTGAGAAAATTCTCAATGTCCTTTAGAGAATCAAGAAACACGATCTAAATTCGGGGCAACCTGGGGTGTGATCAGGACATTTGAAGAATGCAGAAAATCAATGTCCTTTTATATGTTAATTTTTACATTGGTTTCAATTAGTTTATTTTTGGTGAACAAGAAAAAATATATATTTTCCTGGGCACTGCCTGCATTTGGGGAACCCTAGTAAGACGTGGCCCAAGTTTGGGGGATCCATGAAAATTGTTCAGTAGAGATTGGTACCTAAATTTCAGGGAACCTGGTTAGTAGCAAGGAAGCTTGTAGGACGCGGCCTATAATACCTGGGATTTCCAGGACCCGGGGGATATTTTTCGGTATCTGGGCAATTTCACTTTGGGAGGCCTGTGGAAAATTGCCTAAATTTAGGGGGACTCGGGGCAAGGATCACAAACTCAGGGGACCCGTAAATCAATTTCAAAAAAAAAAAAAAAGTTCAATTCTTTTGTGGAGGGGGGAAAAAAATCTCAGTTTATTTTGGAGGGCTGGCAGACAGTATCTCAATCTGGAGGCCCCAGAAAAATCATTTTTGAATCTGGGAATCCAAAGAAGTTCTTCAAAGTCCTCAGGAGAATTGAGGGTCAGTATCTAAGTTTTAGGGGGAAAGGATTAAGAGTTCCTAAGTGGTGGGGCCTGAAGAATCAGTGCCTGAAGTTGGTTATCTACAGGGGCTTTGCAGTGTCTGGGAGACCCAGAAAATGTCGACAAAATTTGGGGTGACTCAGTGGGTGCCTGGGATGCTTTGGAGCCCAAGAAATCAGTGCCTTTCTGTGACAGAAGTGTAACATTGAATGTGTTTGGGGGGCCTGGAGGGCAATGCCTAATGTTGAGAGCCCAGCGTGTCCAAATAGAGGAAAGGGTCCAGTGTTGGTTGGCCTGGGATTTGGGATCAGTTCTGAGTTTTAGAAAACCTGGATTCTTGTCAGTAAGCTCGTGGGGCCCAGGGAATTTTTTAATATTCAGAATGTTATGAGGCGGAGAAAATATTCAGAATATTTGGTTACTGGGACACTCAAAAGAGCTTGGTATAACAAGATATAGGCTCTGTGAAAGAGTTTGTTTTGTGCGTGGTTTGACCCAGGGGGACCTGGGAGATTTGTGATTTGGGGGAATCTGCCTGTTCCACGATCACAATTGAGCACACCTTGGATAATTGCTCCGTGTGCTTTCGGGGCCTGGGTAACAGTGTCTAAATTTTAAGGAACCTGATTAGTGGCAAGGAAGCTTGGAGATCCCCGGAAATGAACGCCCCATATCTTCATGGCCCACCAAAAAAAAAAAAAAGAAACTGGGGGGGGGACCAGAAATCAATGCGTTTTGGGGACCAGAAATCATCCTCTCAATTTTGTGGAACTCAGGAGATCAGAGCGCAGACTGTTTATGATTCAGAAAGGGGATCGGCGTGCTTTGGGTGTAATGCCTAAATTTTGGTGGAGGTATGGGAAGCAGCGTTCAGACTCTGAGGGTCCCGGGGAAATGGCTTAGTGTGTTGCGGAGGTGGGGGGGGGGTGCCTAGGATTCTTTGTGGAAAATTTGGGGAACCCAGGGTGAGGCCAATACATTTGTGGAACTCAGCAGATAATGCCCCGAACTCTGGTGAACCAGGGGAACAGGGCTTCAGTGTGGGGGGCCCAGAACAGGGGTGGTAAGCTTGGGAGCCCCTGTCGTCCAAAATTACGGGGACACAGGAAGAGAGCTCCACTTGTTTGGGAATGATGCCTAAATGCCAGAAAAACACTGTGCACATTCTGGGGAGCCAGGCGAATTGGTCAGCCTGACCACAGGACCCAGGGTTAATGTTTAAATCTTCCTGAATAGGGTTTGCCACTGTGTAACTCTGCAGAACCTGGGGGTGGGGCTGGGGGTATATAAAATTGTCAAGAGCCTGGGAGAAAGCACCCAGTGAGTTTGGGGACCCAGGCCAGTAGTGTAAACCTGGGAAAGCCAGTGGGGGTTATGCGTTTTCAGATCCCCAGAAATTAATGTCCAAAAAACCCCAAAACAAAACAAAACAAAACCCCTTGTGACCTGGAGAAATGTTTAATGTATTGGGGGGACCTGAGCAAGGCTTAAATTTGGAAGAGACCAGAAAATATAATGTCTGCGATCCGGAGGAGCGGGGAAGGTGCTGGGTGGGTTGGGACCCTGGGAATGGAGGGCTGCGTTTGAGAGGTTGAGCTCCGGGGCCCGGGGAAGCACCCGCCGCTGGGGATCCGTCGCCCCCGGGACTCGCGCGGAGCAGTGGCGCCCTCCCCGGGGGACGCGAGCGCGGGTTGCGCGGCGGCGGTGGCGGCGGCGGCGGCAGCTCCGGGGCTGGTGCGCGGGATTGCCAGGGGCGCCCTCCACCCCGGCTGGCACATCGCTTCTCCCGCTTTTGCCTCCTCGCCCCTGAGAGCGCTTCCTTGCAGAAGCCCGGCCGGGCGGGCGTCGGGGTGGAAGGGAGAAACCCGAGAGCCGCGGGGGAGCGGTGGGGCGCTGCTCCCCCGGCGCTCCCGGGGCTCCGGGCTCCCCGCTCAGCCGCCTGCGAGGAGGCCCGCGGGCTCCCCGCCGCCGCCGCGCCCCACGCGCTCCCGCGCTGCGAGCCTAGGCGAAGCCGCGGCCGGGCTGCCGCCGCGGGCAGGCTCGTCCCCGGCTCGGTTTGGGGGCCCGGGAGCACCCCCGGCGGCCACCCCCTGCTCGCCCCGGCGCTCCGCGAGCGCCGTCCGGGCCTTCCCCAGCCCCCAAACGAGAGCGAACCCAATTTTGTTTTGGTAATGCGGGAGAGTAGAAGGGCTGGGGAAGAGGAGGAGAAAGTGGGGGGAAGAGATGGGGGGCAGGTCTGCACGGTGGCTGGGGGTCAGGGGTCTCCTTTCGTTTTTCTCTAAGAGAATTTTCATGAAAAGCCTCCCTCTCCGGGCTGTGAAAGCCTAGTTCCTTGAAGACAAACCCTGAACCCTACCCAGCCCCAAGGCCCTGGCGGGAACTGGGTCACCCCCTCGGAACTGGGCAATGTGGGAGGTGGGGGACAGCCACCCCAGGGGCATCTGTGGCTTGGGGGCGCTGCCAGAGAGGGGGTGCTGCCGGGGGCAGCAGAATGACGGGGCCCCGGGACCGGTACGCCGGCCGTCGCTTGTCCCCGCTGTCACCCCACAGAGGGACCCCAGCTAGAAGGGGGGCACCTCAAAGCCTGACACTCTGGAAAGGCAGGGGTTAATGCCATTGGACAGGTGTGGGGACTGGGCAGGGCTGAGGCAGCCCTTTCACAGGAGCTTGGCAGGACAGGGAGGACACCCCCCCACCTATGAAAAAAAACAGCCCATTTTCCACCCAGAGCCCAAGGCACGTGGGGAATGTTCCCCCTTCAAATTCCAGTCCGTATCAATCACCCCCGTGTCCATTCCAAGAACATCTGGCCTGTCTCGCCCCCCCCCCCCGCCCATCACTGCCCCCCTTCCCCCCTCCACCAGCCTTCTGCAGTCCCCAGCGTCCCTGGCTTTCAGGCCTATGCCTATAGGAGGGAGGGCGAGGAGGGAGCCTCCAGAAGGGAAGCCTGGCTTCGTAGCTCCCTATTCTGTGGCAACTTGTAAATTTGGGGGCGAGGAGTATTTTTAAGTGCCTGTCTGCGGACCCGGCTGCCTGGGATCCCAGAGCAGATTTCAAGTCCTGGATGAGGGCCTCTGCTGCCCTTGGCCCTGCTCTGGGCTCCCCACCTCTCCTCCAGGCCTGCCTCCCAGGCTGGGGGTGGCAGAAGGCTGGGACGTGTGTCAGTGGGGCCGCCTGGGCGCATCCCTGCCAGTGGCCCTTTGGTGAGCCCCCCTGCTTTGTGCCCTGAGCAGGCGCCAGCCCTGGAGAAGCTGCCGCTGGTGCTTGCAGACCTGGACCTTGGAGGTAAGACGGCTGAGGCCACCTTGGGGTGCCAGGCTGGGCCATCAGGGCGAGGGGGAGGGGGGCAGAGATGCACTTCCTCCCCGTGAGGGGCTGCCTGCTGAACCCTCGCCTTATTTAGTCACGAGTTCGGCTAAAGGGGCAGGGTTGTCGGGGGCAGATCCGGGTCACCGCGGGGCTCAAAAAGGGCACTGGCCGCCCCCAGCCAGGACCAGCCGCCCAGGTCGCCCCGACTTCCGGCCCCCCACGGTAGGAAGGGACCTGCCAGCAAGCCTGGCATGTCGTGGGGCTGGGGTCTCCCCCAGCACAGGGCTTGGCTGGCAGGAACTTCAGCCCCAAGCGCCATTCCTCCCCCACCCCTAACGACCTCCCCGCCTCCCACCGTAGTGCTCCAGCCCTGCAGCAGCCCTGGCCGCCCCTCTAGATCTGCAAACCATATTCCAGAGAGAATAATCATCCCCCCAAAGATTCGGACTCACCCCAGCAAGCCCAGCCCCTGCACCCAGGCCCGCGGCTCCGATGCTCCTGCTTTGCCGGTTCCCTCGCTCCCGCCCGCCCTGCAGCCGGCCTTTCCCACTCCCCGGTTTCCTCCCCCGGCTCTGGCTCCGAGCTGGCCGCCCCCCCCCTCCCTGGGACCAAGCCCAGCATTTTACAAACCCGGCTCGTTCTCCGGGAGTCCCCTGAGCGCCCCTCCTTCACCCCACCACAGGGCACCCGCCACTGGGGGCAAGGACCCTGCCCTCCAATCTAGGAGGGACACCCGCTTCGGTCAGCCCAGCTGGAAGCAGGGGACCCAGGCCCCAGCTGGAACGCCAGGACCCGACGGCACAAGCCACCCAAGGCACAAGGCACCACAAGCCACTGATCAATAGACCAAAAGTCAGAAGTACGTATGGGTCGGTGTGCGGGCACCAGGGGAGGGGGCCAAGCAGGCGCTCTCGGGAAGGACCGAGGCGTTGCCACTGTTGTACTATTTTATGTAGTGTCTGAACTAAAGACACCTTTAAAAAACATTCTTGGTTTCTCTCTCGGATGGGCAGACCAGCCTGCAAGGGGGCACCTGCTGGGCCCCCCACTGCAGGCCCTGAAGAGTGGCCTCTGTCGCTTTGGGGTCAGGAGCAAGCACACAGACCCACCCACCTCCACCTCCAAAGCTCTCCCAGAGCCTGGAGCAAGCACCCCTCTGGGGCAGCTTAGCCCGGGCCCCCACCCCGGTACCTGCTGCGTGAACCCTGCGGCCACCACCACGGAGCTGGCTCCAGAAGTGTCCAAGGAGGCTCTGGCCCCTGGGCCTTTCTAGTCACCACCCCCCCCCCGGCCCCCACTCACACACAGGAAGCCCCGCCGGACTGAACACAATGGAATCATGACAGCAGCACTCAGAGTGCCTCTCCCGGCCTCTGGTCATACCTCACTTGTGCCTCACAATTCTCAACAGCCAGGAGGGCTGCGCCTGTTGCCCACTTTGACAAACGGGGGCACAGAGAGGTCAAACCACTGGTGTGAGGACACACAGCCAGCAGCCCAGGGCAGGGAGGACTGGGTCTCACATGCCCCAGTTGAGCCCAGCTTTCCTGGAGTCCCCTATTCCTTCCCAGCGTATGAGTTTTTCCCCTGTGCCCTCCCCTCCTTCCCCCCTCCTCCAATTCTGTCCTCACCTTGACCCCCTCCCTGGCTTCTCCCCTAGGCTGCCCCCCTCCCCCTTCCTCTGTCCTTCTTCTACCAGGAGCTCCCCTCTGAGGACCATGCCGCTGCCCAGACTGCAGGGGGCCTGCTCTGCCCACACCTGAGCCCCCCAGGGAGAGAGGCACCTGGAGCCGACCACCTGAATCCCAGATGGCAGCTGTGTGACTCTGAACACACCCCCAGGCCCTCTGAGCCTCCACTCCTTGTCAAAGGGGGGGATGGGAACTGAAACTGCCTGGGGGGCTCTGAGCACCAGAGGAAATCAGGCCCCTGTACAGAGCCTGCTGCACAGAGATCTGTACCAGGGGACGCTGGGTCCTGCCCTGGGAGTCTGGAATCACTCACCTCTGTGGGGCTGGAGCTGACGGCCGACTTCAGTTCTGAGCGGGTGGGGATCGCCTGGGCCACAGGCCGCAGCAGCTGACCTCCGGGCTGGGGCCTCGGGTGGCTCTGGCCTGCTGCAGCTCAGGCCGGGGCTCGGGCTGCGGCTCAGGCTGGGGGGCAGCCTGGGCAGGGAGCTGACCCGGAGGAGATGTGGGGCCTTGGGGCTGGGAGCCGGAGTCCACCTCCTCTTCCTCAAGCTCAGTGGTGACTCTTCGGCCCCTGGGGAGAAGCAAAAGGGTGTTCCTAAGATGACCGCTTTTAAAACAAATCCACCCCCCCCCCAAGCCAGGGCCCTGGTCCCCTGCCCCTCCCCTGGCTGTTGGGTGGAGAGGCCTGCAGGTCACCTTGTCAGGGTTTGGGCGGTGGCTCCCCTTCCGGTCCCTCTGGCTGCCCAGCTCTCCCTTTCTTAAAGCACTAGGGAAGGAGGAAAGTACCCACAGTTCACCCAGAGCTGGACTTCCCAGGAGCCAAGCCTGCAGAGGTGCCCATGGAGGACACCCTCTTGTTGGACAAGCTGCCCCTTCCTGGGGTGGACTTCTGCCTGGGCATGGGGGCTGGGGGCTGCACACAAACTACCCGCCTTGGGGGATCACAGCACGCGATATCAAAATTCTCCCCTCTACTCCCCAACATTCCCACCTTGAATGGAAGCAAGGAGGGAGCCGGGCACAAACCAAAGGACACAGCTCTGCCTCGGGAAGGCAGCTGAGAGTGGGGGGAAACTGGGCTTCTCTGGGGAAATGAACCCCTTCCCCACAAACACCACCCTGGGTGGACGGAGGCGTCTGGGACCCTGGGTGGTGGGGAGAAACACGTCATGCACAAAATAATGCACTCCTGGAGAAACTACCCAGGGCAGGGGAGGCTGGGAGGGGGCCCAGGGGAACACTGTCTGGAGGAGAGAAGCTTTACTTTTTAAATCCTGCTGTGGGGTCCCAAGGGGCATTGCCCCTTCATTGTCCTTCTCACTCTCCAATGACATAGTGGGATTCTTGTGGGGGGGGGGCTGTTGTAGGGAGTGGGTAGAGAGGGAAGCTTTACTTTTTAAGTGGCATCAAAAAACCAAAAGACAGCTCCAAAATCTCAGGGCCCTGGCCCCTCTGCACCGTGTGCCATTTGTCTCTGGTTGCCGTCGGGGAGGGTGGGGTGCAGCAAGAGAGAATTTCTCACACAGAAAAACCCTGCCTTTTACATTTGCAAAAACAGCTGTGCCTTCCTGCTGAAAAGAGCAGCCCTACCCTCCGCCTCTGCCCCTCCCATTTTGCAGATGAGTGAAGGAAAACTTAACTTTCCTTGCAAAAGACTCAATGGCTCTGGGCAGCTCTACCAAAGAGTCCCCCCTCCAGCTGTCCTTCCTCTCCCCTCCGAAGTCGAAGCTTGCCTGGGTCCTCCGGCACAGAGGGGTCTCTGCTCCTGTTAACTGCCCCAGCCCCAAGCCCCCAGCCCACCCACACCTGAATGCTCAGAATGCAGCTTTTCTCACACAAAGGGGAGGGAGGGAAGGCCAGTCACCTGTACTCTAGTCGCTGCGTAGTCCCCGAAGCTCCCGGGCGGTGAATAAAGAGGACTGGGGAGCCGCTGGTGCCCCAGGCTCTCTGCCGAAACTGCCCGGCTGATGATCTGCTGGCCGGGCCAATATTAGCAGTCGCCGCCAAAGCAGGGGGTGCTCTGGCTGTGCTGCCCAGACCCTCCAGCCGGCTTGACGCAGCGGTGGAGGAGGAGGGGGACGAGGCTGAGGCTGGAGAGACGATGAAGGGCACTTTCAAAGTGTGCATTGTAACAGGCCCTGAGAAGCAGGGGAGCCTCGCCGGCCACTGAACACGGCACCTGCTCAAATGCCCGCTGAAACTGTAGTTTTGCCCCTCACCTCCTCGTCCCCTCCACGCCCTTCCTCAAGCCCCTCCAAATTCGGGTAGCTTTGCGCCAACTTGGTGGTGCTGGGGCAGCTGGCTCTGGCACCTTCCCACGCGAGGGCACGGCGCATTAGGGGGTGGAGATCTGGCCCACCCCTAGCCTGGCAGAAAGGCGTTTGTGGGCGTGGGCATTAGCCGGAAGCACTCCCCGCCAGCTGGAAGGTGGGACTCTTCGGAGGGGGTGGAGAGTGGGTAGGGCCTCCCTAGATTGACACTTGGCGGTCACTTGACACCCTGGCACGCCGGTGGGCGTGGCACGGGTAAAATGGGGGCGGGGCCTAATGGGGAAAAAGCCAGGGTTCGAGAATGGTCAGAAAAATCTTCATGGGCTCCCAACACAGCTGCAACACAAATGCGGCCATGCCCATCCTTCTTCCAGAGGCAGAGGACTCACCTGGGAGTTTTCTCCCTTCCCTAGTGGCATCTGATACTACCCCCTACACCCTACGTGTGGTGCTGGGCACCAAGGATGCTGAAGCAAATGGCGGGCAGCAGGTAGCAAACAGCAGTGTCCTGCTCACAGGTACCCCTGGGTGGGATGACTGGGGTTCACAGCCTTTTGAGCTTGGCTGAAACTCCAGTTGAGGCATAGACTCAGAGGCGTCAGAAGCTGGTGGTGGTGGTGGGAAGGGGGGGACCCAGATAGAAGTGCTGCCTGATTAGACTAAGTCTCACTGGGAACTTAAACTTTCCTGAGCCTGCAGGTAGAGCAGGAGGCAGATCAAAGACTCACTAAGAGGCAAAGACATGTGCCGTTCCCAGAAGACCACCAGTCCACACCCTCCCTGTGCCCCTGCACCCCAGCTTACCAGCCTGTGTTGGGGTTTAATTCTCCCCTCTCCCTTCGTCTTTCAAGCCCTCACCTGGACTTCCTTCCTTAGCTGGAGGTATAGGTCATCTGGTGGGAGGACAGGGCTTTCAGTGGGGAAGAGAGTCAGACTTGGGGGGACTCAAATCTGGTGGGGGTGTCCTAAACAAAATGAAGATGCCCCAGAGCCATACCATCCTCTGGGAGGAGGGCAGGTGGGCCTCTTCACTGGTCTCTTGGGTGGGGAGGGTTGCAGGGATGCTAAAGGTCCTGAATCAGGTCCAGGGCACAGAGAGGGGACTCAGTGTGAAGCAGCCCACAATTTGGGGGGTGCAGCAGTCACTTGCTCGTGCTGGCTCTGCTTTGGGTTCTGTGGCTTGGAGTCCTCACAGCCTGTGCCACACACCTATGCCCGCCCCCCCCCGACCCTGGTGTCTGCTGCCAGATGCCCAGATGTCACAAGGAGCTACTTGCAGGTCCCTACAGAGAAACTTAGCTGGGACTTCCCAAGCCTCAGGTGGGGCTAGGGAGGGTGAAGGGCTGACCCCACGTCAGATAATGGGGTTCCATGGAAGGCCCACCAAAGGGGGTGTCTTCAAATTGAGAAGGTGGGCAGCTAAGGGGTTGAAAGGGGAGCAGCATTTCAAACCCACAGATCAAACTCTTGGAAATGTGGAACCTCCCACCCCTAAAACAGGGTATTGAATCTGAGCTCTGCCCTAGTGTGAATCCCCATTTCTGGCACAGCCCCAAAGGGGATCACACCAATGCAGGGCTATTTTATTCCATCAGAACCTTGAAGCCCAGAGTGTTTAAGCAAAGGAAGGGGAGCGGAGAAAGGGGTTCAGGGTGGGGAGGACCCACGAGGGACTAGCTAAGCCATGGTGCCACTGAGTCAGGACTAGAAGTATTGTGGGTGTGAGGGCTGTGACCCTCAACATCTTATTCCATTTACTGTCCATGGTGGGAACACACGGCCTATAGGGGATACAGGGTAGTGGGAGAGAAGGGACAAATTTGGGGTGCACCTCACAACATAAACCTCACTGCCCCACTTCCTCTTAGGCCTGAGAGAGGGTTATCCCATCCTGGGCTTCTGGTCAGATCCTGTTTATGCAGGAGAGACTTGAAGGACCCTTAGAAATTCCCAAGTTTCCTCCACTTGGTTGCTTAAGTGGCCTCATGCTGACACCTGGTGGCCACTTCTAGAGTTACAGGGCACAGCTCAAAAGTTCTTCGGAGCGGCAATCAGGGGCACCCTGGGGAGAGGGCTGGGGGCAAAGTGACAACATTCTTCCTGCAAGGGGGAGACCCCCTGTAGTGTCAGCGTACTGGTGGGCTCTGCACCTTTGCACTTGGATCTGAGGCTCTCCTCTGCCCCCGCCCTGGCATTACAGAACTGACGGTGGAAGGAGGCCCAGGGGAATTCCTCTCTGGCGGTTCCGATCCCAGGGGTGCGGCGAGGTAGTGCCTAGAGCACAGGTTAAACCCGGGATGCCTTCCCAAAACATCCGCTGTGTTCTGAGAATTAGAGAAAACTGTATTATGTTTATATCAGAATAAAATCAGATTCATTACTGAGAGGCTCTGCAACAGAATGTTTGGGACCCCCATCCTGAGGCAGGGTCCCCGAGACCAGATTCAGGGGCTGAATCTTGCGCCCGCGACCCCCAATCCCCGCAGGGCTTTCCAAATCTGACCCGAGCCTGGCACCTTGTGGCCACGTCGAGAAATGCAACCGCAGCCTCAGAAAGCACCTGGCTGTCCTAGAAATCAGTATTGCCATGAGGATCACAGAAGAGCCACTTTACCAAACCTGAGAGCCGAGAGAAGACGGAAGAGCCACTTTACCAAACCTGAGAGCCGAGAGAAGAGGGGGAGGAAACGGAACCCCCATGCTGAACTCACCAGTTGTCCCGAGAGCCCCGCACCACTGGGACCCGTCTGACCCAGCCACCTCTGTGCAGGCAGCCGGAGAGGCCAGGGTGAGGCCACCCCAGGGCAGCAAGGCCACAGTGGGAGGGCCGAGGGTTCATGCTGTACAGCTCACACCGCGGTGTATCCAGAAGGGGAGAGGAATGGGCAGGAGGAGGCCTGGAGGCTGACCCGGCTCAAATCCCTGCTCTGCTGAAGGACCCGGGCGAGCCCGGTCACCCCTGGGCTGCCACGTCCCTCTGACCTCACAGGCTTGACATGCTGGTGCTTGAAAGCCCTTAGGTCAGCG